>NC_055661.1:14585357-14892388 GCF_017976325.1 Chelmon rostratus
AATCAGCCAGCATGCAAGGGGCTCTCTTTATTCACTTTCTGTAAATTGTACTGGTTAGCTCTGTTGGTGCAAGCTGCAAAAGTAAAGAGAAAGACACTAGAGAGAGAGAGTAGAGATTAGACTACGTCATTTATACGTCTTTGCATATGAAGTGACATTTCAGTAGTTCTTGTCCTGAAACAATCGTGAAAGCACAGCCCAGATGCAGTATCAGCTCTACTGTACCACTATGCTGACTGCGGTTTTCCTGTAGCTGTCAGTATACTATATACACAGTGCCAAGGACAGATGCACAAGAAGATACACATAAACTATATAATAAGGACAACAAAACAAACATAGCAATCACGCATGGGCAAGTAAGTGAAAAAGAATACATACAGTATGTACACTGGCAACAGGACTCGACCGTGACCCTGAGCTGCTGGGCAGGTCTTTCTCACAGTGACACGACCAGACAGGGGACAGCAGTATGCCCTGGGAGCTGAACAGGGATCTTTGTTCCTGTAGGTGCCTGGGCGGGAGGCGCTGATGATGGCACCACTGAATACCTCCATTTAGGGATTTGTCGCCCCCCGCCTCGGACGGTGACAGAGGTCATGCTAGCTTCTCTCTGCGGCGTTGTGTCGGCCGTCTAGAGTGACCTGTGTGCTTTCTTTCTTCACCTCTGGGCTCACCCTTGAGTGCTTTCCTGTTGTTTGTTTTGTGTTCTCCCTGTCAACACAGTCACCCACACGGACGCAGTGGTGGGTCAATATGAGCTTCAGCATCCGGTTGATCAAATGCACATGCAACCATACTCCTGTGTTCAGAGTAATGTAGTAATAGTAATATAGTTTATCGCCTTAAATATCCATAAGCATGAAACTGTTTTGATGAAGACTGACGTTAGTAAACAGGGCATTGTGAAGAAGGAGAGAGGACTGAGACTGGTGGTTTAGCTCATTTGTAAAGTGACTGATGAAAAATAGATCCCTCTTTAAATAAGAGTATACTGCTCAGAGTCCTCATCACAATGGATCTTTGTTAAGCCCGTGGTGTCCTCGAGCACAGACGCTGAAGTGGCATTGCCTCTGCCTCTTTTCCAGTTTGCCACAGGGAGTGGGGATGCAAATAGGAATTTATCTTTTTTAAACTTCCTGGATGTACAGAAGAGATGAGGAGTGTGTGTGCGTAAATCATCATTGCTGCAGGGAGGCTGCACCCTTATGCAAACACTTACATCATTTTCAGGGTCATGAATCCGATAGCGGCCGAATGCTCTTGTTTGACTAAAAACTAAAAAAAAAAAGATTTATGTAGCCTCATTTTCTATCATATCAAGAAATAGTGACGCCACCCACTGTAGAGCTCAAATGTGCTGTTTTTACTCTTCATCTTTGTACAGATTGAGCAAATGCTATAGAACAAGTTAATTAGTTGTGCAGGTAGGTGGACCCACGGACAGAGCCAGGCTAGCTGTTTTGTTCATCCTCAGTCTTTGTGCTAATATAAGATAAAATAAGGTAATCTAACCGGCTGTTGGCTGTGGCCAACAATAAAATAAGTGGTGTCAGTCTTCTCATCTAGCACAGCAAGAAAGTGAGAATATCCTCCAGAGTGTCACACTATTCCTCTAGCTGCAGCAGGGTGGTTAATATTACGTTAATTTCCAGCATCACTGTATTGGACACAACCTTGTTATTAATTTGTAATGACTGATCTCAGTTTAGGCTTAATCAAAATTTGTTTTGCATGTTTTCTAATCCATCCTCTAAACTATCCTAAACTACTGGATGGAACCACATTGGTGCTCTGGAACACTAAAGAGACTGGCAGCACTGTAAGCTACAGTATGCATGATTTGCCGTCACAGCATGCTGTGTGAAGATGCTCCGTCTGCAGGTTGAGGAATGTTCTTTTTAATTTTAGCCCAAGCAACAACATTCCCGTCCTCAGCCGCGCCGACGATGGTGCTGCAGAGGCCTTTGAAGAAAATAGAGGGCTAGTGTGAAAGCTTGCGGCCCCCGCCAGCCGACCCATTGACCGCGCTGACATCAAAAGCTTCCTCCAATTAGCGTCGGCAAACACGCAGGTTGGAGAGCTGGGTGCGTGCCCGCATACAGTGAAATGACACTGGAGTGGGACATTTACACCAGATGACGGTACATTTTGGCTGGTGTTCGATAAGTAAATTCCTCCTGCCACAAATCCAGTTTGGTTCTTTTCAGTCACTTCAGCTAAAATGAATCCAGACTTCACCTGTGGCCTGACAGTAGAGCAGTAATTGTATCTCCTGTCCGTTCATGCAACTCTTTGTCTTTGGGGTTTCAAGCTCTCTTCTTGCAGGTGTTCTAACCAGAGCTTTGAGGAAGTGGTGAAGACATGACTCATCTTCCTCCTCCTTTTTTTTCAATCCGGTAACCACTCATTGTGTCACGCACACCCACACACAGCACACACTTGAGCGCTAACCATCAAAACTTAGTGCATCCTTACGTACTTGCTCAGAAGCTGCTCACAGTACAGGAAGTTTGTAATAAATTACAGACCGTGACTTATTTTCATATTTATTTTCAATCGCAATCACATCTCAAAATGATGAATCAAGTGAGAGCCGTTTGCAGACGTCTCCAGGGTAGATGTGTTCTTTAGGTGTGTTTTTGTATAACTCATGTAAGGTTTAGATGACTGTTGAATCAGTTTTATTAGCTCATTCATTAAGATGCCTAGCACACAAGACTGTGTTAAGGATATGAGGCCTATATTTCTATTATATTTCTATATAATAAATAAGATGAAAAGTCGCCTATATACGACCTGTAGTGGCCCTGTGAGGCTGTATATAGGCACAGCACTGCTTTGAGCTAAATACTCATAATCACAATACTACCATGCTCAAAAGGATAATTCGTGTTGCAGATCGTTAGCATGCTAATTCGCACCAAACACAAAGCACAGCAGCGGCTGACGGGGGATGTCATTCATGTTGCAGCCGCTTAGTATGAATCAAAGCACTGGGCAAATCCACATTTTGGCCTGTTGATGGCGCTAGATGAAAAGTCAAGGGAGTTTTTGCAATTCAGCTTACAGCAATCCATCCAATATTTCATGTTACACAAAAGCACACATCACAAAGTCGTCACTTCTACTATTATGAGTTCTCCTCTCCTGCTCACACAGGATCACCCTTGTGCAGCTTGTGCTGTTCCACGTGGAACTTCTCCACAGTTCCACGTGGAACAGCACAAGCTGCACAACCCACCCCTTTCACACCCCAATGTCACCAGTATCTGGACCCCTAGGACCCTAAACAACAGAAGAAATTTGATCCGCGGGCTTACAGCGGCTAATTAACCATCTTTAAGTTCACGATTGCTTACTATCGCTTCTTTCCAGCGTTCTCTTTTGTTTGAGCAGTCTCTGCAATGTTTAACCTCAACAGAGACGACAGGCTCATTGTCCGGTCACAGTGGATATACGACACCAATAAAGTAGAGCTCTTCTTCTCGATAAGTTTGATTCCACATCACTTGGACAAAAAAGATAACAAAGAGGAGCTTTGAGCGAGATAAACCTTCTTAAGCTATGCTGCTGTTTTGGCAAGTGTACACCTCATGAAACACAATATAGAGGAGATCCAGTTTCTGTATGGCTTTTTTCTTTGTCTTGCTGAAAGAGATTGTGAAGAACAGCGGGAAGGTATTTGTTTTGTTTGCCTCTTTGTCTTTTTTTAAAGCTCCAAACAATATCTCCACTGTTAACTGACGGTATCGGTCTCAGCTGCTTGAAAAACGCGGAATATTTGACAGGGACACTTAACATAAACAGTGTGAAACGTGACACTGCATTGATTGCTGGGGAAAGTTGTGTCATATTTCTTTTAAGGGTCCTTCTTGTGCCAAAATGCGTGTTCTGTAAATGTCATATAATTCAGCTGTCTTTCATATTCAAATGTTTGTATGCACAACACAAGATCTGACTCTGCTGCTGAGAAAACAGAACCGTGCACCGGTTGTTCAACATCGGTAAAATGAGGACGCCATTATGACTCTCATGGCTGATTTAGCACATATGCTTACTGTACTGTTTGGTTGTGTAACTGATACCCGCATGTCAACACTGGACACCATTGTTGGGTGAGTTGATATGGATTTTCACATAGATGCTGGACGCTGATAAGGCCAAACACAAAAACAGCCAATCTGGGACAAATGTTTCCGTGACAACAGTCTTGTCAATATGTTTATTTACAAATGACAATCTATGTACATTTTGATTTTTTTTTCTTACATATATTTACACCACCGAGACATAATCATCACCCACTACACCCACAACATTCAGCTTTATAATTATCAAAGATTCCATTAATATCCTCATCTGATGTGTTAAATTAAATAAGAGAATCCCGCAGTTGCGATTAAATTAACATGTCAGATAACTCGTACCAGCAACAGTTTTAGTTCACAGTGTAAACCCTCTACCATGTTCATATCAAGTATATCAGCACATTCAAATCCACAGACAGCACACAAGTAACATTTTTAGACATTATCTTTTCAAAGTTTCCAGTAGTACAGGAGTAGTAGACGTCCAGATCAAGTCAGTCACATTCCAAAAAAAAAGGAAAAAAAAAAAAGAAAATGAGTGCAAGGACCTCTACGATACAAAAAGTGATTAAAATGTTACTTCTGGAACATGTGCTGCGTATGATGATTATGGTGTCGTGTCAGTCGAAAAGCTGACCGATGACGAAAGTGAACAGTTTTTGGACCAAATCACTGAGGTAGAGAGAGTTGATTCTTTCTCTTACTTGAAGCCATTTTCAGCCACTGCAGCGTGCCACACTGGCAATGCTTAACACTTGGCGCAAACCAAAAATGCTAGCGTAGCTACAAGCTGCACACAGTGTGAGGTGGCTTTCTCGACCCAGGCCTCCACGGCACACATTAGCACCTGTCTGCCTGAAAGCGCTATATGCTACTGCAAACTAAACTTTTTTTCCATTTTCTTGTCCCCACAATAAATTTCAACCCAAACATCTGAAGTGTAGTCACAAACGAGTTTGCTCATGCATGCTCACTGCCACAAGGCTCCTTGGTTACTGCCCATAAAAACCTCCAGAGTATCGAACCAGAATGAAGAACAAATACAGGTGTTGGCCACAATTGGGGGTGGGGGTGGGGGGCATGACTGTCCTCCTTTGTGCGGCCGTTGACGTAGCAGCTCAACTTTGGTCCTCGTCTCTGAATCTGTGTGCTGACAGTGTGAGTCCTTCACAATGCCAGCATAAATACACAATTCTAAGTCAGCCTTTAAAAAATCTATATAATTTACTTGATTTTTTGAGGAAACTCCTCCAAAAATTGCATTACCGCTCAGAGAAAAAAAATATTGTCCACGCTCCCTCTCCACATAAAGGAGAGTTTATTGGGAAGTTTGCTTTGACTCTCTCGCAGCGCACTAGCGTCCGCCGAGGTGCAGCTCGGCCCGTTGGTGCTGTCCTTACCTGGCGTCCCCCCCATCAAGCTATAGGATCTGTACTTTCTGTGAGCAGACCAGGTTACTGTTGACCAGATTCCACATGTGCATGAGGTCCGACGGCAGCAGCTTGTGCACCACAATCATGCTCTTAAAGAAACAAGGTTCTCTGTTCATCTTACTTTTCTTATTTTTCACCAGGCCAAACGTCTTAAAGGCGTTGTGTTTTACAGGGGTGACCTGAAGCACCTCCAGACACATGCCCAAGAAGACATCATCGATGGGGTAGAGCTCCAGGGTGTCTGCCACCACGTGAAGCCTCCTCGCCAGGGTCCCGTCCATCAGAAAACCCCCTCCACCTGCATACGGAGGGTAGTATGTCTTATTGTACAGAGCCTGGGGGATGTAGTATTTGTTTTCCTTTTTGCGAATGGGCTTCGCCTTGAAAATCACGTCCCCCACAAACAGATCTGTCGCATGCTTGGTGCTATCTAGAAACTCAAAAATGTTCTGGACGCTGACAAAGACGTCATCGTCCCCCTTGAAGATGTAGCGCACACTGGGGCAGTAAGTGTTGAACCACTTAAGAAAGTGAGTCTCTTTAAGTGTGAGGTTGAAGAAGCTATCTAGGAAGTCCCACTGGAGGATATCCCCGTAGATTTGGTCCTCGAACTCTACAAGCTTCTGGTGGTTCACCCTCTCTGCCTCATTGGGGGGTTGACCAAGAAGGAAAAGGGTCTTAATCCTCTTGCCGTCAACCACCTGCTCTTTGCCCCAGGTTTTTCGGATGACCTCCCTGCGGTCATGCTGGGTGGCCACAGATTTTATTACCATGAGCATATGTATGTCCCCTATGCACTTCTCCGGGTGGTTGAGGATCATGGGAAAAAAACGGCAGTGGCGATAACGCAAGAACTGCTGGAAAGTTGGTTCCAGGCCGATGAACCAGTCCTGACTCGAGAGGTTGAGGTTGGCGGTGCAGTTGGAGCTTGTTATATCCCAGGTTCTGCTGTCCTCGCTGATCTGGGGCTCCTGCGAGGGGGCTCGGGCTCTCGGCACCTGCTGGTGCTTGCTAGGCTTCCAGAAGTGCTTCAGGCCCAGGTACGAGTCAATCTTCTCGGCCAGAGGAGCCCCGGTCTCCACACCCTCAGAGGCGTCCATGCGAGCCTGCCTCTCGAGTTCGAAGGGAGGCCCCATGTTGTTGCTCCCTCTCTGGACGACGGTCAGCGCCACCACAGCCAGGAAGGACATGACGGTCACCCTCTTGTACACTCGCCAGCGATCTCTGTTGTTCATCCTGGGTACAAACAAGGATCACAAATGCCAGTCAGACACAAATCTAACTCAAACACCTTCTGATTTTTTTGTTTGTTCTGAGCCTCCCCAGGAAAACTAATAAATGATCACTCACAGGGTTTAAACTACACGCTCACATTACCACCATTAGAACAGGCCTCATTTCTCTTTCATACAGCACGTTCACACGATCTCCAGAGCCAGATTTGCTGTGTAACGTGCAGCCAGCAGAGCAAAAACAGCCCAAGGGATGTGCGCTTTGTCTGTGACTAATGTTTGCATTCGCACCATAATATGTCGCATGAAAACACAAACGCTCGTTTAAAATGGAAACCGTGGCTGTGGCAGCAGCTGAGCGCACAGCCAACATTGAGCTCTCGCCTCGGCTCGGAGCCTCTCTCTGCTGAAGCGGTGCCACTTCTGGAGGAACATGTGGAATGTACTTGGAAAGTGAAGAACTTGTCGTGCCAGGGCTCGTCACATCCAGGGGCCCAGAGACACTCCCATGTGTGCCCCCCCATCCGCAAACAAGATAAGTCATAACCAGTTCTGGATTTGTTAAATGTTGGTTAAATCAACGCACTAGTATGAAAAAAAAAGTAATTTAAACGAACGAAATTCAGTCTTTAAGTCAGACAATCGCACTTACTAATAACGAAAATCCACCTGTGAGCTGCGTCTTAAAACATCGCATGTATTTGCAGCTGCTGTGAGGAAATAAGTCTCACAGGTATCACCTTGAACAATTAATCCTAATCGATTCCTCCTTCCTTCCTTCCTTCCTTCCTTCCTTCCTCACATCACGTAAAACATGAAATCATCTCAGCACTCAAAGCGTAACTTTTCAGTGAAAACCGCGATGAGTTTGATGAAAAACCCAGTCAGATGAACGTCGGGTAAAATAGTTAATCTAGTCTGTAATGATGAGATGTTAAAGAAAGAAGAAGCCACTCACGTTTTTTTCTTATGCTTTAGTCGATCTGTGAACGTTGCTTGGAGACAATAAACCGATAAAAAAAAAAAAAAGATAGAAAAATGTTGATTATGGAGCCCAACTCAGAGGAATATCTTGACTTTATTTCTTGTCGGCTTCTGGTCAAATAATCCTCTCTATCGAAGCAGCCTCGCTGTGTTGAGACGGCTCTGGAGGGTCCTTGTGCCGGAGGCGCAGATGTGCGCTGAGCTCTGCGCTCTCCGCTGCGCTCAGAGCCGCTTTTAAAGGCTCGGCCGCACTTACGCACGAACCGCGTGCGCTCGCAGCGCGGATGATGAATGAGAGGGTCCGCCCGTCCTGTACACACACTCAGTCCGCAAGTGTAGTGCTCCATCATTGGTTAACAATGACCCCCGAGACAAGGCAAACATCGGATTTCTTTTATTCCATCCGTGGCGTTAGTCTGTGGGATGGAGCGGCCAAACAATTAGGCCTATTGTCGTTTTACGTTATGTTTGAAGTCTGACCTGTTTACACTTTCTAATCTGAAGGTTAGCTTTTAATCTTCCAATAAATCTCTAAAGATATTAAGTCAAGGTTTGCTGAAGCCTTCCCACAATAGCAGGAATAGGCTATGGAGGTAATTATAGTGAATAGATTTTCATTGTATTATATTACTATTATTGTCATTATCATTATTATTATTAGTAGTAGTAATACAAAAGTTTGAATCAGGCTTTAAATCTCACCATGTGTGATTTTTGTGTATTTGTAGAATGCAAACTCCTCCTCTGGTGAATTAAACTGCCAAATTCTCTAAAAGGACACTGAGGACATATGACTTCAGTTTTAACTCTGCATTTAGTGCTCTAACTGCAAACCCAAACTATTCTCCACAGTCTCCATTACTGTGTTGATTTTTCCTGTGTCAGTTAGCTCTTCCCTGTTGTTGTGTAAAAAAAATGTGAAAGGAAAGGAAGGAGAAGTAAAGGATTCTCAATTACAAGTGCAGGATTATTATTAGCCAGAACAAGTTAAAGTACCAAAAGGACAAGTGCTTCTCGCTGCCAGGACGTCAAATGCCGCCACTTTGTCACGCCCCTCGACATCTCGAGGTACCCTTTAGAACAACAAACAAACACACAGCTTTCAGTCAGGAGTGTGGGGTTCATGTCCTGTGAGAAACCAAAAATTGACAATCTAATCCTAATCCTAACCCTAACCCCTAAACCTACACCTTAACCTAATCAAGTGGTTTTGGTGCCCAAACGTGACTAAAGTGTGCTGTTTCACGACAACAACCATGTGTTCGAAAGGCTTTGTGGCAGACAGGCTTTGGATGAAAACATGTGACCAGAGCAGTTGCTCAGTAATATTGGCATGAATGTGTTTACATTGGAGTGAAATCCCGTCGCATTCAGTGCAGTTATGTTATAATACATACTGCATCACTGGCTTGGCGACACTTATGTGTAATCAGTTTTTTGGGGGGGATTGTGCTGATTTCAACAGTTTTATATATTGCTGGATGCTTTATTCTATAACAATGTACCGTCTTTTAGAAGCTGATCGTGTTTCGTGTGTGAAATCTACTGCAAAGTAATAACAGCTGTCAGATAAATGAAGTGGAGCAAAAAGTACAATATTTCCCCTTGAATGTGGTGGAGCAGAAGGATGAAGAGGCAGAAAATGGAAATATCCAAGTGTAAGAAAAGGTACCTGAGTAAATGTACCTACATTCTATCCACCACTGTTAAAAACATACCTCACTGCTCCAAGGATTTAAACCGGACTCAGACCAGTTATATGTGCACGCACGCTTGGCCAGTGAAGCCAATTCTGATTTTGATATGAATCAACCAGTAATAAATCTGATTGCACCGGGGACCTTCCTTCTGTTCACACAACATGCCAGAGCCGGTGAAAGACCTTTTGAAGAGCCGAGGCGATTTTGTTCACGTCCAGTCCCCACTTATGTTGAGTCACTGAACGCCCAAGACATCATCTATCACACTCACAACACGAAGACAATAAAACTGGAGTATTTGTCTTACAGATAGCAGACTACTGGCATTATTACATTGTTTTACAACTCCGGCAAACACCCCTGGTTCTACACCTGTTGTTACTTGTTGCTATGACTCTACTGTAAAACCACTACACAACTAACAGGTTATACTATTGTTGCTAAATAATGAAGCACCATTGCTGCTGCAACTTTCTATTGGTGGTCAAGTTTGACATGTTCTCCAAACCACCTCCCCATTTCCATTAGAATATCCAGACGGCTGGGATAGGCTCCAGCCCCCCCGTGACCCTGCAAAGGATTCAGCGGTGTATAGATAATGGTTGGATGGATGGATGTTTGACGTTCCAACTTACTGTGCATGACCACCTGTATGTATTGATTGTGATATTGCCCTAATACACTCCGAAGAAGGGGGTCTTGCCCGAAACGTCCATGGGGCAATATTAAAAAGTCACACTAGAGTGCTGTCTTTATAACAATTTATTTTTGCACAATGAAACCTCAAGGACGTGGAAATTTCTTAGGTTTATATAAACCTTTGGCTAGTAATGTCAGCCTCCAGGAACAGCTGAAATAACTAACAGAGCAGCAGTGATTTGTTAAACTATAGTATTTTTCAGGCCATACACCGGACTTCCTGGTACGTTACTGACATCAGCAAGAGGTCCTTATTAGTCAGTGGCAACAGTGCAAACACTGGGTTTTTTATCAACTCCCCAGCCTTTCACAGCCATTGTATGCCAGATAATTTCACATGACAGTAACACTGATGTGTCCAAAGTGCCAAGTGTGGAAACCACGATAAACAAAGGTGAAGTCTTTAGATGACAGCATTCCTGCAGCATGACTCCCATATCTTGCCTGCATTTATTGGAAACTGATAGAAAACCGGTCAGTTTTGTTTTCTCTGAGGTGAAACGATATGAGACACAGCCATAAAACAAATCTCACTGACGAGGAAGAGGTCGATTTGATTTTCAGGTCACTCAGGCATGGAAACAAAGTGAGGACTGTTAGCTGAAATGCTGATTGCACAGCCGACACCGCCACAACCTCACTTAACCCTTGCTGTGCTCTTCCGCCTCTTTATGGTCTGGGGAAAGAACAACAAAATGTCTCTCTATGCTTCAAAACAGGAATTTTTCAATCCGAGCACAGCTGTGATCCAAATCTCCCCTTCCTCTCCTTCTCTCTCCATTTCCTGGATCTAACCAGCCATCCTTCTCAGGGCCATGTGCATCCTGTTGCCTGCTGGCGCTGTTTTTTCCCGTTTTGGTTTTTTTTTTTTTTCTTTTTTCCTCTCTGCGGATCCAGCCACTGCGAGTGCTGTAGACGAGCGAGGTGGCGACGGACACCACAGTCCCTCATCTGTCCCTTGGCTGGAAAGGCAGCGTTCGCCAGTGATGCCTAACAGAGGCACAAGCCAGTAAGGAAAACTGAGCCTTGCGAGCACAGTGACTCATTGTAGCGGCTGGTGTCAGGATATGACCTTGCGCACTGTGGTTTTGTTAATTTTCACATTTAACTTCAAATAAATGTTCGACAAACCAGCTTCTTGAAAAGCACACTTCACGAAATTACAGTTCTCAGCAGACAACGGCGATCTCAAAGCTGCACCAATCAATACCTCTGCATTAATAACGGATCACAGCACTGCTTGTTTGTGAAAGGGGTCGCCTGTCAAGTCAGGCAGGTTGATCTAGAAACAGCATGAGCTGACCCAAAGTGCTCTACAGCATCACTTGCAGCAGTGACAGGAAATAATCATCAGCTCATCAGTACGTGTGTGTGTGTGTTCAGCTCATTATTTTGCCAAAGCTGTACTGTTTTGGTTCACTCTTGCTGCTTTCATCATCCGCGTTGCAGAGAAGTTTCAATTTCTAAGGCAATAAGATATCAGTGTGTTCACACCTTGTGAACTATCCATACCACTTTACCTTGATAAACCACGTAGATGACCTAAATTGGCCTCACCCTTACATACACAAGTACTGTAGGCACTTCTAACATCCCTTGAATAGTGTCCACATATTTGACAAAAACTAAAAGATACAGAAGAGACGACCTAAAACAGACAAGACGAGAAAAGGGAAGAGGCAACATGATCGGGCTTTAAAATATAAGACAAATAATAATAATCCTTTGCTGTTTTTCACCACTGATTAAAAAACATTGTTCTCAAAACAAAAGTCCAAAGATCAAGGCCAAGCTGGGTTAATAATTACAGAATTCTCCAGAGTCGCCTCCCTATATGCTTGCTGGGAAATGGTCCTTGCCAACAGGTGCGATGACACAATGGCTCACCTGCCTCACACACACTGTCCCAAGATGACACCTGTCCACTCAGCACCTCCCTCTCACGTTCATCCCAGTTTGCGAGAGTTTGATTGAGGAAGAAGTGGTGAGAAAAAGAAAAACAGCCAGTTAATCAGTGGAAAACCGTCCTGCCACTTTTGGCTGAGAGGTCTGCGCTAATCCCTTGTTGGGTTTAACACACCTGAGGGACTTGGGGGAGGATTACCTTGAGTCTGTCCGACTCTTGTCAACTGTCTGACTGGAATAAACGAGCCTCAGAAAATTCATGTGCCCCCCTCGCCCACCCCCCTCCTTTGGATGAGTGAGGGGCCCTGGCTGCTAACTCCTCAGTCACCATGAAAGAATTTACTGCTGGGGAAGAAAAAGTTGCCTTCAGGGGATCTTTTTCTTCCCCCTCTTTCTTTTCCACTCAGATGTCAACTGAGGATGTTCCCCCCTGAAAAGGCTGCTAGAACAAAGGCGATGTGATCAAGCTATGTTATGAATGCCCCTGTCAGCTGTGGCTGTAGGTAAACACCTGCCCCCTCTCCAACCACCCAGAGGCCCCTGCGGGTTTAGTCAACACTCTAATAAGGTCACCAGCACCTAGCTACAAAGGACAACCTGAAATACTCTGAAAAAGCCTTTTTTCGTCATGCTTTGCTGTTTTTGCTACATAGTCTCTGGTTAGGCTTTGGCTGACACTCCTTCCTGTTCTGCTTCAATACTTTACTGATTTATGCAAGTGTTCCACGGGCGAAGTGGCCACAGTGATATCAATGATTTACATGATGGTATTTTTGGAGCGCTGGTGTGTGTGATTAGCATATTGCAGCATCAAAACCGGTTGTTTCGTCAAACGTGTGTCCGGTTAACATCACTACTTCCACAGAAGTCCTAAAAGTGCTCTGAATAATGCAAAGTTTGAACACCTACATCTCCGTGACAGCTGGGCATACTTCATCTGCTGATGAAGACCATGAGATATGGCCAAAAAGCCCAAGAACAAGCAAATCAGTGGTCCCTGACTTGAGATTAGTAACCGCTGTTGTCAGTGTAACTGTCGGCTCAGTTTGAGAAACAGTGGCGTCGTCGCCCTCTGCCTTCGCGGTGTGCAGAAAAGCCCAGAGGAACCATCTCAACAGCCACAGAACGCCGTTTACTGCGTCCCACAAAACGCGCTAACCCACAGTTTGGGTTTGCTCAAGTGTGCACACAGAAAAAGCGGAGGTGCATTCACGCTAAAGGTTAACGGATAGTTTGTGAGGACATTCCTGAGAAGGTCGAAAATGTAAAAAGTGAATTCCAAATAAGCTTCGGCCTTCAGTCTGTTTGACGAATGGCCTCTTTAACCTTTAACGGCACGGCGCTTATGAAAATATCCCCAAAGCCCTGACAAGAAGCCTTCCGTCAAGATGTGATTTCTTTTTCTTATCCTCGGGTTGGTTCACCTACCAAAACCGCCAAACATGGCCTGAAGGGAAAGACGCGCAGTTTCAAGTGTTTACGACAAACGGGCTGTTGTGCGGGTCACTTCTGACTATCTGTTCAAAAGGACCGGTCAGGAGGAAACAGGAGGTGCAGGAGACAGAGAGCTGAAACGCTGCCTCTTCTTGGTTGGCGTCACCTTTTATCAGTGGAGCACATGGCTGCCTACTGATAAACACATCTGAAAGGAGTGTCAGTGATCCCGATGACAGTCAGGGCTCTAAAGTAGAGGATGCTCCTGTTGTTGGAGATATGAGTGTCTTCAGGAAAAAAAAAGAAAAAAAAGAAAAAACATGAACTGGGTCTTATTTTCGGAGCTCTGGACATTATTCCAACTGTTATGATAAGATTTTCTCACCAGATTAACTGTAGGGATACAAGCATGCGCTGAGTCTATGCAGCCTGGCTTTTCAGGAAAATCTAGAGCACAAATTAGTCTCCAGCTTAACTGTATCAACTAAACCACTAGTCAAGTGCGATCAAACTTGACGGCTGATATTACGAAAAATGTCAGAAGCTGTTTTCCTGGTTTGAGTTGGCCCCATTGTTAAGTACTTCCTGATGGGTGGATGCAAATAAAAATCCACTTTTGGCTATGTTTTCAAATGTAATATGACAAAGTAATATAACCAGTCTGATGGTGCATGACAGCCCTTGTAATGAACTCTGTTGTAATGCTGTTTTGTAGAGCTGCCTCCTCAGATCTCAACTGCTAAAGAAGTGATGACAGTGTTGTGATGAGCCATGGGGGAGGGGGGTCTAATCTACATAGACCAAGGTTTTAAAAAGCAGTAAGGCAATGTGTTCCTGGATAATCACGGCTGGATTAACTTGCAAGAACCCCTGTTCCTCCCTGTCACTTTGCAGTTCGCACAGTTCTTCCATGCTAGAATAGACGTGCTGTGTATTAATATAGGAATATGCAACACATGAGACAAAAGTCAAACAATGAAGGCTTTGAACATAGATTTTGACAGGGACCCTCTTCGAGACAGTGTCCTATGAGGAGCTACTGTGTATCATATGTATACCAGAACTGGAGTGTTTCTTTGTTGAAAGACCAGTGAAGAACGACGCTGAAGACGTTTGGATGACGGCTCTGTGAAACATACCATAGGGCGCATCGGGTTAAGCCTTCAGGACTTTTGTTTGTCCACTTTGCCTGGTTGATGAGCCAGCCTTGTGCAGCTACACATCTTCTCGTGATACAGCCTTTTAAAACAGAAAGTGCAAATCAGTGAAGTGCGCTTTCTGGGTGTTTTACCCAGAGAGTCATGAAACCAGTCCGAGTCCCTTCACTGAGATAAAAGCCATACTGACAGTTTGATATTGTTCCATATCTGCGAGGCCCATTCTCTCGTCCTTATCCACTCTTTTGTTTTGATAGAAAGCAGCAGCTTCCTGTCTGTCGCCGTTACAGCTGGACAGCACCGGCGCGGCTCGAGCTCAGGGTTACGCAGCCACCTGGACACAAGTGCGTCAGTCTGTCATGTGCGTGCCTGTTTCCTCGCATTGTGCTGCTTGCTCTCTGCCAGTGTTCACAAAAGTGATTGCTGAATATGTCATCCCTTGGGGGACCACATGTGAGAGTTAGTGAGACTTGCCCTGCTAAAACTAGCTGTACCGTTCCTCAAGCCTTTATATATATATACATATCAGAGTCTGTGTGTTATGAAGTCAGTTCCTGGCTTGGTGTTAATGAGTATTTTTGGGTGTTAAAGACTTGATCACAGGAACTTAACCTGTGTGATATACAGTAAGTCTTTAGTGTCTTAGAATGGGGTAGGTCACAGCAGACACTTTGATTTGTTTGTAGGACAAGCAAAGGTTTCACTAATAAAATTAATGATGCCTCTGTTCTATTCAAGCGACCAAGTCAGTCATGCCAGTGTGACAATGAGCGCAGTGATAGAGCACGAGTGAAAACACATGTCAGGTCAGTCATGCAACGGATGGAGAGCATTGCAGGGTTTGAAATCTGTCAGACAGGTATGCAATATGGGGAATGTTGTTCAACAAAATCCCCTTTAGCGAGCAACCGACTCGCCGCCACATGTAACCGAGGTTTACAAATGATGCTAAAGCAAGGTAAACTTTATTTCACCCTCATCATATTACAGTTATTAATCTTAAATAGCCACAAATACATCAATTAATTGCTATGCATCTGGCAAACAGGTGGGAAAATAAGCTGTGCCTTTCTTTTGCTCACTTCCAAAATACATACACGTGGCAGTCAGATCAAGATCTTTACGACACGAGGCGGCAGAAACACTTTTGACTACAGACAAAATCAACGCAAAATTAAAGTTCTGTGTAGCTGTGTTAACTAATATGTGTTTAATTTGCAGTATGAAGAACTCTTTATAAATCTGTATCTTTCAAATAATTTGTTTTGATATTGGAGGACACCATCCATCCAGCCATCCATAATAAACGATGGCAAATTAAACTTGGTGCCAACTTTCTGTCAAAGAAACGAATGCATTAACACAGTGCTGGAGCAAACCGCTAATGCTAATTATTAACTAACAAGCCAATGATAATTATTCACTTCACAGG
The DNA here is from genome assembly GCF_017976325.1 of Chelmon rostratus. Classification (NCBI taxonomy): domain Eukaryota; kingdom Metazoa; phylum Chordata; class Actinopteri; order Chaetodontiformes; family Chaetodontidae; genus Chelmon; species Chelmon rostratus. The sequence goes on from NC_055661.1 coordinate 14,601,425, forward strand.
GACTTTCATGAAGACTGCAGCATGCCACCAGAACTTCTGTGAGGGCGCAGCTCTCAGGTGAGTTGGCGAGTGTGACGTAGCTTTCAGTTTACAAGACGATGTGAGAGCAGAAATCTTCCTGCTGTGGGACATCTTGATGAGTTGAACACAAAGACTGTTTTCTTTGCGCAGCGCAGCACAGAGGCGAGCGCATTGTGTGGGCGCAGTATGCCAGATACTGGCTGGCAGTAATTATGTAAGGGGAGGTGATTTATGATTCAAGACAGAGGCAGCTGAGATACAGCAGGGAGCTGGTGCCTTAACAAGACTCATCAAAGTGTAAAGAAGTTAATGGGGCAAGAAATATAGATTTCAAAGACCAGAAAACAGGTGAGATGTCACACATTTATTTAAAACCACTTAAAAAGTATCAAAATCAATTACTATCAAATTGCATTACAACAAAAACGTAGCAGATCACATAAATAATTGTATATGACAACACCTGGAAAACTGTGCGAATGCACGATGCAACCACTGCTGGATTTAAGAGGTTCACACAAATTCAAGTTGTATGGATGGTAGTGTATATTCATGGCAATAAGCAGTTCTTTATATTCTTTTCAAACATGCACTAGCCTGACAACTCATGCCAGAACCTGTGTCTGTCCCTGTAAACATTTCTTTAAGCTAAACATGAGCAGCTACTCTGATATGAGATAATGTTTTACATTCTAAATAAAGCTGGTGCAATCATTTATTTATGTGGACGGATTTTTTCCACGCGGGTCAAAAATCAATATATACAGTACGCACTGACACTCACAAGATTATAGATTTATACAGTCAAGATGAGAATTTGCTATTGTCTCACACTTTTTTTAAAATATCTGTACAATCAATCACAAAAAAGTCTTGATAATCACAGAACATTTTATCTGTAAGCCTTGTGATGTCGCCTTTCCTAAACAGCTCTACAGCTCACGTGTAGTTAAAAGCAGGTGAAACCGTCCTGTGCTCACGTCTGTACACTCGTATTCAGACGTCAGATACCGAGGATTTATGAACAAAAGGACGCTTCTCTGGGACTGTTTATCCCTGCTGATGTAAAGCAAATGGAAAGGAATGTGCTGATGTCAGAAAACTAGTAAAACCAGTATGTATACAGAGAAAGGTGATCAAACATTATCTCCTGTACTGCCCCATCTCAGAGCTACACTTCTGAAACAGTAGAATACTTGCTTCTTGTTCTGGACGAATTTTGTCATGACTGGAGGATGTTGCACGTATTTATGTGTGCTATCACCTGGGGGTTGTGACTATTGTCTGACCTCATATCATGTTACAGAAGGAGTCTGTGCTGAAGAAGAGGGGGGGGCAGAACCACAATCCTTCACATTGTTCCAGCCCCTCCTCCTCCTCCTCCCGCTGATCCTCAACCATCTCTGTTGCCCTGACCCTGATCACAACCTGGGGGGATGATGTTACAGGAAGCCTGATGCTCCCGGGGAGATAGCGCTCCTCCATGGTGACAGCCCCCTCTTCACCTCCTCTTCGACTGGCTGCCTGAAGGAGGAGAGAGAAGGGGGATGTGGGGTAGGTGGGGCGATATACGGGTGGAGAAGAGATGGTAGAGGACAGACTTTAAATTATCAATAAAAAGAGAAAAAAATAAATAAAGATCTCCTGACATGTCACATGTTGGAGCTGGACACGCCCCCAACTTGCAACCCTGAATCCCAAAAAGTTGGGAGGCTGTGTAAAACATAAATATAACAGAATGTGATAACTTACCAGTGCTTTTTCATATATACTCAACTGAAAACAGTACAAAGACAATATTTTTAATGTTTGACCTCATTCACTTCATTGACTTTTGATTTGTTGTTGACTTGATGCCAGCTGATTTCAATCAAGTTGGGACAGGAGCAACAAAAGACTGAGAAAGTTGTGGAACGCTCCAAAAACACCTGTTTGGATCATTCCACAGGTAAACAGCTTGATTGGGAACAGGTGATAGTATCATGATTGGGTTAGAAAGGCTCAGTGGTTCACAAGTGAAGAGAGCGAGGTTCACCACTTTGTGAAACAACCAGAGTTGCCATTTTCTGGTAGTTATCTTTTTTTTAATGGGCTGAAATCCGACATTATTTAAATCTCTCTGATCATTCCTGGTGAAAATAATTCCTGAAAATATTCTGGCTCTACACACAGATTTCCCTGCTGCTTCTCTGATTTCCGCTCTCCTCTTCCTCCTCTTCTGAGTTTTTCTATCTAACTCTGTGAATTTAAGGTTTATTTCACCAAACTGTTGCATGTGTTACGGTGATAAAAAAGACTGTTTCTGTAAATGGAGTCTGGTGGCTTTGGAAAGAGCCATGTAACAGCAGCAATGTAACAAGGAAAGGGTCCATCTCTGTCGGGATCATTTCCAAATAATGTCAGACGCTTTGAATAACAAATTTGAGCATGCTGGTGGCAAAAACAAACACCTTTAAAAGACAGACATGCAAATAGCTGGAGGGATTGCATTGCAACCCGTTTTCAGCGCTCTCACTCAATACTGGACCAATTTGTCTGTCCACTACTGGAAGGAAGGTGTCCCCCCAAACCTCTGTTGTTGTAACTGTAGCTGAGACATATTGGTAATGTGTGTTCAACTTTACCCAAGAAAAATAAAGGTTCAAATTACTCATCTTGATATCATATCAAGATGAGAAGTATATAATATATTGATGTCAGACCACAGACTGGAAAGGATTTTGGTTCTGTTCTGTTCTGTCCTTCCTACTGGTGGAAAAAACAATCTGATTTCCTCATCAAATATTTCATTCACAGCCACAGTGGCATTCCTAAGCCACGCTGCTGCACCCCCTCCACCTTCTGTAGCTGCATTTCATCATAACAGGGATCTCTCATCAGGTGATGTCAGCTTTGACGACAACGGCTCGGGTCGGATAATGCAGTTTTTTCCGTCCTCCCAACACGGCGAGGCAGCGGCGGCTCGCCTCCTCGTTTGAGCAGGCTGAGTGGGTGGTCAGCTACAAAAACAGCTCCTCTGTCTTTCCTCAGCCAAAGGAGCGTCTCTGTCAGCTACAATGGATGTGTTTACCAAAAGTGGGCCTAAAGGGGATCCTGTCTCAGCGTGCGGTTGGCGTTCCTTCCTTGCAGCCAGACTCCACCGAGCAGCAAATATTAGGCATAATAATGCTTGACAGTCAGCAGAGGCTGCATTCAAGGGAAAATAAATTGAAAAGAAAGTGGCTGAAGAAAAAAAAAAAAAGAAACTACAAGCAAGAGCTCGAAGCGAACAAACCAGTAAAAGCTAAAGATGCTCACAGTGAAAGTGGACTTATTTTGTTAGCCATGTGCGCCTCTTATTGCCCCTTAAGTGGAGCTGCGATTAAATGACTTCCTTATGAGTTGATAGATGTCTGACACTTGCCAGGCCTCAAAAGTACAACACACACCCAGGAGGATGTGGTGGCTTGGACTAACCATTAGGCCCTTTTACAGGCTTTATGGTAAGGACACCAAGAGTAAGAGCCGGAGGTAATCGCTCATCAAATGCAATTACGATGCACAAGAGCATGGACAGATGTTATCACCCAACTAAGAGCGCCAGAGCGACTGATCAGGCCATCTTCTCTGCAGTGACTCAAGTTCTATGTTTAAGATGTGAAGTTGACAGCAAATAAATATGATGCTGTGGTAGGGACAAACAAAACAAGTGTAATTATCACTGTTACTTTCAATGCTTGCCGTAAGTCCATAGTCTTATGTTAAGACACCTGCTTGCAAGACACAAACTGTCCACTCCTGCATGTGCAGAGACCAGCCTTGTGCTTGTGACCGCTACAGTATGAAAAAAGAAAGCAATGCAATCATACTGTCCTGACTGAACGGTAGTCCTTGGGTAGTATTTTTCCAGTTATTTTTAAGGGTCGCAAAGGAGAAAGTCAAAAGCACATAAAGGGCTGAGCAAATTTAAAACAAATATGACAGAAACGTCTAATATCTCAGCTTCGGGAAACTCATAGCATGTCAAACTGTGAATGAGCGAATAAACTGTGTGAATGTTTCAACTACTTTTTGGCGACTGATAATTGAGTGTCATCACTGGCGACTGCATAAAGAGTTACGCAAGATGTTCGAAACAAGTGATGTCAGATCTTATTGCAAATGAAATCCCCGTGTGTGGCTTAAGATGTGAGCCAAAGGGGAAAGTGAAGCACGATTTGTCATCTTAAAGTAAATTCCGTGTTGTATGTTATTATAAGTCTCCTTTTGTTTTCAGAACAACAAGAGTGAACAGTTCTGGTAAGACCTGTTTGTAAGGAGTGGGGAAGTTACCATATTTGTTGGATAAACAATGGTGAGAGACATTGAGGTGAAGAGGAATGGGACAGTGGCATGAAGCCTAGAGTCTGAGCGTAAGTGGAAAACTGCCCACACAAACACTGATGACACTATGGCAGCTTGATGATGCAGTACCTGCCACACATTGTTCAGTTCTGAGCATTTGAAGAGTTGTCCAGGCAGACAAAAGCCACCCCAGTCCTGTATTTACACATACTGCTTGACAGCTCCACCAAAGGGCAGCTGCTATTGATCCATGTCTATGTGTGTCAACGAGTACAGATTTAAATACACCATTTCCACTGAGCCAACACTGACTGGGGGTCATGCTTACTTCCACTCTGTCGTGCCCCTCCTCCTGCGGAGCTGGCAGAGCCTGGCCGGCTGCTCTGCTGTGGCTCCGACTGGGAAAACTGGGGTGCCAGAGTCAGGCCGCGACCCTGGTGAGCACTGCTCCGGCTGGCTGCTGTGTCGGGTGTACGGGGAATCTTGGGCTGGCTTGCAAATGCAGGGACGTACTCGCCACTGATGACAAGGAAAAGAAAGGGGAGAAGACGAACGAATAAATCATCAGTTTTTCTTTGCAGCGGTAAAAAAACAGACAAACCAGCATAGGCTTATGAAAAATCACAAAAATAAAAAATGCAGGGCAAAATAAGACAAGTTATCAGCTGAAACTGGGTACAGAACATCTCCATAATTTATGTTAAGGCTACACTTACCAAGCCAGCCTTTTGAGACGAGACAAAAAGCATCCGATATTGATTGTCTTTTATTTTCTTTCTGTTATCACTACTCTCATTTGCAACTTGCTTACGGTTCCAAGGATCATTCAGAGAGGTCATCCTGAGCTGCTGAGTAGCTGTGAGACATTACAGCTATGAACAGATCTCATTTCATAGAAGGCTTCACAGAAATCATGGCTGTCTCGGGGTACAAGATCAACCTTGCACAAGCCTCCTGTCCTTGACATTAGATAGCATCCGTTCCACTTGTTTCAGTCGATAGCCTCCATTTCTGGTGGCAGCCTGTCAGACTATTTTATCAATACTTTCAAGATACCCAGCAGCAGCTATTAGTAGGGTCATCCATACCATATACACTCTTAAGGTACCGGCTGCATATGTACTGCATTCCTATACTACGTTTTTTTTGTGATTTCTAGTCATTTTCTAACCAAGATATTGCATCTTTTGATACTATAAAACACATTTAATATAGTAAGACTTTTAAAATGAAAGGCAGTGTGTCTTCAGTTTTACACACATATTACATCACACACTTGTCTGTTCTTTGTACCCAGCTGTTATTCCTAGTCATGTGTATGTACATTGAGAGCGATGGAAAACAACAGAGTCAAAGGCCTTGTACACACGCTTGGCTAATAAAGTTGACTCTAATTGCCCGTGATTCAGATTAATGATCAAGCTACACATTTCTGAACAATCAACACAGATCTTAGGCATGGTTCCAGAGTCTAACGTATCTTCTTCAGCGATTGTTGTTTGCACTTGAGTTTGCCACATCGATATTTAAACACATTGTTTGCCTTCCAAGCTTCAGTTTCTCTCTTTGAAATGCGGACAGGACCGGAGCTTTGCTTTTACCTGCCAGGGTGCTCCTTGAATCACCATTAGTTTATCTTTATCTTCCCTGCATGTTTACTTTCTGATAAACCTCAAATTAAATCAAGTTGTGTCACCTACATATTTACGCACAGTGCAATATTTAGTCTATCTCAGACTAAAACATAAAAGAATCCAGCAAGTAGATAAAATAGGTAAAAAAGGTAAACATTTATTAAATGTGGTACAGATGCTGATGGGCTTTCTTTACCAAGGGGTCAACAAGAGAGGACCACACAGTCATGTGTGTACAGGAAGTATAGCATGGGGCATGGCAAACATCCTTGGGGGGCTCCTGTGTTGATGGTGGGAGGGGATGAATGGTGGCTGCCCACACACAGCCCGTCAGGAAGGTGAAGATCCAGATGCACACGGTGGAGTTGAGTTCCACGGCTTTGTGACAAGTCTAGAGGGGACGACTGTGTTAAACGCTGAGTTGTAGTCCACAAACAGCATTTTAACATGAGCTGAAGATCACTGCGGTGAACTCCTGTGGAAGAACAGCTGGCATCTGACGGTCAGGAGCTCCCCGGGTTGGCCAACAGATATAAATAGTAAATAGTAAGCACTGGAAAAGGTCCTTTTTTGTAGTGGAAACCACAAAGAGGCCAATTTGTAGTCATGTCTCTATGAGTCTGAGACACACAGAGGATCATGTGGCTTCCAGTCACACAGTGACAGCCCAAACTCTGCCAATGTCCTTAGCAGACAGGAGCCAAACGACCTACATCCTGCGAAGCAATCCTATACCATAATAGATGGATGGATTTCAGTCAGCACATTCTTGTTCCTACTCACAGCAGCCTCAACATCCCTAGTATCACCAAGTATAACCGAATGTTACAAACTGTACTAAATGGAGGCCTCTAACAGCTTCCCAAAACTTGCTTGTTCAGCCCGTACTTGTTGCATAAATGACAATCCCTCCTGCAAAGTCAGCAACTTAAAGAAGAACAAGGTGTCAAGACTTCAGTCTTTAACTTCGATGTCTCAATGGCAAAAAGTCTGGCTGGCCTCCCAGGCATCACCTTGTGTAAATGAGTGTAAAAAAAACAACTATAAACAAAGACAAAAATATATATCTTTTCATTTGATATGTGCCAAGTTTCTGTGTTGCTAAGATTCTATTCAGCTATCAATGACGCCGTCTTGAAATATCATCTCACTATAAAAGTCTCGTCCCTGAACTGCTGTGAAATGAACTGGTGTTTTACGTTACTGGGAGAAGGGAGCCGGGATAACTGAAGCAGTTTCCTGGGGCTCATAACTCTCCGTGGGATTCAGGAGTCAAGTTCCTCTGGGATTTAAAGGAGAGGAGAGGCAGGGGAGGTTTCGTTGAATAGGTCTCTTTGTGGGCTTTGCTCGTTTAAACGCATGTCACAGTCTCACAGACCAGCTTGGCAGTGCTGAGTCACTGATCGGTGTAGATCAACGCTCTCGCCAAATCTCCCCGCAGACACACATCTCAAAAGTTTACTCTTAGCTGACTTGCACCATTTATTTTTATATGCCTCATTCCCTAACAGCCTTACTCTGGTAGCACAAACTGCTGACTAAATGCACCTACAAGATGAAGACTAGTCATTGAAATACTTTTGTTGCTTTATTGCAGTGTTCAAACTTTTTCTTGAGCTCCTTTTGAAGCCAAACACAGACGTTTATTCTATCTATCTATACCCAGTTTCTGAATGACAGTCGGTCTGTGGCAGACAGACAGGAAAAATATGGCGCTGCATAAGAATGGCTTGGATCTATTTCGCACAGGCCTCCCCCTCTAACCATTTACAGGCTTGCCCACTCCCTTCTGTTGGGCAGTGAACTGAAAATTTGCAATTAGAACAGGGCCCTTTGAAGAGGGGCTGTGTATACAGCCACTGTACCATAACTTATCATCCACCCTCTTCCACCAGCCTGCAGTCGAGATAGGCCTTCTCTCCTCCTCAGAAGTGACAATGATTCACAATGCCTGTTGAAGCATGCTGCTGCTGTATTTTATATTTAATGTTATGTGTCTTCTGGAGGTCGCCAGGGCACTAACTTTTTCATTGAACTGAAATGCACGCGACACTAAACTTGAAACATGGGATAATTTTTTTAAGTCGAACATTTCGTAGGTGTTGGCCTACAAAGGCAAAGACTGTCACGGCTGTGGCAGAGCACACAGCTATCAAGCAAGCTGCTCTCACCGACTGCATCCTGCTCTCCCTCTATCTTTGTCTGACAATGATTACAAAGATGTGGCTTTTTCACAGTCCACGGCATTATTTTTAAAGAAAGACTTAACAAATAGGTAGAAATCTTCAAATGTCTGGCGCTTCATCTAAGCTCAAAGCCATTTATGTGGGAGCTTACACAGTCATGGCGGTAGCTAAGACAGTATTTGTTGCTCCCTTCTGGCTCACGTTTTGGATGTGATTGAACAGCATGCCAGGAGCCCTCACAGGTCTACAGTTTCTAATTTCTGTGTGTTTACACCAGAGTGGTAGGAAACCATTAGGTAATGGCAGAATCTCTGCCTCCAAAAGGATTTCTCCAGTTGAGCCATTGGCTGGTAGTTGGAAGGACAGTCTAGCTGCTCTGGTAAACAATCCATGATGATGTACTCCAGTTTCTGTGTACAAGCGCTGTTGTACAACATTATATTCAGGACAAACACCACAGGAATATACCGCATATTTCTGCATTCATGTCTATTTTGTCTTATTCGTTTTAGCGATGCCTCTCTGTGTTTGTGTGTGAGGTCTCAACCCAATCCAAACCAATATAATCAATATAGCAACTTTCTGAGCTCACAAAAACTTTTCAGCCTTTATTTGCAGCAACTTCATTAAAACACAGAGCCTTGTTTTATGTGTGTGTGTTTGGGGTTTACATTTGTGTGTCAGGTACCTGGCAGAGTGTCCATTGTGTTCCTCCTGGGAACGTCCTTCTCTGGCCCGCCCTTCATATGGCCCGTCCAGCTCGGACCCCTGGGACAATCGGCCACACTCTGAGTCTGAGTGTGTGTGTTTGTAGGTGGCAAAGATGAAGTATTAGAGAATCTTCACACTACTTTTGGAATTGTACTAATATTGTATTGCCAATTTAACACACTCTGAGCACAACTTGATGTCATGCCAAAATGTGAGCCAAAATATGTCATTAGTCATTTGGTGCCCGTTTTGCTGAGTCTTTATCCCATTTGCTTTCTAAGGAAGTTGCAGGAACTTCCTTGCCTAGTGGACACTGGGCATCACATCAAATGCATGGAATAAAACCAAACAACGAGCAGCAGGTGGAAGGGAAATGAAATTGTCCCACAAATATGCAGTTGATTTTCAGTCCACACAAAGTGTACCAAGTATGGGTAATCTCACAGCAAACAGCTGAGGAAGAGCTGCAGCATTTTGGCATGGTCAAAGATATATTGTTTAACTTTTCTGAAATTCTACTGCACTCGTGGCTATGTAGTGGTATATGACATTTGGAAGGTAAATAACATGCACCCACTGATGCTGTGACGCAGCGAGTCAGCAGTGCTGGGACGACTGCCGGAGCGTGTAGGAGGTCGGGAGTTGTGTCGGGAAGGAGGCAGACTTCCTTCCTCGCTCTTCTGCCTGCTCAGAGGGTATTCCCTGTCCCCCTGACTACCGGATCGAAAATCCCTGCATATGACACAAACACAAACAACAGGTTACGTAAGAACTTGCATAAGGATGTTGACTTTGATAGGCAGTGCCATTTTTTATAGCACACCATAAAACCTCAATATGAACAGTTTTACCGACCTTAATTCATTAATTAACCAAATATCTACACAGTAATGTATAAATAAAAATGATTATAACAATGGGTTTTAGTTATTACGTGTATTTATTTATTTGCTCCCTTATCTCTGTGTCCAGGTCATGTGAAGGACACCAGTCCCTCACAGCTTTAATATCCATTACTCTAAAATAATACTCATTCTTTTATCCCTCCAGTCTGGCTTACAGCTTGAGTTGACAATGATCTGCCTTTCAGGACCAAGCAGTTCCAGTTCCAGTCTCCTTCTGCTCTTTCATTCATTTACATGAACAATTCAGTCAGGTGTTGCGATGATTAACGGCAAAATGTGTCTGAACCCATTCTTTCTTCGACCTACTGCACTAGTTTTAATGGCTGCCGAAACTTGTGGTTGAACAAAGGGGACGGCCCAGCCATTGTCAACATGACCTCTTGGTCAGACTACTGTGCTATTGTAATCTGGTCCACCTTGGGGGGAACAAAGATAGACGTCAGGTGTCTGTGTCTAAAAGTAGTATTCCCTGGTGCTTTACGCATTATTTGGAAATGACTGTCTACCGTGCCTGTACAATGAACAACTAAAATACCCTTGAGCAAGAAACGTAACTTTGTCCTGCACACGTACTGTCACTCTGACACTCAGACACCATGAAGTGTCAGTTTAGGAGTGAACTACAATTTGGACTGTCTGACACTGTGTGTGTGTATATTTAACTTACGCCGCGCTGATATTACGATGGCAACTTGGTGTGACCGGTCGTTGTAGGGGCTCATCAACACTTGGCTGCGGCAGAGGGGTTGACTTCCTCTTCACTTTTGCCATGTTGGTCATAATCTGGAGAACAGAGAGAACTTCGAAACATTTTCTACATCTCTACATGATCTCAAGATCACTGTCAAACTTTTGAAATGGGGTTGGCGTGTGATGAGAAATCACAGTAACTCGCCAACACAGAGCAACTGGTTTGACATAGGGATGTCGTGGTGTATCACAGCCCCTGGTTACACCTTTTCTGATTTACATCTTAAATTCCAATCAAAGTCAAACAGAGGTACTATGAGCCCAAAGGGCCAGTCACTAATTCAGTGTGAATACTAATGAAGAGTGGTGGTGACATGAACCTTAAAAAGCTTAAAGCATAAACAAACTTTGACAATCTTACAATTCCTAATGGGTCTAGTGTCTAATGTCTCTTCCCTGTACACACACAACACCAACAAACATTATCACTTCCCCTTGTCACAGGTATTATTGCCTTTAGCTGCTGCAGATTGAAGTAGCTGGAACTGTGAAGAACCACCAAACCTCAACAGTTGGTGTGTGTGCAGATGTCTGAGCCGCAGACTGACAGAACTTGTTACGAAACTAGTAGCCTTTATGAGCAGTTTATGTGTAGCGAGTGTGTACGTTGATCTTACTCCAAGGTACTCGGTGGTGAGCAGACTCTCCCCAGACAGCTCCCTGGGCTGTGGTTGGAGGACTTCCTCTGTATCAAGGTCTGTCTCCATTAAATCCTCCTGACAATGACAGTGATAGTAAATCCATTCAAATCACATCATTTGTAGTGGACATAAGGTGTGTTTCAGAGACATCTAAAATGTATTCTATTTATATGAGGTCTACCACCATTAATCAAGGGATCAAGGTTCATATATTATCATTTTACCACACAGGGTTGTACAATGACATGTTAGCTGTAGCATTTAAAATAAACATAAAATAAAGCAACATATACATTTATTTATATATATTCTATAAATATGTTTCATATGTATATATCTAAATATGTATATATACATACATATACATATATATATATATATACACACATATATACACACACACACACACACACACATAGATATATATATTTATGCAAACACAGTAGGTTGTTCTCTGTTCCACTGTGCCAGATTGTTCATTTTCTCGTAGTACGAATTCTCATTGTTTGAAATCTGGCCGATGATGATGGTGTCAACCGCATGCTTCACACCAGACTTCTCTTCATGTTGTAGGTTTACAGTGTGAACAGGAGGGTGCTGAGCACACAGCCCTGGGGGGTTCCGGTGTTGAGGACCCGAGTGGAGCAGGTGTGAAAGCCAATCCAGACTGTTTGAGTTTGGTTAGTGAAGAGTGTGGTACTCAAGCAGAGGGTGCTAAAATTCAGATCAGATCAAATCAGATTCATACAAATGCACTCTGGCGGCGGTCAGGGTGGCTGAGATGTTATCTTTGAAGTGCTAGAAGACCAGTTTCTCAAAGCACTTCATCAGAATGGGGATGAGTGTTTAGACTAGACACAGCAGATTCTTTAGACTCAGGGACAATGGCGGCTGTCTTGAAGCAGGTGGGAACACTCTCCTGTGACAGTAATACGTTAAAAATGTCAGTAATAACATCAACTAGCTGACTGGCACATGTTCTTGGTACACGACCAGGGATGCTATGAGGCCCGGCAGCTTTGCTCACATTCACTGTCAGCAGGATTGTTCTCACATCCGCTGTGGACACTGAGCGTGGCCCGTCCTCTGGAGGAGGAGTAGACTTGGCAGCTGACTTTTCGGTGAATAGATCAAAGTGACCATAAAAGGCATTACGCTCATCTGGCAATGTGGCCTCGCACAACACTGTTACATAAAAGCCTTTGAGGTGTGTTGAATGCTGCGACTGTTTACTTTGGTGGCGCCTAATTTACTTGGATACATTTTAAATTTGATTGTTCGCAGTAACATTTACCAGACTCTATGAACTAGGATAAACACAAACACAACAACTGGTACCACGTCACATGGCACCAACAAGACACCAGTGTTGTCTACACTGGCTAACATACAGTATATCAGGTCACCCTTACAGCCATAGTAAATGGATAGCAGCTACACATACACCAGATCTCTGATCAGAAGCAATGGAATAAGGGCACTCGCACTTGAGGAATTCTTATGCGACCATTAGGGTAATAGTGGGACACATATTGTACGCATACATATACACACACATACCTTGGAGACTCCAGCCACTTTAAATACTACCATATACCTTATCTTGATAACCCACTTTCCCACAGAATCCAATCTGCCGGACCCATCAACCCCCCCTTTACACACATGCAAATGCACAAACACAGGTGGGAGACACCCAATATCTGTGTCATGCACAGATTGCCATCTACGGGTTTGAGAAAGGTGTCAAATATGAGGTGTTCTTTTCTGGCGTCCTCTCACCCTCATTTGATCACATCCTGTTTTTGTTCATTATTCCTATAGCTGTGTTGAATTAATGTGTATATGGGTGTATTATGTGATGGGGGAAAGCATTAACTTATCAAAGCATAACGGTTTAAGGAGAGGACTTACATCGTTGTCATCCTCTTCTTCTTCGTCATCTGACTCTGGCCCCTCTTCATCAGCTGGGTGAAGCACAGCCACAGCAGAAGGATTAAACAAGTCAACACATTTTCCAAAAAAACAACAGCAGTAGGCATCACTTATAATTTCGGAGACACGTACCGTTTAAATGATAAAATATAAAAACAAGGGATTTTGTGATTTATGAGGTATCTCATAAAAAAAGAAATAATTGCTAGACATTGCTAGAAGACACTTCTCATGTGTTAAATAAGCTTCACATGTGGCTATTTAATTTCCTGCTACATGAAACCACCTTGCAAAGCAGCTGCTCAAAACGCCTAATAAGTACAGTTTCACTTAAATTCTAATGGAAGTGTTTTATTCTTAAATGTACATATACAGGCAGTACATCCTGTTTGAATACACATTCATATAGCACAACACAACCACCTTCACAGTAAATCTGACTCCACTAACCTGAGTTCAGCTGCTTAACGATGAACTCGATCTGTCTGTTGAGGTCTGGGTTCTCCTCCTTGCTGTAGCAGCCGAGAATCTCCTCTACACTCTGCACATGTGAGGGAAAACACATGTATCGTCAGTGTATGCGCATAACTGCACAGCTGAAAGTTAGTTTCAGAATCAAAATCAGTGACTCAGCGTTCAAAGGCATAGCATGGCTCAAAAGTGCTGATTTTTAGACATGCGAGTGAGTTGATTGTAACATACTGTTCTTGTAATAATAGATCTCTCATGTCTGAAGCATCTGCTTGAATATTACATTTTTGTTGGGTAGTCCTATCCATACTCCAAATTTGATTGCATGAAGAACAATTAGATTTCCAACAAAACCCAGCAGCTCATCAGCCTCTGGGACAGTGGCTGTGTCATATGACTGTGAACACCTGCTGTTTCCCTCTAAATGATCAAACTGTGTCTGTTTCCTCCATGCGCTCGAAGACATTTCTGCTATCTCACCATCTCTTTGGCTTCCTGTCTCACAGAGGGAATACACAGGATGCTGTACAGGGCTCCGTTCACATATGGCCGAATCTGAGGAAAGCGACACGCGCACACACACGCACACGCGCACACACACACACACACACACACACACACACACACACACACACACACACACACACACACACACACACACACACACACGCAACAGCAGCAAGGGAACATGGATATAGAGAAGAAAAAATGCTTATGCAGTGGATCCAAATATGGACGCTGGACATTGGACGTACAATGTGTCACAGTGGGTAATAAAAATCCTAGCTGTGGTAAAACTACAACAGCTTATGTTAATGGCCCTCAGAAAAATTATAAAACTAGAGCTGTTAAAGCTTTATAGACGTATAGTTGCTGCTCATTTTTATCAAGACTTCCAAACATTCTGGAAGGCTTTATAGCCGGCCTGGATGATGTCAATTTGGGTTACAGCGGTATTGACATCTGTGTTCAACAGATTTTCATGCTGTTCACTAATGACGTGGTGTGCGTTGTCCACTTTGGCGTTTGGATTCAAGTTTTAGTTTAGCACTGCCAAATATTGCCAACTCTCTTTTGTGGTCCAAAGTTTTCTATTTGCTGTTTTCTGAGAGTGTGAGTATGTCCCTATACTGCATGTGTTAATACGTTATGTATGCTGCGTCCATGTTTTTCAGCCCCTGAGAATGTGTTCTGCATGGAGATTACATGCATCGTGTAATATCTGTGATCAAGTGTCGATGGATGTGTGTATCACCTCATGGTTCTCATGTCCAAGGAGGTCAGTCAGAACCTTTAGCACGTGCTTGGCGTTCTCTGCACACTTCCTTTTTCCTGTACAAAGACAGCCATCCAACGCACACACGCAGACACGCACATGCCTACAATGTGACTTTTATATCCGTTTTAAGATAAGATGATCTTTCATTCAGATTAATAATTAACGATCCCCTCTAGGTACAAAGCAATTGGCGATAACAAAATATTATGTCATCAATTAGTCAGCCCCCTGCATCTAATAGACATGCTTTGTGACTCTCTGTGACATCCCCTGAGCAGGTGAACAGTGAATTTTGGACTTTTTGACTCATTGCCAGGGGTTGGCTGATCAGCCATCACTCTCAGAACAGACTGGATCTCAGTGACATTTACTACATTTTTAAAATTCATTAATACTCAATGGGCCGGATGGGAATGTAGTGGGCTGGATGTGACCCGTGGGCCGCTAGTTTAAAATGTGGGCTGGGTCCGGATTGACTTGCCGTTTGGTCTGGATGCGGACCGAAGTCCAGACTTTGAGAAGCCCTGCTCTTGCCCAACATTTTTATCATATCTTTTTCTATATGCAAGATAATAAAACTGCAGTTAAAATACCAATGCAGCGCAGTATCTTACATCTTTATACTGTGTATAAAAAGGGCTAAGACATAACTGAGAAAGAGGGAGTGTTTCTTTTGACATGAATAAGATGCACTCTACACATGATGTAGGAGGAAGTAAGTTGTAAGGTTGTTGCTATCCAATCATCCCTACATTTTTCTTGGTTACGCGTCAATAAACCCTTGAAGTCGATACAGTGTTGAAGTGCCAGGTAGATATACAGAGCCGTATACCACAAATGTGGGTGGTTTTGGGCTCAAATGTGGGTGCGTCAACATTACGTTGCACAACTTCCCTTCAGTACATGATTATTGATTATTCCCAAATGTTTTCATCGTATTGCCTTCGTCAAGATGGAAAACAAACAAATGAATGAAAACAAATGTTGTGTTAGAGGAGAGCTGTGTGAATTAATTTTTTTTAATAGATTTGTATTAAAACACATTGATCAGCACCTTGCTGTGCGCATTCCCCAATTTAGAAATTGTCAAATATGTATGGGACTGTTAATGTTAAACCAAGCTTGAAATCGCTACTGCAGTCAAGCTTCATACTGCTGTATAAACAGCAATTCAAGCAAGCGATTCCAATACAGCTCAAACAGTCGCACCGGGGAGTGGCACTGTCAGCAGCACAACTCATGTCGTCAACCTCCGCAACTGGCAGAGAAGTGTGTGAGGATCTGATAGGGATACTTTATAGCTACAACTGGACATTTTAGCTTCAAACAAATTATGGGTCCTTTCTAAAGCACAGTAACTCACTCAGTCATTAACTTTAAATTTTAAAAGCCTCTGTCTAAAACTGTATAGCATTTTGCACATGATCTACTCAAATGTATTATGAAAGTGCTCTGTATCTCCATGCGCCTCGTCTTTACCTTTCGTTCGCAGGCACAGGTTCATGAGCAGAGCTGCAGAGTACTCTAGGGTGTAGTCGCTCAGACAGTCTGAATCCTGCAGCTCATCCACCAGCCAGCCGATCAGATCATCTGCTATCATGGCAGTCTGCTGGCTCCTCCTACCAAGATATGATGATAAATGATAAGTTAAAGCAGCTTGAAGTTAAATATTTGCGTTCCTTGACTGCACAGGAATCCTGGTTGATATCCAAGGGAAAAAAAACTGTTTGAACTAAAATCAAAGACAACACTCAAGATTTTGAAATGAAATTTTCAGTTTGATTTCAATAATCTATATCATCGGTTCCTTGTCCATATTAATGTGTTTGTATTATGAGTATAGGCCATCTACAAGTACAAGTTGAAATAATGGGAAATCCCTATTTTGAGATCATACTTTTTTGGGGGTTTTTTACATTATAAATGCTGCCATATTGACCTATGGCAAAATGAGAATATCAGTTTCCTGACTGGTTGCTCTGTGTGTTTTCCAATCATGTACACTCAATTGAAAATGACAAAATTGTGTTGTCAACTTACAAAGACTACTAAAATTTACCTGAGGCTGAGTTTCTGCAGGGCAACTAGCACATTCTCTCTAGTCAGGGAGTCTTTTTCCTCCGTCCTGAGTGCCTCCGTCAGAAGTTTCAGAAGAATGGGGATTTGGGAGAGGTAAACCCGACCTGTAAGCATTAACACAACATGGAACTGACATCAAAAGGCAAGAAACAGGCGTCACTGGGCGATTTTCAATAAAAACACCTGTTTTTTAATCTAAGCTACAAGTAGAGACTTCAACCATGAAAAGCCATAAATTTGCCAATAACTTTTTCATTACAACTGTGAACACTTATGAGGACAAAACAATACGGCAGAATTGTCTCCTTAACAGAAGCCAAGCTGACAGGGCACACCAAGGTTGGGTAAACCTGATGCAAAGAATATTTGTACCATCTCAACCTCTGTCTGTTGCTGAGAAGAAATTTAGAGTGCACAGTTTACTTGTGCAAAGTATTTAGGCACCTTAAACCTTTTAGAAAGGCTCGGACCACAGAGTCTTTCTGACAAGACATTCCAATGACTTAAAAACATTTCCTTGTAGTTGAGAATGAGAGTTAATTAATAACTCTGGTACAAAACAATCTAAACACCACCACTTACTACATAATAGGAAGTAATTCAGGTCAGCACAAATGATACTGTCTTTACAAAGTGTCCTCCATAGTTACTGGCATGCTGCCACAGAGGATCATTAGCGGTTTCAAACCTGAATGGAAAATTATGATAAAAGGTCTTCCATGAATCTATGTCTTCAGATGCATCCAGTCAGACAATGACTCATCTTAATAATGATGCTTAACCAAATGTAATGCCAGTTGAGCACTTACCCTCTGCAAGGGAAGCGAATGCATTGATGAGACGAGCCGTGTACTGGCGGACAATCTCGTTCTTCGATCTCAGTAAATGAAGCATGGTTTTCTACAAAAACATCAAATGTAGGGCGATTTAGAATATGTTGTGCTTTGAGGAACAATCAAGAACATTTATTGGCAATTTGCACAAAATTACTATGACTTCTGAGCAGGCATCACGGGTGATGCTGATAAATGCCAATGAGCCCTCTGCTATGTCACGTAAGTGTGTGAAAGGGAGTATATCCTGAAGTAAAGGTAGCACGGGGGTTAAGATGAGATCTTAAGAACCCACCCACACAGCTTTGTGGAACTGATCGAATCGAATGGGGCACGATATGTACGTTGCAAGAACCGCCACTGGGCCAATCACAGTGGGAACCTTACTTCTCCAGATGGACAGTCGGTTCCTTAAAGCAGGGCCATTTGTACTTTAGGCCATTGTCAAACACAGAACATTTATGTTTGTGACTTGATTACAAGAAATTGACACCCTTCCACTATTATTGTGGCTCTCTACAGTAAATGGTGTCATTTAAAGCTGGCTCGGCGCACCATGGTACATACAAAGAGCTCAGGTTTGAGGTGAGGATCATTTACTGTTCGGTAAAGGGATAGTCTTTACCGCGGCGCCCTGTGGCCAAAGGCTAGGTAAAGGCACTGTGAAAGGAAAATAAAAGAAGAAAAGAAAAAAACCAAAACAATAAAGCACGTAAGAAAGACATGTGGCAGTAAGGCCTCCGAAGACCTTTTGAGAGGTTGAAGTTTGAATAGAATGTTTCCTGCTCAGGCCTTTTGTTAAGTAACTTGCTCAAGAGACTGCTACTCAATCTGAGGCCGGGAAGACGTCACCAGAAGCCTCCAGTCAGAATACAATGAAATTATTCAAATTACATACTGTTAGATTACAGAATATATTGTGGGTCAATACATGTCTGACTATGTGTTTGGTGTCTGATAAGTATTAATCATCATTTTGAGGGTTTTACTGAAATAATAAAAATGATGTATCTCTAGATTAAACCGTTTCTGGCAGACGCTTCTTTGCTTTCACAGATTTTTCTCATCAGTGGAAAGAGCTTTTCGTTGCCATCTATAGGGGAAAAGTCAAAAGGGACAATGCATAGTTTATAAAAACAAATAACTCAGAAGCATCTGATCTGAAATGTCTAGTTTGTGTACAGTATATGCTCTTTACCCACTTTGCAACATAAAGTCAATGGCAGGTGAGACACAAATATTGTGTGCCAGCAAAGGTGCCAATTCATCAGCTCAGGCCTGGCTGAAATTAGAGCCTGGGGATTAATTCGGCAGTGAGGCAGTGAAGTTATTTTTTACTTTGGCTCTGGCGGTTACATGAAATACAGGCTGGGAACCACGAAATCACTGTCATTTCAGTTCACATCAGGAGACATTCTGGGAGAATTCTGCCATAGTAATTTCTATATAATGTTAAAACACATCACAGTACAATTACATTAAAAGCAGTCCAGTGGTCCCACCTGTTTAGTGCTGTATCGCTCCAGCAGGTCGTTGCTGATGTAGGCCTGAAGCACTGTGTCTCTCTGTTCACCAGGGAGGGAGCGAGTCAGTCTCTAAAAAACATGAGGAACAGACCAATGAAGACCGAAAAGAGAAGAAATCCAAACTAAAAATGAATGATATCTCCTCTCATTCATGCTCACACACTGCTGTACTGTACTCACGGCTTACAGATATACACTATAGATGTATTGAGCTGTATGGTAAGACAGCAAACATTTACTGGGTTAACAAAGAAGACAAAATGCAACATTTGTTAAGTTTATCTTGCATCATCTTGTCATCTTAAAAGAATCATGGAGATGCTACAATTACAACATGCACTACAGTATATCATACTAGCTTTCCCGTAAAATGCTAATCACCAAATGTTCAGTCCTAACGGATGTCAAGCTCTGAAGACCAGGAACGAAAGCTTCACTGAGGGTTAAGAACTGCTCAGATTTCAGCAACTGTGATTTCGCAATCATGCTAATTGCTCTTTGCTACAAAATGTAAGACTAAATTTTAGCCTGGATTAGAAGATTACAGCAAAAACAGTAAGACAGAGAGTTAAATAAAGCAAACTTGTGAGCTTTAAGGAAGAGGACAAAAAGGAAGCAGCAGTGGTCGTACATATCTTTAGAGATAAAATAAAAAAAAAAGACAGCCACTTAGCATTGTGGTGGCTATCATGAAAATAAAAATGACATGTGGCATAAGAGGAATATGAGATTGTGAACACACTGTGCAAGAATATGAATACTCACCCAGCGCAGCGCCTGAAGCAGCAGGGACCTGAGTCTGTCGGGGCCTTCAACCAGGTCTTTCTTTAGCTTCTCATAGTCCAGTGAGGGCAGCACTGGCACCTCCTTGGATCTCCTGGAGATGAATAAAAAAGACGTGTCAGCCATGTTTTATCATGGCAGTTATCAAACTGTTCAGATTAGCAGAAAACCCTGTAAATTTAAGACTTACTGCGGCGCAATAGAGGCGCGTAGCATCGAGGAGGCCTGCAAGTCAGAGCAAAATTGTGAAAAATTCTTCCGGCTACATTTATCACACTCTTACTTTAATTTGTGGAAAACATAACCCATGCCACGGTTCATCTTGTATCATCCTTACTATCTGGTTAGATATTGTGAAAATGGGTCATTAGTATCTTTTGGACATGCATGCATCATGCTCGTGGTGCATGCCGAGTCCCCGTACATACAGCACAGTTCTGTTTGGCAACGTCCCCCATGCAGTCAGTGACAAGGACATTGAAATAATTCAGATAGTAAAAGGTACCAGAGAGGGCAGGTTAGTGTGAAACAGCCATCCCTTCGTCTGTTACACCTCAGTCCTACATGTTGTTGATTTCGAGAAAAGGAAATGGAGGCTTCTTAACAGAGCAATAGTATACCATTGTGGTGGTGGTGTGGGTGTGGAGGAAGGGTGAAAGAACTAATTACTGGTGTTTTCTGCTATTGAAAGGGGATGGGGATTTTGAGGCCTGTAATCCTATCTGAAGCCTGGGTGGTTAGGGCTATGGCGGGATCAAGGTAGGGTCGGGGGAGTGATCCGTGTCATCTGAGGTATCAGGTGGTCTGGCCGTTTTCTGCCTTTGGTGTGCAGTAGGTAATACGGAAGTGGAAGGGAACACTGATACTTGGATTCCTTCCCAAATTCCTTTCTCTCTAAACATTTCAGTTGCCAGGAGGAATGCCGAAGGGCAACAGGACATGTTTCCCTGAGACATTTGACACTGGGGTGCCTGAACTCCAGTCAGATCAAGAGTGGCATCCAACAAACCCAAGAAAATACTGAGGCCAACTTTTGATTTTAAGGGCAAATTTATTCTCCAATTTCAGCTGCACAAAGCAAAGGCTTGACCTGGATTCTCAGACAATGCACAGTTTACATAAGAGATGCTTTTACTCTCTTCACCTATTTAGCATGTCTTCTCACAATTTATTCTTTTATGACCGTGGGGACAGCAACTGCAGGCCATCTATTGTTGATCTTATTGTCTAAGCAGACGGCTCTGCTCCACGGTGTCATCCAGGTTTTCTCCCTGCGGCAAGCTAAACCACAGCAGAGTAGCAGAAAGAAATCTGTGAGAGCCATCTCAATGTTATAAAGGCCTAAAGAGTCTGAAGATTATGGTCAATTATGGATTTATGTTGCAAGAAGCAGAACAGTTGCTTGTTTATGTGAGGGCAGATATGGTCTCTCAGGTCTCAGTTACAGCTGAGACACATATTTTATCCAAGTTACCAGGTATGTTCACTATTGTCCAACAACTTTTGGCAATCAAAGTGGGAAGTTAACATTAACCACCAGCCAAACGCTCACAGGATTTGGCTGTTTGTGTCCCATTAAAGTGATCTGAATTAGGATTATTATTTGAGATGTTATATCATATGTTTACCTTAAGTGCCAGCTATTAAAGGTTTTAAGAACCGACACAATTGCATAAAGCGTTCTGATCGCCTCTTTTCAGACTACTGTAATTTAAGCTACCCTGTCTGACAACCTGAGCGTGAGAAGAGTGCTCTTACATCTCAGCACCTTGTGTTGGCCATTCTTTTCCCGTCATGGTGGCTCGTCTAAAGTCTTTCAAAATTTGTACTGTTCGAAATGTTAAGTGCCGAAAACTGAAACTGACAGCGTTTATCTTAAAAAAAGAAGGCAGACAGCCAATGAGGAGTGCTGAGAGGAGGAACATTGCCTGCAGTCTTGAGAACAAATGACTTTAATGATGAGGTACGCCCAGAAAAAAAACGCTTGTTTGGCTTTACAAGGGGTCTGACAAAAGAGGTCATTCTTACAACAAATGAGGCCAAACATCCCGTTAAACTAGGACAGTCTACTAGGAACCAGAGGAATACGGCAGGGAGTATAGACTGAGTACAGAGACAGGCAGAAATTTTAATCTGTAGTAAAGTAAGGGGAGGCAGTAAGACAAGGAGATGAGGAGGAGGGCAAGGAGGAGGAGGACGAAGAAGAGGCACGACGAGGCACAAGCAAGATGAGTAGTGGGGACCCGAGCGAAGACAGGAAGTAAAGATGAAAACATATGAAACTTACATAGCCATCATCATAGGGACTCATAGAGTAATATCCCTTTGTGGACAAAAGCATCACACACACAAAAACACGAACACACAGAAAGAATTTGTTCAGTTCAAAAACAGAAAGAACCAAGAATTCACAAAAGTTCAACACCACGATGAAGGCCACGGACAATAAGCGGGACTGTCAAGGATTTAGGGACAGACAGTTTCGGTTCATTCGCTCTGTAAGTGCTTTCAAACGCTGGCAACTACGATATTAACATTTTCACCAGCTATTTGCTGTTTAATTTGAGTATTTCTACTCTATCAGCTCCTCAAGCACAAGTATCACTGTAATTCTAACCAATACAATAAAAACAAAAATAAAGTCTTACAAGTGGTTGATGAACTTTAGATTTAGTGAGCCACTGTGACTTGTGTTTGAAATTGGTCATTTTCTACGTACAGAGTTGTGTAATGTATGTTTAACTTTTCAACAAGGCTTCACATGTGTGTGGATTAATGCAACACCAGGATCCAGTACCTATTTCCAGGATTCCAAGCGCAGGATTACACCATGGTTTGAAGTTGGCTGCGCAATGCACAGGATGCAGAGAGAACACTAAACCCTCCTTTTCCAAACATCTGTAAAAAATCCTTCTCAAACACAGAGTCAACTTTACCAATATGTGTGACGTAAGGTCCTGAGAGGAGTTTTCTCTGCTTCAGGTGTAAGACTGTGGCTCCTATCAACAGTCCCCACTTGACATTTTCCATGCTTGTACTGAAATCATCTTGCCTTGAGGCCTTGTGTTTTGTTATTGTTCTTCCAGTGAGGCGTGAAGGGGAAAGAGGGAGAAGAGAGAGGTGTGTGTGCTCTCACTCACAGTGCCAGGTCTGGTGAAGTCGGTGCTCTGCACCACGCTCTGCCTCATCTGGCTGCTGAACAGGCGAACACACACACTCTGCAGGTACTCAGGGGAGATCTGCGAAAAAACAGCATGCCCCTTGAGCTTTAAGATATTGTGTATGGGTAGAGGAGGAAGAGCAGGGTTGCCATTTTTGTGTCCCTGTTTAACAGCTGTGTCGCCTAGTAGCAAGTGTGTGCATATTAAAAATACTTCTGTTTTAAAACTACACGATGTGCATAAAAGGACTTTTTGTTAAGTGTTCGCATATACAACTGTGAGAGTAACGGCCAAATTTAACCACTCATTTGTGTTGCCGTGTGCCTGTAAGCTGCGTGTTAGAATGTGTGTTTGTTTGGCACACAATCAAGCCAACCCACCATTTTTCCCCTGACGGTGGCCTCCAACGAGTCAACCAGCTCAGCAGTGATTCCAATCAGGTTGTGGTAGTCGGCCTGCATCTTGTTGAACTTCCGCACGTAGCTAACAACGCGGCGGTCCGACTCGACCAGCTGGAGCTGCAACTGTTGCATGGCCTCTGTGCAGGCACACAAACAGGAGACAAACAAAAACAAATAAGCAACATCCTACTTTACTTTTACTTTTCACATTAAGTCTTCAAGTCAGTATTTCAGATGATGCTTCTATTTTTAAGGGAGTGCTGAGCAACCATTAGACTGTACTTTTCTATTACAGTAAAGCAACAAGCAGGTGTCGTGTTAGGGTTTCAGTGGGTGTGAAGCTTATATCCCTTTCCAGAAGATGGACTCAAGAATGAAATTAAGCCAAAAATTACACCACCTACTCTAGAAATCATTGAGTAACTGACACTGACAAACACAAGTTATCATATAGGAAGTCTGCAGTGGGGTATATTTCACACGATAAATATAATTTGACAGTTACAATAAATGCAATACACTGCAAAAAGTAAATTATAGGAGAGAGGTATCTACCTTTAGTATTCCTTCCTCCCTCCTTCTGTATGGTGCCTGTTAAAGAATACACTCTAGCACGCATTTCAACACTAATCAAACATTTCTACTGCATCTGTTCCCTTATCCAAAGCCATAACACAGAGAAAACACATACAACGAAGGCATATGTGACGATACGATGCCTTGCTTAATTTGACAGGACATAAGACAAACACACAGCATGCTATATATCCTGTTTGAAGCCGGGCGCTGTTGTCACAAAAAACATTTGTTTCGGATTAAGATAATCGGCTTTATTGTTTGATGAGATCTAAGTGTCGGTATAGGACCAATACTAGTTTGTTTTAAAGGGAGGGACAGATCCATTTCATAAAACCCTTGTGTGGGCGAATACAGCTGGCATAGAGTGCATTTACGTGCACTTGCGTAGCCAGGCCATTTGACCAACAGTAATATTTCACGTGTCAGCTGCCACAAGTGCTGCCCATAGAAGTTTGCACATTGAGAGATTACAGTATTTACTAGATAACCTCCTTTGTGTTTTATATACGCACATAGAAGTCAGATTTTCTCTGATTAGCCCTTGAGATGATAGTTGCTATATTAATCTGTATGCTTTGATTATCGGCCAGTGGGGTTAGGGTTTCATTTCGTGAACTTGTAAGGAGGAAAATCTACCGAGTTTCCATCAGAAGCAACAATATTTTACTAGCCCTCCTAGTCTGAAGGGATTCGGGTGAGTTAGTGTCAGATTAGGTCCTGCTATTTTCAAATGTAGCCATTTCTAAATGCAAATCAGGCAGGGTTTGTTTGCAGGATATGAAACAACCAGGTCTGGGCAACAGGCTGACTGTTAATGAATTCTTTAGTCACCTACAGAAAGGCTTTTTATTTGAGATTTAAATGTGCAGCTCAGCCAGAAGGCAGAATGGAAATCACTCTGTACTTGTCCTGTGTTAAATCACTGAGTTGTTCCCGTGTAGATTTAGTTGTGTTTTTCCCACTAGCTGATTTAGTTTAAAGCCAATTCCTAGAGGCAGTTGTGTCCTTTAAAAAGAGTCCACACCACGATTACTTAATGTTATGCAATCTAATTTAAGACAATATCACTGCCAAACATCCAATTCAATGGCAGTGTAAGAGGCTGAATTGAGAATTTCATAGATACAAGTCCTTCTTCCACTATGGTAAGACAGGAAAGTTCTGACACTGTTACATTTCCATAAAAACATGTTAGATTTGCTTCTCATATCATGCCACTGAGAACAGCAAAAACACTGAAACAAAAATATAAAGGCACCCATCTGTATTCTGATGGTTTTCTCAACAATGACTTGAGGAAATCACGATAAAGGATACATATAAATTCAGTAGCCTTGGGGTGTTGGGCGGCTTCAGTGTCACTGACAGAAACTGCTCCAGCTTATCCTTCAACTGCGGAACCCAGGTATCCTAAATACACATAATGAGGTTGGAAGAGAATATGGCCGTGTTTACTCTGAAGGTGGCACTGGGCAATAATTTTGCATTTGTAATATCTAGTTGCCAATAACTAACAGCACCTGGAAAAGGTCTTTGAAGGAGGGGTGGACAGTGGGGTTCGGAACGAAAGGCAAGGCATAGTAAGGTAAAAACTTTGTGGTCTGGCTCAGTGCTGCCCCCCGGGTCTCCAGGTACTGCTTGAAGTGGGAAATCCTCTCCTCAAACTCACCCCGATCCTGAAGACAGATTCGGGTTTTCCAGTCAACTGATTTATTTCAAGTCAAGTCAAAGTACAATGAGCTACACAGCAAAAGGTATATTCCAGAGGTTAGAAATGAGTGCTTGTACGGTGCAACAACAACGTCATACACAGACCACTGAGTAAAAGCCTGTAGCACAGCCTAGTGGTCATTTTGAGACATTGCACATTAGATATTCAGCAAGAGGGAAGAGAAGAGACATAGTTGGATTTTGTTTGCAGATAATATACAAAAGTAAATATTTTGTTAAAAGAATATTAAAACTTGAAAACAAACAAACAAAAACCTTGGATCTACATACGTGTCTACCAGGGTGCCTTCTCAGTGGGTAGATGGTGAAGTGGATGTGAAGGTAGAACTCAAGGCTCTGGGCCTCGGCGTCTGTATCTTTTACCTCAGAGGGGACATTGTCTGCCCACAGTTCAAAGAACACTTTGTGGTCTCCGTCATCAAAAGAGCTAAGGAGGTCTTTCTAGAAAAGTCAGAGTTATAGAAGAGTAGGGATGAGAAAAAACGCTAAATCTGGAAAGGTGTCCAGTAGCAAGAACAATTTGCAAGTTTTTTAGGATGATTTTATTGACATATTAATATTATTACGATTATTGACACACAATAACATGAACAAGGCTTTAAAAAGACCTGGCAATGGATCACTAATAAAAAAAATTCAAAAAGCCTAAATTTAGAAAAATATGATTAAAACAATTGGGTCTTGACTCTGTTCTCTGGGACACCCAATTCAGTTGCTTAAGGACTACACCATCGTTTCATGATACTAATATTTAAAAACATAGGCTAATATTTCCAGGTTGCAGCAACTGCATGCCACTTTTCACTGCTCTCCCTGCTCATCCCTGCTTGTCAGCTCCACAAATAATCTACAAACCTGCAGAAACAACAAGTTATGAGGAGTGTATCAATTACCTGAATGACAAAGATCTTTGAGTCTCTGAGAGAACTTCCTTGAGGCTTTGAGACGAGCTTGCCTTTGTTTTTGCATTCCTTATCGAAACTGTGAACAGTCTCCTCAAAGTCCTCAAACTTAAGGTACTACAAAAAACAAAAAAAAAACACAGCGTAAACAAGCTTCACAACTCATGTCTTGACAAATGTCTCTATCATGCTCCACTAAGCAAAGTTTATTAAAGAAAGGTTCTGCATGGACTTTGCATATTGCTCTCTGTGCAAGTTCTCAGATTTTTAATTGGTTACCTCCTTGATCATCCCAAGCAGATCGGCTTCAGTTGCCAAGATGTCCCCCATCTTGGCTGCCTCCCTGGAAGTCATGTGAGTGCCCAAAACCTTTAAAACACCTACTGACAGACTTCTGCTTTCATTAAATAACGGCTGGAGTTCCTGCAAGCATTCTGCACATCCTGCAAGAACAGGAAAGTACATGGCACTGTTAAAAGTCACCTAAAGAACTTCATTCCGCTTTCGCTTGACTATGCTGCAATTGCATTTAGAGTCTTTGTATTAAAGTCTAAAATTAAGGTAAAGATGCATTACAACGGTTTTCATTACCAATTAACAAATTAACACTTACATCTAATTTTAATGGCATTTTAACCACATCGCGAAAACAGAAATCAGATTATTTCTGCCTTCGAAAGTTAACACAATCTCCAAAAGCCAACTTCAGCAACAACATCAACATGGCAAAAATATGGCAAGCTAGCACTAGCTGACAAGCTAATCAGTCAAACATTATCTGATGTTATGAGAAGACCTAAAGATAATTCTCACCTTATTCGCGCATCATTTACTTGGCGAATATAGGCTTAGATCGGTTTCAACGTGTTCATCCGCAACCGAAACCTACATAATCCATTTTCGACAATGCGGACTGGCTTGATTTAGGCTAACATTAGTTAGCTAGCCATTAGCTAGCAACCGTACACGGATAGGACGCTAAAACACCTAGCAACCAAAGGTTGGGATATGCAGGCTGGAAAGCAGAGTTAGATGTCGTAAATAGTGACAACACTGTAACTGTACACGCTTAGTGAAAGCATCCCATTTTGTTCTATTCAGAGAAAGCAGCAAGAGCCTATTTTGCTATTTATCTGAAACGGTTGACGCTGCGGGGTCTCCGGTGAAAACATGTCTTATTTAGCTAATAAACAACGTGTAAACACTAATGCTTTTTAACGTTACAATAACCACATATGCCTGTAAAGTGAACTTTTTCATAATGTTTATTTTGTGAGACACAGACAATAACAATTCGCACAATATTAATACTGATAGTACGAAAGATGTGTTATAACAACTAGCAAGTAGTTTGTATTTTCCACCGGAAGTAGTTTGCGTGTCAAAGGTCGAGCACATTGTTCCTTCGCGGTAGTCTGTGACACATAGTACTGAATGAATTTCTGCTCGAATAAAATATCTAGCGTAAGCGCACACTTTAAACACACGTGTCCACAGAGAGAAACCGTGACTGCGACGTTTCTTTGGGCACAATATAAGAACTTCATCTTATCTGAGGTAAGTTTCGGGAATTGTGTGCACAAGATGCTAAAGCTAACAGCTAGCCGGTGCTGGAGACACTGCTAAAGTTTTAGTTAACATTAGGACCTTCTAACTCTGACTAACGATCATCAGGTCTGCTAGGGAGCAACGCTGTTTAATAAACGCTGAGTGGCAGTCTTTTAATAACCAACCCATTTTTGAGTTTTATATATAAACGAGAGCTGATCATGTTCCTCATTGACTCCATTGAATGGGATTCATCTTCGTCAATGTGAGTCAAAGTTTGTGTTGTGAAGTAGCTTTATCTAATTTGATTTTGTACTGCGTGGCTGTGAGTGTGATCCTCACATGCACTAAAAACATCCACTACGAAAGCTATGATTTAATTTAGATGAAGTACAGTTTCAGTTAAAATCCTAATTAGTGGTCATTTTGCAATATAACGTTATTGTTTGAGCCTAACCTATATCTATATTATCTATATAGATATGAACTTGAAGTCAAGCTAACATTTTATCTTCACCTGTTCTTGTTTTGACTTCCAGCATCTGCTAGTTTGATGTAACTGGTTCACGTGTACAGGTTGTCACAAGCATCACAATACCTTAAATCATAAACCCCATTAAAATGCATTTACAACAACTTTTTTATTGCACTTAAACTTAAACTTCTTCCATTAAGTCTCTTTCTGTCTCTGCTGATAAACCTCTGTTTACCCGTGTGCTGTCAGTCCTTGCTGTGTAGGAAAGAGGATCTTTATCATTTGTTTGTTGACAATTATAGAAATGCTGACTAAAATATAAACTACACCATAGTCATTGGTATTTTTTAGCACAGTATTTATATTGATATACATACAACC
Organism: Chelmon rostratus; assembly: GCF_017976325.1. Lineage (NCBI taxonomy): Eukaryota > Metazoa > Chordata > Actinopteri > Chaetodontiformes > Chaetodontidae > Chelmon > Chelmon rostratus. The sequence goes on from NC_055661.1 coordinate 14,630,680, forward strand.
TGTTTTACCTGTTGTTAAATTGGCTTTAAAAAGCCTTCACTTTCTGAAATTTGCAGAAACCTTGTTTGCTAATATCATACTTTCTTCATCTCTAGATAAAATACAAGCTCTTGTATTTGAAGTCAAAAGCTTCCTAGACATAACAATTGTTTTCATTTAACTTAGTTTGTTTGTTTGTTTTTACTGGCCTAACGAGACATTTTACCTTTCTACTTTCCAAGTTCATAGACCAGAACAGAGATGGCTGGAATTCTGTTTGAGGATATCTTTGACGTAAAGGACATCGATCCTGATGGCAAGAAGTTTGACAGAGGTGTGTGACATGTCGCTGTAAAACAAGGCTGAAGAAGCTGGAAGTTATAACACCAGCCAACAGCCAAATACTTGTATATCCTATTAGTCTGTGGTTTCTACTACTCTGCTTGTAATTTCTGCAGGTAATCAGCCAACAGACACCTTAGTCTTCTAAAATTAAATATGACTAAAAATGAAAGATCAATAAAGTCTAGCATCAAGCTAAAGACCCAGATGTTTTTCCCTCTTTCTTTCTCTTCATTTACATGAGGTTACTCTCATATCAATGTAATTTTCTACTGGTGGCCTTCAATTTTAAAACTATAATCCAAACTAATCCAAACTCTTCTGTTACTCATTATTTGCTCCAGTATCTCGTCTACATTGTGAAAGTGAATCTTTTAAGATGGACCTCATCTTGGACGTGAACATTCAGATCTATCCTGTTGATCTTGGTGAGATGCAACCTTTTTTGTCTTTCTTTGTATTTTAGGTTAAACGTTGGAGGTCATTTAATGGTTGTTTTTTGTGTAACACAGTCATATCCTACTCACCTGTTAGTGAATTTCTCCATTGTGAGATCAATAAAGTCTAATCTAATCTAAATTCATCTTGGTCAGAACAAATCAGTTGTATTTATCAGAGAAAATTTGCACCTCTTAAATGTAAAGAAATCATTTTGAGTTTTGACTAGATGGTCACATAGTTGTTTGTTACACTCACTTGCACAATTCTATTTTATTTTGTTAACAAACTCTGGCTCACATTTAAGCATGCAGTGTTAAGTTAAAGTGAGTGCACCTTTTAGATAAAGGTAAAGGTAAAATAAATCACTTTCCCAAGGTGTCTAAGTGCACAATATAAACCCGCTTTGTTTGCATGTGTCCATTTTAATTAAGGTGACAAGTTCAGACTGGTTATTGCCAGCACATTATACGAAGATGGAACACCAGATGATGGAGAGTACAATCCTCAGGATGACCGGCCATCCAGGTGAGACATTTGCTCTTCATATATTGATGCATGCACCATTGCTATTAAGTGGACAATAAATAAAGGATCAAATACCATTGTATGTACATGCTTAGTGTCCCCTGTCCCCCTTTTTTTTTTTTTTTTTTTGCTGGTTTAGATTTCTCACTTCACTTTGTTTGCATTTCCAGAGCGGACCAGTTTGATTATGTGATGTATGGTAAGGTTTACAAGATTGAGGGTGATGAGACTTCAACAGAAGCAGCCACACGCCTGTGAGTCATGGAGTTATTATTATTATTTTTTTTAATTATTATTATTTTGTTTACATTATTTAATTATATATATATATATATACATATATAAAGCAGTAGAGAAAGAGAAAAGAGATAATATTATAATGTCATCAGTTCATGTGACTTTGAAATCTCTGTCATTTGTTAGCTTTAATCACGTTGCATGGACGTGTTCCTTCTTTCAGCTCTGCCTATGTGTCTTACGGCGGCCTCCTCATGAGGCTGCAGGGAGATGCGAACAACCTTCACGGATTTGAGGTGGACTCCAGAGTCTACCTCCTCATGAAGAAACTGGCCTTCTAAAACCTGACTCTGCTCCCCCTGGTTCTTCCACTGCCACAGTCACAGTCATGCTGAACTGCATACTGAAAAACATTCATATTCCCAAGTCTGGAGCACATGACCATCTCCAAAAGAAGCTCACAGACAGAACACATGGATGCTGAAGGAAACATTTAGTTTTTTTTTTTTTAATTCTGGCGGTTACAAAATGTTTCCTCTAAGAAGATGGACTACAGACTAAAGACTGTGACGCTTAAGAGCTGCTGCAAACTACATCTGCTGGCAAACTGTAAATAAAGATTTCTTTTATAAAAAATAATTCTCAGACGTCAGTCACCTTGTATCTTACATTACTTTTGGTTTTGCCATATTTATTCTTTTAGTTTTCATCCGGCTTCATAGAGCAGCAGTAGCATAGTTGCTCTTTCAGACGTGTGGATTCAGATTATTTTTATTATCAGCAGGAGTGGGGGGTCCATGCATGTTTATGAGTGTAGTTCTCAGAGTGAGGAGCTGCTACTCCTTTTTTTTTTTTTTTTTTTGGTCTAACCTATCTTTTCTCCTGCTTTGCATATGTGAACAAACCCCAGATAAATAGCCTCAAGTTACTCAAAACATTTGATGATGATGGGTTCTCTAACATATACTTTAGAAAATTAACATATTTTTCTCCCAGCTCACAGACAGGACTTTATCACCCAGCATGCCGTAGGCAACAGTTCTATATTTGCGTGTGTCACAGCAAAGTAAAATGTGGATGCTAGGGAACAGAAAATTGAATTAAGGGTGAAGAGACAGCTTTTGTGCGCAACACAGGCTTCTCAATGTCAGTAGTAATGGATGTCACAGGATGGGGAGAAACTCTGCAAATGACTCCCACAGCCTCCTGATATGTGCATGGGAAGCCTGAGATACATCTGAATGTAGTGATGCTGTAAAATGAGCTTGTGGCCTCAGGAGAAGAAGGTTAAAAAGGAAAATTGTATGAGTACAACGTCAGAATGTCGGAAGTCCAACTGGAAATGTTAGATTTGATGTTAGATGTTGAAAGCAAAAATACTGCAGCTGCAGATTCTTAAAAACTTAGAAATATTCAGTGTTTTGCAGCAGATTACTCTTGTCAGGATGGAAACAGCATTTTCACCATCATGGGGCCCAGTCTGATTAGTGTTTGTGCCTCTGACACACCATAGCCAGCAGACACTGTGGGCTATTTGCTGAAAGCTCACATTAAGTCATATAATTACCAGGTAAATTATTCTTCCACTGGTAGCATCTTATCTCATAACACCCTGAATGCAAATCAAATTCAAGTTGTGACAGACTTAGTGTAGCCTGAACTACACAAGTGACAGAGTAACCTGCATTACACCTGAGGACACAGCATCTATGCAGTAATTGGGCCATACTGGAGCAGGACAAGATGTTCTGGCATGATGGTTTATACCTCAGACAGCCTAAGATTCCTGTTTTGAGATTTTTCAGGGTACTATCTTGTGTAGTTCATAAGCTCGCTATAGGTCCTCTTATATAAAGGGTTATCTTTGGCTTTCCACAAAATTCTTCTTAATAAAGTGTCTTTATGTGTTTTATGTACACTTTAAATTGACTTTACGACACCGCTGAGCATTTCCTAAAGCTTAAAATGTTTTAGAATGTGCCTTGTCAATGATTTCTACTCATTTTATTGTGGAAATCAATGTAACCTTGCTCAAAATGACTCATGACATTGCCCCTTCTTTTGTCAAACTTACATCATTATTAAATGATCATGCGTCTTAACCAGGAGGTCGGCAACCTTTACCACTACCACCTATACCAAGAGCCATTTGGACCAGTTTCCCACAGTAAAGAAAACACTGGGAGCCACAAAACCCCTTTGACATTTAAAATGGAAAAACACTGCATATAACTTTTTGTTTTTTTTTATGCCTTTATGCTATGTATAAACATTTCTGCGTGCAAAACATTTTGAACTCAGAATTAAAGACGTTGGGTTAAAGGTTACTTTCAAGTAAATCACTCAATGTCTATTTGAGTCCTTCTTGTTTTTATGAAAAAAATTCTCCACCAAAAATGCCGTCCACTCTCTGCGTGCCATCATCCTTTTACTGTGGAGGGGGGTCCATCATGATCTGGGGTGCTTTTTCATTCAGTGGAACACTGGAGCTTCAGGCGGTGCAGGGTCGTCAAACGGCGGCTGGTTATGTGCAGATGTTGCAGCGGGCATCCCTCATGACTGAGGGCCCTCGTCTGTGTGGTAACAGCTGGGTTTTAACAGGACAACGCTGCAGTTCACAATGCTCGCTTGACGAAGGACTTCTTCAGGGAGAATAACATACCATCCCGCATGTTCCCCTGATTTAAATCCCATAGAGAACATTTGGGGATGGATGGCAAGGGAAGTTTATAAAAATGTCCATCAGTTCCAGACAGTTGATGCCCCTCGTGAAGCCATCTTCACCACTTGGAGCAATGTTCCCAATAGATTCCTGGAAACACTCACATCAAGTATGCCCACTGAGAATTTTTTTTTGTTCTGGTTTGGAGAGTTTTTTCAAACAGCCTATTTCAGTTTACTTGTTGTTTTTAATATTTTTTGTTGTTGTTGTTTTCAATAAATTATTTTTTGAAAGTGCTTTTTGTCACACTCAGCCTTCTTTCTTTTGCATATCGTAGCTCTCCTTAAAACGTCATTAAGATCCAAATGTGCAAAAGGTCTTAAGATTTTGATCAGGTCTGTATATATATATACATACATATATATATACATATATATGTGTATATATATATGTGTGTATATATATATATATGTATGTATATATATGTATATATATATATATATAGTCAAACGTGGGTTTCTGCTCCTGAACCTCAGCGCACAGCGTCTGCACATCGTCAACTGTCATCTTTGAGCGCGCGCGATGTTTGTTTCAAAACGAACGAAATAAAATAAAGTACATTTTAATTAAATGCAAAATTATTTTCAGGAGCCGCATCAGAGCGATGAAAGAGCCGCACGCGTCTCCGGAGCCGCGGGTTGCCGACGCCTCATCTAAACGCACGGACTATTCTGACACGTGCGCGTCGTCTCTGTTAGGGCGTGAGGAATCTATACCAAGGGGTGCATTCGTCCACCGGAAGTGATGTAAGGAGGATTAAACTGCGCAGGAGCATCCCGGGAGTGTTTGCGGAGCTTCAAGAATAACCCGATCGGTGTCTTAACCTTCGGAAATGAACTTGCTCCCCGCACACTCACCGCAGAGATACGCAGATACGCAACATGCTTCCTCTGTTTTAAGCGTTTTCCGATGCGCCGGCTGCGGACGCGCTCGCCGCATTCTGCTGTAATTGGAAGCGCTGCACTTATGCCAGATGCCAGTGCTTTTTTCAGTGAGAAGAATGAGCACGAATGTTGCACATTAATGAAGGCGGCCAGTCCAAGTAAAGCCAAACACGATGGATAATCAACGAAAGAGGAAGCTGACGTTTTTCACCATCGGGCTTATATTTCTTCTGAGCGGTGTGGAATATGGTAGGATATGACTCGGCGTGTTATTGTGGCTTTTGCCTTTTATGTGTTGCAAATCTGCAATAGACACACACAAAAAACATAAGTAAATTCTCAATTAGAGTTTTTCCCTTAAAGATGTGACAATTATGTGACAGCAGGCTTATTCTTTACATTGATGTCAAGCTATTGTGGATGAATTTAATGCTGTATTTACCTGTCACTGCCCCACCTGTGAGTGTTTAAGGCTGTCTGGGAAAGAATAGGTTGTCCAGGGCTGTAGTCAGGATTACAGGAACTGAAAAACTGAAGACATGAGTGAGACAGATTCCCTCAGCGCTGCCCAACCCCTCAATAAATTCATTCAACTTGTCCTTGTCCTAAATGTTAACCTGTGCTGCTATTTCAGTGAAACCTGGGTGGGGCTGGCACATTGTTCAGGCCTGTACACAAATGGCACCTGAACCGTTTGCGAAACATAGAGAAAGAATAGGTGGCTGACAAGAACTTTGGTGTGTGTGTTTGTGATTGAGTGGTTTGGTATTATGTTATTATTATCCATGTCATTCATGTGGGTGAGCACAAACACTGGAAACACCTTACAATGCAATGCAGTAGAGCAACATTAACCACACTCTTTAAAAGTTTCCCAAAGACTTTTTTACACTGATTCAGAAAGGTGGTATTCATTGTGGGACTGTTTGTATTTGATTGCACTGCAGTGTACATGAACTTGAGTACAAATTCAAGATACTTTTACTTGAGTATTTATCATTTTATGCATTTTTTTACTTCTGCTCAGCTCAAAGTTACTAATTTCTTTTCAGATGACTATTTTTCATACCCTTCTTGTCCAGTGAAAACCACATTTCTTCAAATTTGGTGAGGGTGAATTAAACTTAGAAATGAGTTCCTTTATGGTTTGAGATAATTCTCCTACCTCTTAAGCTAAATAAACTATTTAAAACCCCTCTTGGATTATCTGGAAAACGCATCGTCACAAAGCTGAAAACAGGGCTGTTTTTCTGAGCTCGTGGAAAGTTTAGAGATACGTGGTTCTCACAGGACAGAGATGCTACACAACATGATGCGGAACAAAATACAACATGCACATTAATGCAGCTTTAATAATAATCCAAAAACATTAGATATGACAGTAAAACATTGGATGATTTTCACATACTTTTACTCTGACTATGACTTGTGGAGTATTTTCACAACGCGATATTAGTACTTTTACTTAAGTAAGGGACGTGAATACTTCTTCCACCACTGCTCACTGTGGCTGTAGCAGCCTCTCCCCCAGATGACAAGAAATTCTCGCCAATCATCTCCTCTCTGGAATTTTCTGAGAGCAGGCTTTATTGTGTGTCTTCTGACTTAGTAATTGAATTAGGATTGCACTAGGTCAGCACTATCCTTTTCCCTGTATGATAATAAAGCTGCGGGCATTGACAGGCAGGAAGTTTGCAGTGTGTTTGGGCAGCTCTCCTGACTTTACTAGCGCTGACACACTTGAAAAGATTTAAAGCTGCACCTAGAATTAAAACACACAGTGCAGACATCATGCAAACTCTTGTTTCACCCTCGTCTCACCTTGTTCTGCATCTGCAGACTGTATACAGTGTGGGGGTGCAGCTTGGGTGATGATGTCTCACAGGTCATGAGACCGTTAAACTCTTGAGCTCATCACTATTGCACAATGCCAGTGATTTCCTTAATCACGCAGTTCCACTCTGACAAAGAGGAACAAGACAAAATCTCTTACAGTCTTATCACACCATAGAGCTCAGAATATGGTAAACAGAACAGCCTTCCTGAAAAAGTGAGCTCAACTCTCAGTGTAACTGCCTTGAATAAATAAAGGCAAAAAGAAAAGCCAACAAAGGTTAGTTTGTCATGTGCACACTGAGAGAAGCTGCTGCAGCAGTATTACTTCCTCTCTCTGTCCTGTAACCGGAGCTGCTGTCTGTCTGCATCACCGTCTGTCCTTATCTGTTGCAAATGAGCAGCATCCTCTAATATTCTCACAGGCTCAGCTCACTCTTTCTACAAACATTGTAGAAAATGTGTATGTATATATATATATATATATATATATATATATATATATATATAGACACTGCTCAAACAGTATTATTATATTCTTTTTATACATACTGTTTGAGCACTGCAGGAGGAGCCCTCAGAAAATGTAGAATTATGATAATAAGGTGTTTGAAACTGGAACATGAAACATCACAAGTTGTGCAAACATTTAGCTCTCTTCAAGTCAGACACTGAAATATGACTTTAGAGAAGATTATCAGAAGAAATTATGCGAGAGTCATGTAAAAACCTGCACCTGCTTCACTCCTGTCTCCCCAGCTGTCATATTGCCCACAATATGGAAGTACTTGCAGACTCTAGATGCAGCACCTTACTTTCTGGGCTTGGCCCTGTCGGCGTTCAGCTTGAGCGGCCTGCTGTCGGGGCCGCTGTTTGGCCACTGGTCTGACAGATCTGGGGCCACCAAGAAGATCATCTTGTTTGCCAACCTTTTCGAGATAATCGGTGAGCCCGCTCGTATTTTGAACCTCAGTGATGTTGTTCACTCAACTTCTCATGTCAAAAGCACAAAAACTCCTCTGTTGCATGTGGTTCACTTTATTTTTCTGCTCCTTTGTACTCTCCAGGTAATTTCATGTACTTTATGGGCTTCTCCAAGTGGCTCTTACTGTCAAGCAGACTGGTGGCAGGTGAGTCTGCACAACATGACAGTGTGACTTGTTCATTTGGCAGATGACAAGCCAGTAGAATACATCTGACATGTCAGTATAGATTGTCAGGATAATTATGTAAAGGTACGCCCACCTGACATGACTAAGTCTGTGCCCAACAGCAGCCACAAATCCCCGGATTCAGCTCACTTATAATGCTGTGAATCTTTTACCCATGGTACTGGAATATATCACTTCAGCTCCGGCCTCGTGTGTTTTAAGAATATAATAAGACATGATACGACAGAGTATGACAATGATGCACATCCTCTCCAGAGCTCCAGAGCATCCAACCTCAATGTGCTGTAATTCACTCAATAAATCTGTATTTTCCACAGGCATCGGCACAGGCGCTGGCTCGTCTATCTTTGGCTTCCTGACCAGAAGCACCACCCCCGATGACCGCGCCACTGTTTTTGCCGCCGTCATGGCGTGTCGACAGGCTGGCCTTCTGATCGGTCAGTGCAAGACAAATACAAGAGGCTGCCTGCTGATCATTTGTATTCCTTGCACAGAGAATGACACAAGGTTACCGGGGCTTTGCGTAAAGGAGTACATGCATATGATAAGCAAAAGCAAACAGCTTGTATGATTTGTAGTTGCTTGTGAGATTCATTAGCTCCTTATCAACATAATGAACGATGATTCGCCGAGGTTTGGGGGTGACATATGGTTAAAAAGCATGTTTCAACTCTGTGTTCGACACAGGTCCAGCATTTAACATCTTCTTAAGACTGTGTGATTTCCACCTGGGTCCTTTTGTGGTCAATAAATATACTGCACCGGGGGTAAGGACCAAAATATGGTGCACACTTAGTTGCTCACATTAGCTTTTTGTCCCTCCAAAGAAAAGCTGTAACACTCTTCCTCAACCCCCTGCAGTTGTTCATGTGCTTCCTGTGGATTCTTCTTCAACTGGCGGTGGTCTTCATGTACTGGGACCTACCACCTCTAGAGAGGGGCAAGTCCAAGGAGAGTTCGACAAGCCACAGCAGGGAGGAGAAGAATGAAGAAGGGCCAGTGGAAGAGGACAATGATGAGGAAAAGCCGCTAATGGGGTCCCAGGAGCTGGTAGGGTCCTACGGCTCAGTGGTGGCATCGAATGGCGTGCTTAATCACGTCTCTCCACCTCCCTCTCCCGTGCCACCAGACTCCCAGGAGTTTTCCAGCTCCTTTAAGAATTTCAGCATATCCCAAGGTGGGTGGCTGACAGTGCACGCGTCCCTGTCATTCTTAGTTATTAATTCCTTGCTGTCGTCGTCTGGCCTGTTTTAAGTTATACAGAGTTCACACGAAGTCTCGGAAGTTTGGTAAATGTTTAATTTTAACTGTCAGGTTAGGAATGCGCTTTAATTTGAATACACTGCTTAAACAGTGCTTAATTTTCAACATGATGCGGTGACACAATCACTCATTCAAACCAGCAATCTTTTAATATTTGAAATGAATCAATCCTGAATGAATCAAGCAACATTTGTTTTATTTCTCCTGGCGTCAAAATAAGTGAGCATAAAATAGTCTTGATCTAAACATTCAGTGTACGTTAATATGAACAGCTGGTAAAATGAAGACAGTGACTCTTCATGACATTGATTGATGTGGGTATAAAGGAAGTCTGTAAACTTGCAGTTATAGTAAAAATTTAGATGTGATGATAAAGGCTTCACGAGTGTGGAAATTTTTGGGTTAGTTATATTGAAAGTGCTTGAATTTTACTCTTTGCCACACAAAACCTGGCCGTACACTTCAGCTAGCTAAGTTCTGTCAACTTTGTTCGGTCACTTGAACAGACGTGTGGTGATGGCCGGCTTTGAGGAACGACTTGTGCAAATACAGGTGATGGCTCTGTCAAAGAGTACAACCTGCATTCCAAAAAATGCAAATAAAACAGAAAGCGATCATTTGTTGATCCTTTTTGACATATACTCAACTGAAAACAGTACAAAGACGACTTATTTAAAGTTTTACCTCATCAGCTTCATTGATTTTTGTATATATCTGCTTATTCTGACTTTGATGCAGCAACACGTTTCAAACAAGTTGTGACAGGAGCAACAAAAGACTGGGAAAGTTGTGGAACGCTCCAAAAACACCTGTTTGCATCATTCCACAAGTAAACAGGTTGATTGGTAACAGGTGATAGTATCATGATTGGGTATGAAAGGAGCAGTCGTTCACAAGCCAGGGTGGAGGGAGGTTCACCACTTTGTGAACACATGATTGTATAAAGGGCTCAAGGACACTTCATAAAACTGTTTGAACAGTTTGTTTGCAAATGACTGCATCCTGTTTTTCTTTATGTTCTACACAGTGGCCAACTTCAGGCTTGACAGCAGTGACTCTCTGCAGTGACGAGCTTGCTGTGAAGGCCGCCTGTCTTTGACTGTCTCTTTGTCTCCGTAGAGTTCCTGAGAGAAGAGGTGGTTGTGCTGCTGGCTGCTCAGTTCATCACCCTCTTCAATCAGACAGCGCTGGAGGTGCAGTAAAGACACACAGACAGAATGAAAAGCCAAGTTCTTTTATATATGTCTATAGTTAGTTTCAGAGGAATTATAACATCCTACTGTCAGACACTGTGTGCACTGTGCCATCATCTCCCTCCTTTCCCTCCCCAGACCATGGTGACCCCGCTGACCCAGAAGTACTTTGGCTACGGGGAGCTGGAGAACAGCATCATGTACTGTCTCTGCGGTGTGGAGGTGATCGCTGGCTTCCTGTTTGTGCGCTGGCTGAGCCGGCGTGTTGCTGAGCGAGCGATCCTGGCCATCGGTCTGACCATATGCAACATCTCCTGTGTCTGGTGCCTCATCTTCCTGGCCAAGCCACTAGGTCAGACTGCACTGACGAAAGTCTCTGTTACTGTACATACAGATCCTCATCAGCAGCCACTGATGCTGCAACCTGGTCTCCCACAAAGAGGCAGTTTATTTCCAGGAGGTGCATTACTTAATGTGTGCTGAGAATAGAACATCCTCAAATTTGGTAAACACACACATATATGCAGCAAATCTGAAGTCTATGATAAGCAAGCTAAAGGATAGAAGCGTTTGAAATGTCTCGTTAGAAAGTGGCTGTATCATGCTCATTCATTCAGTCCTCTGGTGTTTTCTGCAGGTGACTTCCCGTGGCAGCTGACTGAGTTCATCATCGGGGTCTTTCTGCAGGTTTTGGGTTTGCCTTTTGTAGCTGTGGCTCATGTTTCCCTCTTCTCCAAAGTCACTGCTGAGAAAACACAAGGTGAGAAACTGTGACATCTTGTGGAAAAAACGAGAATTGCATGTTGGATGGTATTTGGTCTGGTTGCTTTTTTGCTTTTGCTCATTCTGCAGGCTGTTGCGTTGTAATTTGGGCCCTTTGTCACTGATATGGACTGCACATTTTAAACACATAACTCTTCCAAGTCCTGTACCTGGTGATGTTTTTCCCCGCCTGGGGATTAATAAAGTCTATTTTATCTTATCTTTTTTTTCTGTTTGCTTGTGTTGCAGGTTTCAGCCAGGGAGTGCGTCGCTCAGTTGGAGGTCTAGCTACCATCCTGGGCCCTCTGTGGGCTGGTGGCCTGACGGAGAACATGTATGTCATGATGGGGGTGATGATGGCACTGCTGGCACTGCTGACGGTATGCAAAAGGAAATGAGACTAAGAGGGGAAACACAAAAAGACAGACAACGTGTCCGTCCAAGTGAAGGGGGTGGACACTTGTTTGTGATTGTACAATTTTATGGAACCAGTTTATGGAACTATGTGAAGGCTAAAACATCTGTTTCTATATTACTTTTCCTAAATTCCTCTCGCTAGTAGGTTGCTGATATTCATTTAGTTTGCATCAGTCATATGACTGATGAGAACATACTGATTAATCACCACACCCTCTTTTTGCCATGTGCATTCATGGATAATAGCAGCTACTCTTTGATTTACCCTCATTATCCACGTGCACAAGTCACAGCACTTGCAATGGTTAAAATCAGCCTCTATAATGAGAATTTTTTAGCAGTGGGAACCTAATTAGAGCTAATAAGAAACAACAAAAAACAAAGAAAAGGCTTTAAAGTTCAGAAGAAGAAATGCAAGTTGACATCTTATAGCCAGCTGCTCTGCTTGCATTAGGGAACAAACAAGCATAACAAAATGCTTGTAACGCCTGTAATGAAGCGTGGGCAAACCACAGTCCAGCAACCAAATGCTTCCACAATCGCTGAGAGAGAAGCAAAACACAATCAGAGCGTGTGCCTGCGAGGAGGAGTCAGCGTGTGTGCCTCCAAACAGGTGAAATGAAGTCCGCCTTGCACTTCTTCCCTCCAAATTGGGTCCAGCGGGAACCTCCCTCCCTCCATCTTTTCTTTCTTTCGTTCCTTTCATTGCGAAGGACGTGCTGTTGTGCAACGCTGACAGCTCTGAAGCAGGTTGTCAGGGTTCACAGCATCAAGCCTTGAAACTTAGAAATACTGCTCCGTTTTCAGGACTCACTTTGCGACTGAGTGACGAAAAGTGCTTTGAGCGAATATCAGTTTAGTGCTGCTGGAATATATTTAATGAAAAAGGTCAGGGCACACTGATGGAGGACCAACAACCACATATCTGGTTTGTGTGTGTGTGTGTGTGTGTGTGTGTGTGTGTGTGTGTGTGTGTGTGTGTGTGTGTGTGTGTGTGTGTGTGTGTGTGTGTGTGTGTGAGAGAGTTCACACTTTGTATTTGTATTTTTGAACTGCAAGTCTACATTTTCTTCTTTTGCAACGTAAACATCTGTTTCCCACGGCAACAGCTCATTTGAATTGAGATGTACTGAATGGAAAAAGAGTCTCAGATCACTAAATGTGAAGCAGGATCAGAGCTTCCTTGCTACACAGTCAATCTAATCTCATATTGTGGAAATACAGGTGATGATGGCGTTCTCATATGGCCGACTGGTTGCACCTGCTACAGAGGAGGAGGAGGACAACTCAGACAACTGTGGCTAATCCTGCAGACGGTCTATGCAGTGAAAGTGGAAGGTAGCTTCTTACAAATATCATATATTTAGTAAAGGGAGATATTGCATTACATTTATTTAGCAGATGTTTTGATCCAGGGCCACTTGCAGCCCTGTATTGTGTTAATGTAAGGCCATGCTTGTTCTTGCATGAATATGCAGTGTGAGCCTGTAACAATCATCATGGCCTGTGGGATTTGGGGAGGATGATAAATTCCCATGCAAAATATGTTCTTAATTAGTGATCAGTTTGCATGATCATATAACTTCCGGACTGTAAGCAGCAGCCTTGTCTACCACCATCTCATCCTGTATTTTCTTCCCCTTCTGCCAGTGCATGGTGGGAGATTTCCTGCCGTGACCCTGACAGTCCCTCCTCATCCTCTGCACTGGGACCAGCATGCAGGGCGATAAGACACACCAAGAGCGCACACCTCCTGAGTGCTTGGACTCGTCAGCGTTCTGTGCGGAGGCTGATCAAAGTGCCGATATGGTGTGTACGTGTGTTTCCCATGGAAATATAGAATCCATGTGCAAGCTGTGTTCTGCACTGACTGCCAGCTGAAGTAGGTGCACATTCAGCCTGTGTTTCAGCATATGCTTTGTAACACTAACTGTTCAGGCCAGTCCACTTCTCCTGCGCACATCCTCATCATCTATGTCTGATATAATGAAAGTTGCTCCTTCAGCAGCAAAGTCTTGCAAGTTGTCTTAATTCATTCAAATGGTGAATTATGTGCTTTTTGAATTAATACTTTCAGATTGGCTTCCACCGTCGTAGCAATGTGTCTAAAAGAGCTACTGACACTAACACAAAGGAATTCAATTAATGGTGGTTTTAACTGTAACCTTTTAAAAAATGCTGTTTCAAAGGCATTTAAAGCCTCAGTAATGAAATTCTCATGGAAACACTATATACTTGGAATCGTTGGTAAAAGTTCACATTTGATAGAATCGTCCATCTGTCAATTAATGCACAGATAGTGGAATTAATAAAAAAAACCCCAAAAACATGGATATCTGTCAAAGCCTGATTGAAGTTGGCTTTTAAACTGTCCTGGTGTTAAAGCTGGTGAATGATAGAAGAAGTTTTGTGCTTTAAAAAACAAAGAAAAAAATCAGAGAAAGACAAATCTCTAATTGGTTGATGCTGATGGAGTGCGTGCTTCCAACACTGGTGGGCGCTCTTAGCCTTTTCTGCTAAAGTGTATCCTCGTCATTACTGCAGAGCCTTACGTTTGGTGTGTGAGCTCAGTCAGTCAGATAACTCTGTGAGGTCAAATGCACAAATACAAATGCACATTTAGGGGAAAAACAGCCTTAATGGCTGTTGTAAGAAAAATAGTCTTGTAGTTGTTCAGTGTTTGGTGGCAGTAGAGGAAAAACACAGCAGTCAGTCAAACAGCATCACATTATGTTCTGTTCTGTTTGATCATGTATTCAGGTTTTATATGCACAAACACAAACTACGTCATGAAGAATAAGACTATTTATTTCTTATTTATTCTGCATTAATTTATTGGATTTTTTTGTGGGCACCTAACATATGTATGTATGTGAACTTTTTTTGAATTCCATGTTTCTATACAGAAGAGATAAAGCTCCACCATTTCTTCATGGACTTGTGTTTCTTTTTTTTCTTTTTTTTTGGGAGAAACTGCACAGTCAGGAGAGCAAAAATACTGCTGTCACAATGCTTAAATACAATTCTAATTAAATGCAAGAAAAAATCAGGAGTTTCTTTTCAGATATTTCTTTAATTGCGTGCCCTCTTAGTTGGTTACATGTTGTCAACTTTGAGGCCTGCAAACTGAAACAAAGAGAGGAGATTTAGAGCGTGTTATCACGTTTAATTTAACCGGTACTGCCGATTTAAACTTTCAGTTAAAAGTGTTGTCAAAAGAAGACAGACGCCCCCCTTTCCATGACAGCATTAAACAGTGCTATGTGCAGGATGAGTATGCTTTCATGGGTTGTTTTTCTTTGATGAAATACGTATAAATCACTATGAAAGTCTTATATCAATAAGATTGACATTATTCTTATAGTTGTTTTGTACATTGTACATTCACATTATTTATGAATGGACAATGTATATATGAAAATGTAGCAAAGTTTTCAGAGTGCTTTTAAAGATATTTTTCACACTAATATTATAAATAAAAATGAATATAATTTTAATGCTAATTAAATGTCATATTTTTACTTTTTAGAATATATTTGTTGCATTAAGTGTTTTACTATTTATTTTTAGGGAACATGAGCAAAATATTAAACCCACATGTAATTTGATGAATTGTATCAGGATTAGTTGTTCAAAGCTTATAAGCATCTGCAATCACAATTTACCATGATGTTCTCTTTTCTCATAAAATATGAATTACATATAATGTACATATTAGTGACAATGGCTGCTCAGATACAATCAGGAAATGTAATTTTAGAATGACATAGAAAGAACCAAACTTGGGGTAAAGGGGTCATATAATTAAAACCTGGGCTTTGAAAAATTGTGAAAGTTTTTTTTTTTTTTTTTAATTTTCCCTCGTACATGACTTTGCATATACCACAACATTTAATGTGCGGTCGAATAGCATCATTTTACTGGTGCACATTTTCAGTAATTTAATATGGATGTGGTTTAAATTAAATATATAAATGTATACGTCACATAAAATAGGCGAAAAATTAAATGATTATTTTAGAAATCCTAATGACAGTCTATATAAATATTTACTTGAAAAAACTTTTAAGTATGAATGAAAATCATGAACATCTGTTAAGAAAATATTTTTTTGTCCTCATCACGAGTTTCTTGAATAAATGAAATTATTACTCATGTTTGTACAGTGCAGTGATATTGGTTTTTGTATTTGTTTTTTGTAATATTTCAAAATAGTTGATTTGTTATGAAATCTAACAAAAATCTATTCATATTTACACACAAACATAACTTATAAGAATCATGTATAAGAAAAGAAAAATATTGTTACTCACAAGGATTTGATGACATTGATTTTTAGCTGGCCGATGATTTCAGGCCAACAAGTTTTTACAGGAGTGACGCGGAAAGCAGCAAATTTTTGAACCTGGTGTGTTTATGCTTAAAGTGGATGTCACCCCGCTGGGGGTCGCTGCGACCTGACAGAACCGTAAAGTAGGGCGTGTAGTCGGGGTCTTTGTCACTCGTGACGACACGTCGTCTGCCTGCTGACGTGGCGGCGAGGGGGCGTGGCCTCAGACGTGAACTCTGGCTGAACCCGTTTTGATGTCGGGCGGGGCAGGCTCCGAAATGTTACGACACAGGGCCAGTAACAGAGATATTTTGGGTTTTTGCTTTTTTTTTCATAACTTGGGTCCCCCCACCCATCTCTCTCTCCCTCTCTCACACACACACACACACACACACACACACACACACAGAGCCTGCAGCGGCAGTCTGACCGAACAGCGACCCCGCGTATCAGGGTCAGAAGCGTAGAACACGTCGTGTGTCATATCGGCAGTGGTTGTCGGGGTAAGTTTGGTGAGCTCACTGCCCCCTCCCTCCCTGCCAATCACAGGGATAGGTTCCGAGGCTTATCGGCCAAACCCGGCGACGATAATGGACGTGTGAACTTTTGGTGAACCGTGTTTTTCCTCGACTAGAGAGGGCAGCGAGGGCAGGTAGAGTTCAGTGGGGCTGAATTGTTTTTTGTTTTGTTTTTTCAGTCTCATTCCCGAGGCTTGATCACTGATTGACCTCACAGACCAGTGATCCTCCCTGCACTGCACAGCGTAGGGCCGAATTCGGGTGATGCACTGCGACGCCGGGGCTTGTGGGACATTGCAGCTTAGCCAAACATGCATATTTTACACATGGGAGTGTGGACAAAGCCGCACTGCAGCATCGGCAACCACTTTTCCCACGTACATCCCTTTTCTTGACCTCTCACATGCACTTTAAAAGACCCCTCCCCGTTCGTGCGACAGCTTAGAAGTTCAAGAATAATACCTTCAACTTGGTCATTCTGAGACTTTCATGAAACTAGTTGAGATGGGTAATAAATGGATGGGAGTGCTCTCAGGCCTGAACGTCGGCGCTTTTGAGCTGTCAAGCGTATGAAATATTTAGTTCGTGCACCGGTGTCACGGATTCTTAATGTTTTCGCAAAAACTGCTCGAGCCGCATTCAAATCAAAATGGTGGCAGCGACAGAAACCCGTGAAAGTCTGAGCGTCCCTGCATGGGTAGCACTTGAATCTCCTGTTAATAATACATGTGTCACTCCAAAGAGGTGCAACATCTCGAGAGCAAGACAAGTTACGGGGCAAAAAAAAAAAAAAAAATGGGAGAAGGAGAGTGCTTGAGTTGTGGTTTAAAGACGGATGCACTGCGACAGAAAGTCTGCCGTAACAAAGACTGAACTACACGTCTACAAGACTGACAAAGTTAGACTTTAGCCTAGTTTACATAGTTTAAAAGGTCATCTGGAGTTTCTAGTTTTGTTTGGTTGCTGTAAGGAATGGAACTCCTACACAAAATCGAGCGCTATTCCTGTCACCTAGGGCTGTGTGACATGCAGAGGATTTTTCCTCTTCTTCGTCGAGCAAGGTTGTGTAACACTTCTTCTGGCTGGATGAATAATCAAGTCCGGGTAGCCTATGGCCGGGGCTCCCCGGGCTGTGCTGTGCGAGCTAGCCAGATGCTATTGCACAGAGAGTTCCATTTCACCAAACGGGGTCACGCTTCAGTCATCTTCAGCACTGGAAGTTTTCCTCTATCAACGCTCTCCCATCTCTTTGATCTCACGACAGCATCACGCACTTACTCTGGATTTGTAATTCTGATGGTCGTTCTGACCCTCGACTTCGCACTGGTTCTGTTTCAAGTCTTGACCTGTGTGGCCGATTGAGAACAGGGCAGCGCAGGAATCTGGATTAAGGATACTTCTGTCACATTTTGCACCGTTTCTCTTTCATGTAGCCAAACTCAATGCACAGAATACAGATTTCTGCATGTCGTTGCAGCACTATTCTCCCTCTTGCTGCATCTCAGCGAATCTCTCAATTCCTCATATAAAAAGTAGTGAGGCATGTTTAGTAGATGGTTCTGCTTTAGAGGGATATAAACCTATGTTGAGATAAGCATCTGTTTACGCAGCCCTGCTTTCAGGAAATATAAAACTCCCATCACTCCATTTCTGTCACAAACTTTATCTGAGTCCTGCGTTTTTACCACCACCATCGCCCATCCAACGCGGCCGCGATGTACCTCCACCCTCATCCGTCCCCTCTGCTCCCAGATCAGAGATTACAAGCCCATCTGTATGACCAGAGCCAGGCCGCGCTAAGCCGATGGGAGCCCTGCTCAGCAAGGCACCGCCGCAATTGTTAACCCTGATTAACTTGATGTGGCGTTCAGTAGAGGGAACAGTGTGAAAATCAAGCCAGTGCCGTGACCCAGTGCCCCGCCGCTGAACCGAGGGGGAATTGGGCAAACTCGGGGAGGGTGGATGAGAACGGGAGCTGGGAAGAAGAGAGATGAGTGAAAACAGAATAAAAAGAGAGGTGGCAGGGAGATTAAGGCGGTTTGAAGCTCAGACCACAGGAGGAACAAATATATGCACATAAATATCTTTGTCTGTTTTAGCGCAGTGAAAACAGCATATCAGTTAAGATATAGGCTCCAGCAGTAAAACAGAAATTGGTGTGACTTTCAGTGCCCCTGTGATGGGCTTCTGCAGAGCTCTACGGCAGCAAAGGGCATTAAAGATTCAGTTGTTACTGCTATAGTGAGATCAGTGCAGAGAAGAGTGTAGATGTTTGCTGCACAGTATGAACTGGAGCATAGTTTAAAGATGGGACATATGGAAGTGCATACACTGTTTTCTTTACTTCATAAATTCATATTTCCTTCATGTCCCCGGGGAAGGACAGACTCACACATGTTCAGATGCTGTCTTTCTTTGTAAAACTATTATGGCCATCTCATAATTATCCTGGCATATTTGTATATGCAGCATTAAATAATTAAACGTAATAAGAATCCTTGTCAGATAACATTTGAACTCTTTATATTAGCACAGACTTGTTATAAACCCTCCTCATTAAATCACGGCTGTGTGCGCATAATGCTCTTATTATATGCTTTTCAGTTTGGTGGCCTTTGTGTGACTCCTCATGGATGAGCTTGGAGTTACTACCGTTTGCCCATTACGATGCATTTGCGAATCTAGTTTTGCACTTAGAAATGCATCGCGGCCAATGGCTCAGTTGGAAAGGTCAAGTCAGACCATATGTCAACAGTAATGCCAGCTATGATATTTTGGTTATGACATATTGCTGGACCAAGCTGGCAGGAAACCATCAGGCATGTTGCCCGGCAGGATTTCATCTTGTGCGTTTGAATCACAGCTTAATGTAAAAATACTGAGAATAGAACATCGTCCGGCGTGTTCTTACATAATGATGTTTCATTCATGATGCACTTGAATGAGTGAGCTTAAACACATATATTCCTAAATCACATTTAGAAAGACGGATGGATGCAATTTTAATTTCGAGTTTGGGAGCTGGATCAACTGCTCGCTCTGTTTAAACTAATGAATAATAAACAACTGTCCACAATGGATACAAATGTGCTGAACACGGCTGCGTGGTAGTACGCCATGTCCAGGGTCATGTGAAGTTAGACGGCTGAACGACCCAGTGACATTTTCCCCCTGATTAACCCGCGGCTCCTCTGTGCAGCTGTGTTTGTCAGAAGTGTGAACGAATGTGAACGGCGTGCTGCTGCAGCGTATCGCCCTCCATCCATATCTGTTATTACAGCCCAACCATTCAAAGGACGGTGAGATTTTAAAATTTCTTCAAATTTTATTGAAGATGAGATAAAACTTTGATCCCACGCCGGGGAAATTTACATGATACAGACAACAAGAATGAAAAGGAAGAAAAAGAACAAATAGGCAATAAAAAGGATGCAAAATAAAATCAACTATATATGTACATTATATACAAAAGAGTTTAAAAACAATATTGCCTTGTAAAGTTTTGGTCCAGTCCTGTTCAAAATTAAAGGCCCTTTTGTTTGGCATATACTATAATGACACTGACAGTGGGTTTAGGAGCGCAGAGCTTCAATACGAAGCTGTAGATGTAATAGCAGCTGTAGACTTAATCATGTTGCATTTGCACTGATTTTAAAGCAGTTAAAATCTATAAAAAATGTTTTCATCTGTGTATGCAAGAGTATTTATAGACAAAAAACTCAAAAAGACGGCACCTTATGTGTGCTAAACGTGTTTTTGGAGTCTTATTGCGTGAAAAAGAGGTGTAAAGAACTCCTCCGTGGCAACACTGATGTCTACATGGTGGGGGTGGGGTTGTTGTTATGTATTTGGACGCTCCGAGAAAATAATACCTTTGTGCATTTGCAACGACACCCCCAAACAAATGCTGAGATAATAACATGCTGAACCCTGGAACAACCCCCACAGGCCCCTCCCTCTCCCAGCTCCTGGTCATTTCTCCTTTGACCTAATAATTAAGCTGCTTTTGGCATTATAAGTTGAGAAGCAGCTTTGCCAACGTGCAGTGACAAATCTCTCTCGACTGAACCACTGCTTTGTGGAGGTCACCCCTGTCTTTCTTGCAGCGCGCGGATGCTTCCCAGCTCCCTTGTTAAACTCCAAAATCTTTCGTCATCCCACTGGGAAAGTAATCCTCCTCAGCCTGGAATCATAAACAGCCAAATGCTGGGCGTGTTTCACAAGCTGACCTTTTTGACTGTGTCATGAATACGGTAAATTTTAGTGCAGCTTTCACTACATGTATGAGTGACGGTTGTGCCGTATCAGGAGCCTCTATCTACTGAAAGTCTTTAAAACTGGAGTAGAGGCATAGAAAAGAGTGGATGTCCAGTATGTGAATAGCCCTGTGCACTTAAAGGACAATACCAGTGAGTTAGCAGAAGCTGTGCAGCACAGTTTGCAAAACAGTCTGCATGTACACATGGTTTGTAGTTAAGGAGCTAAAACATGCACAAACACTCATGGTTCTTTAAGCAAAGACTCAAACTACTACTACTCAGTTGTCATATGTTGACTTGGGTGCTAAATAGCTGAAACATGAAATGTAAATGTTATATGAAAACTCTATCAAGGGGAAATACTGTATCTTGTGCATTTGTGTCAAGTGCGTTTGGACAGATTTCTTCTGGGGGATTAACATAAGTTCAGCTTGTTCAATCAGGTGAGAACACCGCTACTCCGATGGCTTTAATCAACCTGTTCTCATCGCCAGGTACGGACATTTGGTCAGGACCCCATGCCGTTTTTTTCAGTTTGTAGTTTGCAGTGTGCATGGTAGCCTGACTTCCATAGACAGAAAGTTTGGTTTCTTTTGTAAGTGAAGTAACATAATGTATGTAACTAATGTAAGCCAAACCATGATCTTTTCCTAAACTAACCAAAGTGTGACCATTTCACAATGGATATTATATATTTATTATTGCTAACTTGACTCTGGAGCCCTACATGCTGAAAAACGACACTTAACAGTAACCCAGTGCTTTAAAAAAATGCCATCAAGGGGTCCTGATCAACCGTCTGTAGCCGGGGAAATGACTGCAAAACCATAAGACAGCAGGGCACAGAGGAGCAAGTGGCAGGCCGAGCACAGCGCAATATCTTGAATTAGAAATAACGCAACTGTCTGTATGTGACGAGGTGGAAGTGAGAATGTGTTGCTTTAAAATAAATAAAAAGAAGTCCTGCTCAAGACTGCAGTGTAGTTCACTAGAAAAGAGAAATTAACCTGAACCAACCACCAGAAACAACTCGAACCTGTGTATATGAAAGCAATAGTTGACTGGAGACAGGAAATTCACAGTCCGAAGTATTTCTACAGCTAAGTCGATCCTTCATTTTGTGCTGAACTTTAAAAATTTTTTTTTACTAGCAACTCTGCCTCACTGGGCTGAAGTTGCAGGGCCAGAGATCAGATTCCTTTCGACCTGCAAGTATGATCACACCCTGAGCCCAACAACAAACAGCCAAGGACATCCTTCTCCAAGTGCGACCGGTCTTGTAAGCTGTTCTTGGACTGGGGGTTTCTCAGCCTGTTCTGTGTTAGACAGGGCAGACAATAAGAGATTCAGACAGGAGGGTGGAAGGGGTGGAGGGTGGGGGGGTTGGAGGAATCTTGCAGAAAGGAGAGTCCTGGGACGTGGCAGCATTATGGAGCAGTGACCCAGGATTAAGCGCGGCAGACAGTAGCAGTTTGATTTGATCGGGCTGCGCTGTGTTGTTAAATCGCTCATTAAATCCAATTAGGAGGAGGTAGAGGGCGACAGAGTGGAGGGTGAGTAAGGGGGGGAGGCGGTAGAGCTTTAGTCCTGCTGCTGCTGAGGAAGCTTGCGTGCCAACCCGTGCAGGTGACCAAACTCTGACCTCCTGACCCAGCCGTGGGACTCCCCACTCCTTCACTCCTCCTCGTTCTCTCTCAGCTGCTCGGCTCACGGCCTTCACCTTCTACCCATCTCTCTTTGCACGGCTGCGGCGAGGTGTGAGGGCTCCGGACATCCTGCGACACCGCTGACAAAGAGCGACGCAATCAAACCGATCGGCCTTACGTGCAAAAATACGCTGTCAAGCCAATTAACGTCTCACCAAATTAAAGAGTGCCGCGGCCTGAGTGTTGCTCTCATGCGGTGCCGAGACGCTGCGGTCACACCGGAGCAGTGCCAAGACAAATGCCACACAGTCACATAGCATAACACCACCCTGCGGTGGCCTCTCGCTAACCTCTCTCTTGACTCTCACAAAAAAGGTATCACTGACAAATTCCCTAACCCTCCTGGATTTAATAATCCATCCACAGTTCCCCCCAGCTCTCCATTTCACTCTCCCCAACTTAATCGTCTTCTCCGCTTTTCATGGTTTGTACCGTTTTTGTCTCTAAAACTGAGTGCAGTGGTTTGAGGCGCAAACAAACAAGGCCGGATTACAAGAGACTTTGACAACTTAGTCATTCTTCTCTCAAAGTCTCATTTGGTTTGGTGATCTGTGAGTTCATTGTTGTTAACGTGCCAGACTGTCACAACACGGCTGCTCTAATGCACGTTGTTTTTCCAACTCTTGCTCCACTGTTTGGCCCTGATCTGTGATTCATGCGTCACGTCTCTGTGTTGCCTGTCCTTTCTACTCTGCATCATCTGCCCTTCTGTCAAAGGTATTTTACCCCATTTCTTAGACCTCAACTTGAAAAAATAGTCTCTTTGGGTGGGCCTGCTTGAATACATGATTAGACAATTGTTGAAATATTAAAAAGATATACACAGTAAACTTGAGTATGTGCATGACTGGTCAGTAAAAGGCCAATGACGTCAGTCAATGACAGCAAAGTTTATCCTGTGCAATTACCTCTGATTGTACTCAAACACATCTGGTTATTTGTAAATGTTTGGCAAAATCTCCTTTTGACCAGGGCTGTAATCAGGATTTTAAAAAAATGCGGAGGTCATGTAAGTCCAGCAGATCTTTTTACATTTTTTCTAAAAGCCCTAAAAGTTACCTAAAGGTTTCTAATAATCTAGACATGCTTACAGATGGGTTTTTTTTTTCAACCATGGTAAACGTATACACTTTTTCATCCATTTAAAAGCTGTCTCATATTTTCTTTATGTCTTTATGTCTATCTTCATAATGGTGTAAAGCCTTTTTACCTTCCCTGTGGAATTCTGATGGCAAGATTTGTTAAATGACTGTATTTATTAATTTATGTATCTTTTAATATTTCTTGCTTTAAAACCTGCCAGATGTCACTCACACTTATCCAAAAAATATTGGAATCTGAATTTAAAAATGTGCTGTTGTGAATTTTGCTATGGTCTACAGTGTTTAAATGGAGCAGATAAAATTATGTACTTAAGAAATACTACATACCTAATAAATAAATAAACTTCATTACATGTAGTCATTAGACTCAGTGTCATACAAAAAAAAAAAAGTTGAGCTTTAACTTCAAGTTACTTAACATCTAAGGGAAAACCATTCATTACTCTGAAAATGATGTTTGTTGTTTGGCTGCCAGATTAATTTTAATTTTCTCTTATTAATAATCAATAAACATGAGGGGTCCACCATGGACTGCAGAGTCAAAGATACAAATTTTCAGACTACTTTTTGATAAGTGCAATGGGCCTATACTGGAGCCTTGAGGAACACTTCTGACTCCAGCACCCTGCACTGTGCAGTACTTCTCTGAAGAGCCGTTTTAATTAAGAGTACATTTTTAATATCCCTGACACTCATGGAGAAATCCATTTAATTCTGAAACCACACACACAAAACACTTTATTTTTGAGCACTTCTGTAAATATTTAATGGCAGATTTTGTCTCTTTTACATGTCAGCGGACTGACGTGAGGCGTCTAATTACATGTCAAGAAGTTTCTGGTTTCACGACCAAAGCGAGTGAGTTCGATTTATCTGTGAAGCAAGCAGCAAGTTATTGCTGCAAAAATATTACTCACTAAGCTTATTATCACGTCTTTGACATCCTATTCAAGCTGTAGCTTGATTATGACTCACCAGAAATTAAGAAATTCTCTTCTGTAATTCTCATGTTTATTGGCTTATGATGCAACAGGTATTTATTATTTAAAATAAGCTTTATAACTTTACTGTTAACTTAAAAATATGTTAATGTGCGTAATAATTAATATGACATTTTTTTCTCACACAAAATTTTTCACTAAATATGGTGACTTGTTTTTCACACAGTATTAGTCTCACATTACACGCTTTGAACTTGTATTATGTAAAGTTAGAATGCATACCATCTGAAGTCTGTGTAGTGTTCATTTAACCAATTTTCCTTTATTTGCTTTCTTATTTAATGTACTGTGGTTTACTATCTGCACTGTGATCTTGTTCCTTCATAATGTCTTAGTTTTACTCATGTACGGCAGGGTATGTTTATCGCAGACTGTAAAACGTTCACTCTTGGTTTTACCTTGGGCTCTCGTGTATCTTCTTGTCCTTGCTATGTGTAGACATTTACTGGTTCCTTCTGAGTCTGTATGCAGATTATAGGGGCTTTTACATCTTTAACATCATTGGTTGAAATGACTTTTCATTGCCTCCGGAGCTGCTCTGGTTATCTGTCCCTTAGGTCAGGCTGAATTACTGCTGGCAGAAATGTTTCTAGGTTCTCTTTCCTCTTATAGGAGCCACAGCAAAATGATTTAAAAACCTAAAGTTCAGGTGTTTCTCGATGGATTGCAAATGTAATATTTTTAATGAATTTTTTAAATGAAAAATTTAACTATTTTTTGTCTCATGAGCCCGCTGACTTAATGGAACATTTTGTTCTGAGTCACCTAAATAGAACAATTACATTTTTTCTGACTTGGTCACGTTTGACTTTATTTTTTATTTCACATGCATTTTTTTGAGTATCATATATGCTTTGCATGTTTTGCCACAGTTAAATATTGTAAATGTATATATTGTATATTTAGTGCAGGTAGGTTTGGATGTACTTTAAAAAGTGTGTTTGTGCTTTATCATAATGTTGCTTTCACTGGTATCTGATTGTGATCATTTCAATATCAAGAGAGATAAAATTAAAATTAAACAAAAATGTAGGAAAGCAACATCATCCTCTCACATAATTCTAAATAATAACGTAAAATAAAACTATGAGAACACACATCAACATGCATAATTAAATTGAAACAAATTATTTTGGGCAAGACATGTCTTATGAATATTTTACCTATAGTAGCTACAAAAGTATCTTTATAACAGGTAACATTCATGAACACAGCTCATGCTTAATATAAGTTTGACACATACTGTGCAATTGAAGATAACTTTTCAGACATGCCATTTTATACACCATATTTTTCATATTTTACCATTAGCTTAATTGATTAACTAACTTTGAGAGAATAAAATCCATCTTCAAAAAACATTGATTACACCTGAATGCAAATGATTTTCTCAAATTGTAATTAACATTATGGCTATATATGTATTTAAATAAATAGTTATATCTAATCCTTTTGTTCTTTTCTAGTTTAATTACCATGTTTTTATTGTTAAGGTGCAATACTAGTATTGTGCATGCACATACTGAAGACCATCTGGGACACTTAGGATCCAATATTGTACAGTATCTTGATAATATTGTGTCTTATCCCCATAGTGGCAGTGAATGTATTCGACGTAATTACCCACCATGCTTTCTCATGTGCCGTTATTGCAGTTCACTCAAATATTGGCTCAGCTATTTTAAACAGAAACTGGATTTCCTTGGAACGATTCAGACTGTGGTGCTGCGCTGTGTTTGAGACACACCCGACCATTTAACTGTGAAGTTTTGAAAACGAGGTCCTGCAGACAGAAAGTCAAGTGTTCCCACCCCGAGTCCAACAGCCTTGAACAGGGCAGTCTGTGTCCACTGTAGTCGCACTGGGTGGCTGAAAGGTGTTTCAAAGGCTCTTCACACATCTCTGTCTCTGTATGCTCCTGCATCAAGATATTTGTGTGTTCACTCACATACTACGAGAAACGGTGTTCCTCAGGGTTTACCTCCTGTTTTTTTTTTTTTTTTTTTTTTTTTGCACATGATGTGCCTTGGAGTCAGCATTTCACTTAGCGGAGGAGGAGTGAGTTTATGGTACCAATGCTGCCTGCCTTCAGAGAGGGTTAGTAGAAACGCAGGGAGAAAAGACCTCAAATGCCACACACCGAATGAACTCTTCACCCCGCGTTTTCGCCGACGGCGGTCAGACCGTCCTGTGCAAATGGCCGCCAACTAGCAGAATAGAGACAAAGGCAGTCTGCGGAGGTCTGGGATCAGTGGGCAGCAGGGTCAAGGTGTAAGTGGTGACTTACAGTATATGCAAAAGCAGCAGAGACTGAGGTTGATGTGCCTTTAATAGATGACTTCATGCCCTAGTTACATGTGTCTTTATAAGACCTCCAGGCCCCCTGAGTCACAATAAAAGTAAGCAAAGCCTCTGTAACCTTTTCTTGACCTCCGCCATTCTGCACTCCGCTCACTGAGCTCTTGATCCTCCACCATGCTGTCTCCGACTTCTTCCCACCCAGAAAAACAGACAGACATAGCGCTTGACAAACTCCTCATCACAAGCGACCCAGAGAGTCGGCTCGATGGGGTTTCCACGGCACATTCAGTGCACTGTCTTGCCTCCTTTTCCTGAATATGTATCAGGATGGCTGAGGGGGACAGTTCTGCCAAATCTCTTTGTCAATCCCTCAAGAAAAGGAGAGGGATGTTTTCTAACAGGCTCTTCGTCCCAGAATAGATGACAACTTTGACACTGATGTATCATGTCACAGTAGCTCAGACACTGAAGCCGGTCTGCCTAGCCTTGATGCAGCGCAGGCAGCGAGCCAACAGAGGTTCACCAGGAGTGTGTGTGTGTATGTGTGTGTGTGTGTGTGTGTGTGTGTGTGTGTGTGTGTCGGGGGGGGGGGGGGGGGGGGGGGGGGGGGGGCTATTTAAAAACAATCCTATCTGTGGATCCACTGTGGGCTAAACAAAGGATTGGGCCTCATTAAGATAAGAGTGTCCACGAAAGCAGACCAGTTGTTATGTGAAAATGCTGTCAGGGAGGCCGCCGAGAGGCAATGGCCCATTTTCCTTTCTCCCTCTAAATAGCTGCGCGCCTTTCCCGTGCATCGTATGTCTTCGCTAGTAGTAAGCATGCTCGTCAGCGTCTCCCCTCCATTCCCTCTCATCACGTCCACATTGCTGGCGGTCATGTGTATATGTCAGGAGTGGGAAAACAATGATAAACATTGACAAACAGGCCCAGCGGTTTTCCTGATGTGCCACAGAGCAGAAGTAATACAGAGAAGCTGGGAAACAAAGTACTCCCAAAAAACACTTCACTGCAAATTCAAAAATAAAAACCCTCATTTTTGCCTTCTGGGTCAGCTCACTCATGACAACAGTCTTAGATGGAAATTCCAGATCACAATTTGGCTTATTTGTAAACATCAACATGCTTTTGTTCTCTTGTTATTTCTTGTTATTTTCAGTGTTAGTATATTTAGATTTAATAATCCTCTCATTTATTGCCAGTGGTTTCTGTTGTTTCAAATTAAAAGCATAAGATACGAAACTACTACACTAACATAAAGAATATATATAACTACCAAAATCTGATTATTATCAGGAGCCCATTCTATAGATTAAGATGGCTCAATGATATTTATTAAAAAAGTTGAAAAAAATGTCGATAAATGCAAAAAAAAGTTTTGTTTTACTGTTTTATTTTCATCTGACATTGTGATTGTTCCCTAAAATGATTTCATAATGAATACAAGTACAAGTTTACCACATCGTTATAAATGAAAAAGCGTCATGGCATAATGCAAAGATATTAGAGCATATTTAAGGCAAGGCAAGACATCATTATTCATATGGCACCTTTCATTATAAGGACACTCAATTTGCTTCACTTTGAAGTGATATGACTGTATAATAAGCACAAATAATATAAGAGCAAACAACACTGACAACCAGTTATTTATTCATTTATTTATTTTTTGCAGTCAAATATTAGTGAATATCAAAGTAAAAACCTGCTCCTTCAGAAGACAGCTTCCTTCTTATGGTTTAAAAGAGTATGAGACTTATATATATTTGATTATGAAAATAACTAAATAAAAATAAATCAACATGAATGAAAAATACCCAAAAGTCACATCCCTAAGGACACTTGTTAGAAATCAGGCTGCTCTGAGCGAGTACATTCGGCTGTCGGCCCTGATGGATTTTAAAATGTACGTCGATTGAGAGCCGGCAGGAAATCTGATGTCTAGGTTTGCTGATTAAAGCTGCCTACAGGGATTTAGAGGGAGAAGAAGCTGCTTAAGACATGGTGAAATGCTGCATGACTTGGAGTATAATTTATGTATCATTTTTATTTTTTATATATATATATATATATATTTCTTGAGGGACAAGGTTCAAGGTTTCTTTATTAGTGTAAATTTGCAGTGCAGACACAAGATTCGAGTTAAAAACAAAACATCACAGTGATACAGATTCAAAGGCCAACAAAGCAAAATACATGAAACCAAATATCATCACAGTATCAAGAATGTACTTCAGGACCTAAGAAGAAGCTCTTGAAGTACATTCATTAAGAGTAAGTTCACTCTTTGTTCAGGTCCATTATACGAGCTGAAAACTGCACTTTGACATAATGAGCTTTTAAGGAGTTTAAAAGCAGTGGTGACACATTTGCTACCAAATCTTTCTCAACAGAAACCCTTTTTTTCTTTTTTGCTTTGCTTTTTCAAAAGCTTGCTTGGATTTGCTGTCATGCATTCATTGTGTTGGTACTGGTGTTTCTCTTTATTTATCTAAAAGAAAATCTCTGATGACATTTCTAAAGCGACTTCAAAATTCTGTGCATCTAAAATGATGCAATTAAAATGTGGATTTAAATAATAACTATTATATATAGAGAGGGAAGGAACACATAAGGGGAATTTTCATATAACAAAAAGACATGACACCACATTAACTGGGGAGGAAAATTATTGTTATTATCATTATTATAAATTACTCTCCCTTATAATGTAGGCCAATACAATACTTCTGCACGTCAAAACAGATACATATGCTGTATACATCCATCCATCCACAACATATGTACGTGGATAGACTCAAACATTTGCTGCATAATATACATATAGTCCATACAAACAAACATGCATACATACATTTATTGATACTGCAATTAGTATTTAAAAACTATAGATAACTAGAAATAAAACTAGGCCAAGAGAAATTGTTAGTACTGACCCCATTTCATTTTAATTTTCTTATTAGGCAAATAAATCAGAATTCAGAGGCTGTTGGAGACAACAGAGAGTTCCTTTAGAGTAATACAGGTGTTCAAAATATATGGAATAGTCTTTTCATGTATTCCACACAGTGGACTGATCCTGTGGCAGATGAGCCTGAGAGCGCTGTTACTGCATCACCAGTGAATGGGATGCTCCAAACTAACAAACAACAGCTCTCAACTCATGTAGTGTATCGGACATGTGTCTAAGCTTTATTTTTAGACAGAATAAAAAGAAGCTTAGCTGCTAACGCAGACACGATGAACTCTGCATGACACAGGGTTCAAACAGAGGTTATTGGTTCAAATTGGCTGTAAGATCTTCAGGGCCGACTGGGGCTATTTGTTATGTGACAGATATGCTCCACTAGGGGGCAGTGTCTTACCTTGTTTTGGGAGATGCTGCTGTTAAGGGCAGAGTAATGAATGAATAGAGAGAAAGAGTGAGAGAGATATGACCCTATGATGAACTGCAAATCTGCCGGGAGCACAGTGGGGCACTGCTGACTGGTTAAATGCCAACTCTCCACCTGGAGAGAACAGTGACAATAATGGATCTGTATGTGTGCGTGTTTTTTTGTATTTTTTTTTGTGTGCTTTTTGTATTTGCATTCCTCCATTAGTGAGTTTTTGGGTGGGGTTAATCATACTAGCATGTGGCCGGCAGTGCTGCAAACCCGACATTTTGTACATCCCACGCTTCAGGTTTGTCCGCCGTCTATTATCCCCACTCATTCCTACAGATGAAACCCTGTGAGCATTTTCCTCATAGATTGAATTGAGACTTTTTGCTGCCAGATCACTTCTCTAAACAATCCTTTGGCCCCTCTTTTCTTGCTCCACACTGGACTTTTTTTTTTTACCCCCCCGCCTCCTTGGCTCTTTCCCTCACTTTTCTCCATCTCTTCATTTCGTTTCCTAACAAAAGCCAGGTCCGGGAGGCACATGATTAGCCTGCCACTAATTGGTATCAGATTCACAGGTTTGGATCAGCACCGTGCTGGCTGGAGCCAAAGCATTGCTCACATCTGTACGGCGAGCGGGTCGCTGGGAACCGGAGTGCGTCGAGCCGTTTGGCCCGCCACCAGTTTCTTCTCACAGTCGTCGGCCTGCCATCACGCACAGTGCTCTGGGCCAGACGAGCTCCGAGCACACACATGTATGACAGCTTTCATGTGCGAGCCAAACTCTGATCAGAGGACCTCCATATTGACACCTTTCATGGTTTGTTAGCACCTTGACAGTGAAGAAGCAGGACAGCTGAGCCGTCCGCAGTGTGACGGAAAGAACCGACCAGCGCAGAGAAAAGGCTGAGGTTAAGGGAGGCAGGGCAGACAAGGGGATTAAGGAACTGGGTCTGCCTGCCATATTTTCTGCCTTCGTGGCCCCCTGACACTAAACCTCACATGCACAAACTCACCCAGAAAATATAAACAGAAAATTCAGACACACACTTGTAGCTGCTAATACACTCGGTCAGCGAGCAGCTTGTTTTCTGTGAGTTTTTGTTTAATGAAGGAGGAATTTTATGATTGGCTACACCACTGAGTTTGTCTTGGCAAGGCACCCTGGTTTGTTTCGACTTTATCGCAGTGACATGAGCTGGCAGACTGTTGGAAGGGGGGCAGTGGTGGGGGTTGGGTGGACTGCGTGGTTGTGTGCTGATGATGGCAGAAACAAGGGAAACAAGATGAAACAAAAAACAAAACAAGAAAAGTGTGGGGACACCTGCATGCCCACATAACATGTCCTCCTTCCCCGAGGGACGTCCCTGACCCAGAAAAGAAAGGACCCAGCAGGTTGTCAGTGGCTAAAGGATGGTTTGTGGCCATTAAGCTAGTGGAGCGATAGCATGCCCACCGTAGCACACAGTCTTCGCCAGCAGCAAACACTTGGGAGGCAGCCATTGGATACGAGACAGCAGCCACAAGGGGTTTCCTGCCAGTAGTCCGACAGTTCTCCGACGTCAAACACTTGGCAGCTTCAGCACCACCCCTCTTTTGCTTAACCCCTTATTTAACCTGACAAGATCAGCAAGAGCACATTTGTTTACAGCGAGAGCCTTGAGGGGGAAGGCTGGATGCGCAGCTACCCTGTTGTACCTTTGAGACTCGCAAAAAGAAAAACAACTATCCACTGAGCAAGAGAAGACCAGCGCCTTTGCTTAAGATTCTTCCATTTTCCATAATATATTCTCTATAAAGGATATAGGACCAATAAATGTTATTTATCCATATCCATTTATCTCATGTTGTGGCATCTTATGTAGAATTTTGATAGTTCAGAAATATATTTAACATACCTCTGTATTGTAAAACTGTGAAAATATTGTTTTGCCATGAACTTTTATTTCAAGGTCAATGGAGAGGCCTGCACAGGTCATGAAAAGCTCCAAATGCTGCAAGTCATACTTGCTAATATTCATTCATGAGAGCAGGCCGCATGACTTATTCACTCTGCAGATCTTTTGAGTGGGTTGGAAGAGCGGAACTGACAACTTTCCAGGTACGAAGCCACTTTCTCGAACTCATCTCAGACTTCTCCCATTGCACCCCCCGCCGGTGCTCTCCCGGCGGCTTCCCGCAACTCCGTAGACCTCTTCCTGCTTCTCTGGCTCTTCGCTGCCGTTTCCCCACCGACACCGTCTGCGTCGCCCTCCTGCTGCTTCTCTACCAACCCCCTGACATGTTTTTCTCCTCCGCCACCTACTTCTGTCAGCAGACGACGACAACCACCCCGGGGAGCAGAAGTTGGAGAAGTTCCGTGTAATGGGAGAAGACTTGGAGGTGAGTTTCAGGTGAGCTTCGGCTGAGGTGGACTGACATGTGCTTGTTAAGGGATGTAAAATCAGTTGAACAGAAAACATGTCGGATCAACAGGGTGGAGGGTGCAAACATCCAAAACCTCTGGATCGAAGATTTAAAGCCGAGGCAGGAATCAGACCAGGGATCTGCACTGTACTCACGCCAAGTCAAGCCAAAGCCACACAATGATCTCTGATCCAAGTGCTGCTCTATCACTTTATTGCGATATATCACTACAGAGTTTTTGAGTCTTTTGTCTGATTTTCTTGCTCTGCCTTCAGAAATGCTCTTTTGCCATTGCACAGAAATCAAAGACGGAGGAGAAGCGACTGTTGGTTTACATGTTTAACTTGGCCTTTCAGTGATGCAGCATCAACTATTCAAGCGGCCATAATGTCTGCGCAGCATCTCATATTCTCACTACCTACTGGAGATTGCATAGAGAAGCACTCTTGCTGAAGAACATAAACCCAATTTGTTTTCATATTTCATTTCCATCCTCCTACTTGGCAAGCAAACAGCCTAAAACAGCACAGGCGAGTGCAGATATGAGGCATATGGTTACTTCCAACAGCGACTTGCCCCAGACTGGTATTGGCCAGTTATTTGTAGACCGCCTTTCATTCCGACCCTCCATCAGATAACGCGACAATACGAATCAGGAACTTTGATTGGAAGGGACAATTTCCCTGCTGCACTTTTCATGTGATATCACAAAGATCACAAAGCAGGAGGGAGGGGGGGTAGAAAAATGACATTTAAAATGTATCGCTTCCATTTGTTTTGACTGACGTTCGTCTCGCTCGCTCTTTAATTAAACCGTAGTGAGGTCAGAAAGATTGTTATGCCACTTTTTAAAAGCTTTTTGTGGAAACACAATCCTGTGAGCATTTTGCTAAGCTGGAGTCACCTTATCCTTGCTCTGTGCCCCATGGCAGCCCTCTCGCTCTCTGAACCTCTTCCAAACACAACAACCCAGGACTGTACACAGCGTGAGGAAAAACTGATACAACGTGATCTCTCTTTTTTTCTGCTTGTCCTCCTCAAACGCAAGTCTCTCCCACTCCCCTGCTGGCACATCCAATCAAATTAAAACTGGATGTAGGGGAAGGGAATTGCAGTTATGGGGCCCTGTGTGCCCCTCCATAGAAGAAAGAGACCGGAGACGAGGGTTTACAGCCAGCCCTTCACCCCCCTTTACTTCTCGTAATCCCCGGTAGAAACCGAAGAGAGGAAGAAAGGGCAGCGTCTGTCACCCAAAGACGTTACAATAACAGAAAGAAAACCAACCAGACTACAACACCAAAACCCTTCCATAATCTAGGCTGCGGAGGGAGGCATTTGGAGCAAGTGACAAGACTGGTGTGTCTATGCATCTGTGTGTGTGTGGACAGCCCACCAGCTCCACTCATGGGTAACAGATGGTGCCTTATCATTGGCCAGGATCGGCTGCGCAGCACACATTCCTAGACGTGCCGGTAATGCCTTTTGTGATGTTCAGTTAACTATAACTTCACGTAGAATTACACACCAAATTACCGTTGGAGCGTGCTCATTACTCTGCGCATTATCAGTGTCGAACTCGTCAGATGTAGCGCGCTGAGGTGTGTGTGTGTATGTTGGGGGGGGGGGTTATTGAGACAATTGTTGTCTAATGACTGGACAAGCTATTACACCTGCGTGCCTTGTTTTTAATTATACATCCACACATCCATGTCGGTACGTTGACGCCAGCGTGACCCATTTGCACCCGCGAGCGAGCGCCCATCCTGCAAACGCGCTTCCTCACCTGGCCGCCCTAAAAAGCTGGCCTTTTAGCAGCCTCCCTCCCGCTTCACCCTTTTAATAATGCCCTTTTATTCTTGAACACATTATTAAACACTGTCAGTCAGGGTAAATACCAGGAATAGTTGGATAAGAGCCTAAACAAGGATGGAGAGGGGGGGGTATTAAAGGGGGGAGAGGGTACGCAGAGTACTCTGAGTGATGGATCTGTTTGAGTCCATAAATGCGGGTGTTGTGAATAGAGAGAGAAAGGTAAAAGCTGGGAGGCTGAAGGAAGGTTGGAGGGAGGCCAAGTGCATTATGGTTGGGGTGAGGAGTTCACGCTGGAGAGCAGCAGGGGGGCCGGTGTTCACTCTGACTGCACACCGTGATGGCTGGTCAGCGTGGAAGATGATTGACACCTGGTATAACTGACTGGATGATTGACAAATGCAGTGGGCATGTTAAAGTCTGCGGCGGTGATGACGTCTTGCGAGTCTGTGTGAGTCTGAGAGTGTGTACCTGAGCAGATGTCTATGTGGGCTTTCTGGGGTTTGAACACATGTTTGAGTGCGTGTATTTGTCTGGGTGCATTCGTGAATGTGTGCTTCCGCGAGGTTCAGCCTCTCCCATGCACATCTGGAATTATTTTTGCAAGAAGGAACTCTCAGGTAATGTAACACATCCTCTGGCAGCCATACTGGGGCTCTGCTTGACAGAACACTGATACTGGATGCTTTCTGTGGTTTTATTGGAGAAATAGTGCAACATTTTGAGAAACTCACTTATCTGCTTTCTCATCTAACTCCGCTCGGAGTCAGACGAGAAGATTGATGCTCTTCCGTCTGCATGCTAAATATGAACTTCGAGCCAGGAGATGGTTAGCTGGCTTAGCATAAAGCCTGGAGGCAGCAGGAAACTGGTAGCCTGCATCTCTCCAAACATGAAAAAACTCCTGAGCCTTCCAGCTCACAAATCAACACATTATACCTCATTAGTTTGTTCCAGCTGATCAAATAGCCTCAGTAGCTAATTATTAGCTCATTGCCTAAGTGGGCATTTAGACCAAAAAATAGCCACATGCTAAAAAGATAATCAGATGCTAAAACGCTGCACAGAGAATCTATAATAATACTCAGCAATCTACCAGGAATGCATCCACCTGTTTGAATGGCCAACACAATTCTTTGCTGGATAATTAATTGCAATGCAGAAGAAGCTGAGCTTCATTGTGCCACTGCAGCCGACTAATTGAAATAAAGAGGCTGCTTTTCCGGACGCAACGGTCTGAATATGACCATAAACATTTCCGACACTCGACAACACTATGTTGTTGCATTGCAAGCTTTGCCAGCCAGTTTGCATATATCTGCATTGCTAAATCTACCTGTCAGTTCAGCTATAACTCAACTAAGGCAAAGAGGGCAAAATTATGAAACCATACTCTGAAGTTAGGCACTGTGGTAAACAGGCAATTACTGTTGGTAGCACTGTACATTTGCAATGGCACTTCAAAGCCTCTGTATAGCAGTGCTAAACAAGTCATACACAAGTAGCTGACACAATGACTGATGGCACTACCAAAGTGGCCTTGTTTTGATATTTAATAGCCTAGTGCCCCCCAGTGAGGGACAAAGCACATGATAAGGCTTAACTGCGGCTGTGACAGGCTTAGCCTACTGGTTACTGTGAGGAGTGACGAGCTGATGGGAAAATGAGTTTCCAAAGCATTGTGAGGGCAGCCACGGTTTGCTGATGTCACCAGAGCAGGGCCTGGGACAAAGACGTACACATACACCTGCACACACACTCACAAAGACACACAAGGATCACCTGCCTGGAGACAGGGTGGATTATGGGGAATTAGGGGGCACTGTGTGACTTGGCTCTGAAACTGGGGGTCCTGTTGTTGCCGGCGCAGGATCTGAAATTCTGCCAAAACACACTGACACAGTCTTACAACAGAAAGCGTGCAGATGACTGAGGACAACGATATGAGCGCATGCACAAGGTAAAGACGCGCTTGTGTCCAAGTGCTTGTGCTGACACACGCAAACTGCGCGATGCAATTATGTGAGCACACACAAATAGTTCAACCTGTAATACATTAGGATACATATTGCACACACAGTCTCTCTCTCTCACACACACACACCAGCTCCCAGCAAGTGTGTCCCCTATCCAACAGTAGCAACTGTAACAATGACAAGGCTTAGCGGTGCAACAGTAGCCCCCCTGTAGATTGACATACGAGACCGCTGTTCACACAGTGCAACCATTCACAGCCCCGCTGCTTGATAGCTCACTTTTAGCCAACGCTAACCTGCAGCTGTGCACTGTTATAATTAACAGTGAGGCCTTTACATGAAATGTCAATCCTTATTCAGGCTTTTAGCGACAAGCATAGTCAGCTAATGTAAACTGTGATGTAGCTTTCAGTTCATACAAAGAACCTGTTTGGGTGCACTGTGCAGCAGTCAAGCTTAAAGATCGACCTTACACTTTAACTTGCCATATTTGCAAATGCATTTTTATGAAAGAAAACCCAAGGTTTTGATCTAAGGTGGCAAATTAAGTTAATGCAAATACAGCTAAATAAGATCCTGATAATTTGAGGTAACACACCCTAATCTGACAAAACTTAACTCAAGATTTACTTACTGGCTTTGCCAAGAGTTTCACTCTGTGTAAAAACTTCCATCTGAGCTGAATTTGCAGGCATCTCTTTTCACACGCACACGCACACGTACACACACACACACACACAACATTCATAGTTGTAAAACACACATGGCATACACAAGGGAGGACTTGCACTCAAGAGTAATAGTATGGCTATGCAGGCACACTGAAAAGAAGTGAAGAGAAAATGCACTGCTGCTGGAAGCCAAATACACACACCCACACACACCCACCCGCACACACACACTCACACACAATACAGTTGCACATGTACATTCACACTCACACGTTCATGCATGGATTAATGCTCATACATACAGTACAAACGCAATGACACAATATGCAGACACAGTAAATCAGGTAGTGTTTAAAACCATGCAGAAACACACTCTTTTGTGGAGGAGGTATATGTAGGCAGCAACACACATGCGCGCACACACACACACACACACACACTTACAGTGCGCCGTATCATGCATATATCTCACACCCCCTGCCAGTTGTCAGTCACTGCCTTTGAGCACAAGGCCTGAGGGACTAGATTAAATCCTTCTGGAGACAGGATGACGGGTACAGAGGCCTGCGCTGAACACACACACACACACACACTGAATGACGGCATGTCCTATGCTAACTACCTCTACATGATGAAACTGGGTGTTCTTTGCTGAGATCTCGTGACAGATTTGCAAGAAGACACAACTTTTTCTCATAAAATGAATTACCTGTCATTCCAATAGCTCGGCGCATAATATAGAACATGGTGTGTCTCTGTGAACAGAAACAGTTTAACAGCCCCAAACCCTGATTAACAACAAGCAACAAATTAGAATGTCTAAACTTTTGGTCGACTGTTACGGAAACCAGGCAGGAAATTAAAAGCCCACCAGTAAATATTTTGTTGCGATTGCATGCAATTAATGAGGGACAAAATAATGTGTGCTCGTAAACATTTCATTGCCTTGGCCTCCAGGGGTAATATAACCAAATGGCTGATTTAGTCTTTATCTGTCTAATATAACAAATCACAAATTAGTTGCTCAGTGTTTTGTGTTCCCATGCTTGATGGACCCCCCTCTATCGCCCACTTAATGATATATTGACTATTGCTAAAGCAATTTCTGTATATTTTTTCTAACCTCTTAAATTGCATTATACCTTTGTGTGCTGAAAGCGATTTAAAAGCTGAGGGCCAATGTGGCGGCGACACTGTCAGGTGATTTGGATAGCTGAATACCTGAAATTGCCCTGTTGCTATGTTGTGATTTGTGCCGTGCTCCTCCACTGGCCGTTGACAAAGCGTTGGCAGCTGCGGATGAGTTACGCGCATACTTCAGAGGAAACTTGCTTGATGTTTGTCGCATCACAAAGCAGCGGCAGCTAGGCAACCTCGAGTGAAAGCCTCCAGTCTTCAGGCTTGAGAATGAAAGTTATGCCGAGGCAAAAACAGATGGTGATGAGACGGTGGGGCTTTTTGGCACGGCGCTTTGCAATTTTCTGATGCGCTCTTTTGTTGCTCTCGAACGCCGACGTCAACTGTCTTCTTGGCTCGGCTGCGATTGGCCGTAGCAGCTGTAATAATACTGCAGTGACAGAATTATGAAGGGTTTATGACCTAGTTCCTGCAGTGAAATGGGGCGGGCTACTGAAGGCTACGTGAGTCAAATCTGACTGCATGATTGCCATGTGTGTCTAAAAATCAATTATTTGCTCGCGTCTTGGCAAAAATTGCTATACGCGCTATGCAAGATTGGTCGTTATCCTCTGTTTCACTCAAAACAGCTGAAATGGGCATATTTATCACCACATGCTCGTTGTATTATGGGTAAGATGATACACATTTCAATCTGCTCAAAACCGGATGGCGCTGCATGGCTGCTGTGGGAGCAAGAAAGTATTTTATTGACAGATGACATAACGTTATGGCTGCCCCCGTCTCTTCTCTCAGATGAAAACTATGCCGTGGATTGATGGCAGCAACATCTGAAGAATCCTCCATTTTCTCACCCAACAAGCATTAACTGAACTGCTCCCAGAAGAGGCAACTTGCTGTCAAAGACACTTATGTGCCAATACATTTATGGCACTTATGGCAGTATATTTCTCCAGGGGAAGGAAATAGTTTGAACATTCAAACTAGCATTTTTTCTTTGGCGCGGAGCACATAATAGTCACCCAGTTTCCGAGGAGACCTCCAGCGCCGCTGTGTCCTTGGGTTGGGAATCCGTATGTGCGACTCTGCACCATCCACCTCTAGTATTATTACGTTTTTGATGAACAGGCCATGTGGGCGCAGTCCAAACTCAAGGGCACAGCCCATCTATCTGCCATCTGTCAGCGACTTGTCATCTGGCTGTGGTAATTACACAAGCGTAAATACAGCCAGGAGACAGCAGTTTGACGGCTGAATGGGATCTGTGTGGAGTGTATTCCTGTGTGTCTCTGGTGACCTAAAGGAAAAAGGAATAAAAAGAAGGAGAAAATACGTCAGACCTCAAAGCTTTACTCTCAGGAAGTGACCGCGGCTTTTATAGGCCAGGCTGGAAGTGGCTCAGGCCTCTGACCTTTAATTCACAAACACTGTTGTTTGGGTGGTGGCCTCTAGCGAAGGCTGGGACTTGGGCCTTAGAAGGATGGAGGCTACACGGAGATTGGCTGGAGGGTCAGGCCAGCAAAGCACATGGCAGAAAAAAAATGGCTATGAATGGATTCATTTGCTTTGACTTTTATTCACCCTGAGAAGATTCACTTGAAACATCACAGGCAGTCTCTGCAAAAGAAAAACCCCAGTGTGGAAGGTTTAAGTGTATTGCAGAAAGAGGCTGCATTGGTAGTTCCTCTAGTCAAAGACTGGGGTTTGTTTTTCTTAAACATTCCTCTCCCAAATTTTCTTTGGGATACCATCTGACATCTTTTTTAGTGAAAAGCTTGTTTCTTTGAAACCTAAATTGCCACAGCTCCCTGATCCATCAACCAGCAGAGTCTTCTTTTAAAAAAAAAAAAAAGACTTCTTTCAAGAGGCATTTACTGCCTTCACAAGGCAACCAAATAGTGAAACAGCCAATGAATAAAGATGAAGAGAGGATGGTTTTATGCATGAACATCTTTGACCAGATAACCTGTGGGGAAACAATTTGTGGAAGCAATAAAAAAAGGGCCTATAAACCAGTTGAAGGAGATCAAGGAAGCAGACATTTGACTCTGAGGCTTAGCAGGGAGGGTAAAACACCTTAAATCTTCCATCGTGAACACGCCATTTTAGACTGCAGATATATTCTTTATCTTTATGTGTCGGTAGTAGTAAAAGATTAAAGTTGACTGCATGCAGTGTGGGTCAACTCTAGGTGGTCTGGCTGCACAGACCTCACAGACGCTGAGAAAAACGGACTCTTCTTCCAAGTCGAAAAAAAAAAAAGGCCTCACAGTGGGAGCTTTGTTCGTGTTATTGATTATCCACAGCAGTGTGGGACTTTGACAGTACAAAATGAATTGACACGGAGTCTGTGAAGGTCCATCTTTCAGATAAACTCTCTACAGTCAAAATGTCTACGATCAAATCTCTAGTCCTGTGATTCAGATTAAGTTCCTGCCAGAATTAAGTAAGAGTTTCACCTTAAATGTGACTGATGCTTGAATGTGGCTACTGTGATTTATCTGGTCGAGCACATCACCTTGATACATGCGTATCTATGTGTGTCAGCTTTTCAAGGTGAGGTATCCACTACTGGCTCCTGTCTTCACGAATCAATTTTGGACTGAGGTGGAGATTCTTCATCTTTTTTTTGGTGGTGGAGTAAAAGAATAGAGCCAGTAAGCAATGAGGGGTGAAACTAAGTCACGTGGATTCACTGACACTCAGACGTTTGGGCAGCGACCGACCGGCTGCCGTCGCCTGTGGGCAGATTTAAGACGTGACGATCTATACTTTGATGTTGACTGTCAGGTGAACACCACACCCTCCTTCCTCTGTGGCTCAGGTCTGATGGTGCAGACGGAGGGGCCAATAGAGGGCAGGCCACTGCCGATAATCTGGGTTAGAAATGTAATGCTTACAGTCAATGCTGAAGAACGGTAGCTGGAGAATATTTCATCAAAACTGGTCATCCTTTAACTGCACCTGTTTAAATATACAACTAAGTACATTTCTTTAATCTCTGAGAAATCTTAGTTGAACTAAAACTCAGACCTGCCTCTGTTCAAGTGGAACCAAACCATTTTTTGTGTGTTTTGCACACATTTTAAAACTGGCGTCTTTTTGCATTCCTTATTTATTAATTTTTTTGCCACAAACGGCCAACGCACCAACTTGATTGGGCGTAAGCTGTAGATGCCTGACACACCAGCTGTTAGTGTGTCTGACATCGTATGCCTCTCCTCCAATTCTTTGTTTTCCACTTTTTTCCACTTGTCCAGGTTACTTAAGTGGACTTCTTAAGTGGAAAGCTTGAGGTAAATGCAATTTTTCTGCTTAAAAAAAAAAAAAAAAGTTACATACCAAAACTTTAGGCTGCTGTGGGAACTTTTAAAACTTGGTCTACCCTCCTAACTTGTCCAGATCCTGAAAGCTTGACATCCGGACGTTTCTGCCTGTCCCTTGTGTGTGAATTAGGTTTCTCTGGCCGGAGGGGAAACGGGTTAGACTCACCTGTAGCTGCAGGACTTGGAGGCCTCTTTCTGACTATGGTTGGCACGCTCTTCTCTTGATGTAGACAGCTGAAGTTTTATTCTAAGAAAAAAAAGGGTGGATGGCAAAGTTCCCAAACCTCAGTGAGGTACAACTGTTTGGTCTCCTTGCATGAGTGGCTCATTACAACCCATCATCCATTGATGGCTTCTACCTCTTTCTTCACATGTCCTCATCTGCTGAACTAAAACATCATCATAACACAACTCTTTCAGCATTTTCTTTCATCCAATGACACACCACATTGTTTCAAACTCACACGTCTGCAATCTGCAAAGTCCTCAACTCCTCCAATTAAACAAATGCTGACTCGTTAGTCGCTCATCTCACTTCTGCTCCTGCAGATTCTCCTTCTCACGTTCTCCTCTCACCTCTCCTTGAGTTCACCGTCTCTTCCTCCTCTCCCACTGCGCTTCCCGCCTCTCTTGCCCTCCTCCCCCTCCTTACCACTCGCTCTTTAATTCTCAAAATGTACGTTCGCTTGCCTCCCCTCTCCCCCTCCTGAGTTTGTTTACCAGAGACTGTCGAACGCTGACCCAGCAGCCCTGCTGTCTCCCCACCACCTGCATTTGAGCCGTGAGAGGCCAAGGACGGCAGGCGGGGGAAACTCTGACGCCTTAACCTTAATCTGATGGAGGTTCTCCTTAGACAGCTTTTTACTGCTTTTGTGTATTTGTTACATTGCTTTTCCAGCCAATTGTTCAGGCCCTTGCGGTGTGATGGAAGGCTGGCGGGTTAAACTTATAAACCCTGTCTGAATTGCAAATAGAAACCTGTGATCAGCAGAGTGTAATGAATTTAAAATGGCTTATTTGGAACTATTTCCCTCTGGGTTAAGCAGGCCTTTTATGGCGCTGCAGTGCCAGCATGTTTTCCTTTATTTATCCCTTTGATTTAGTAAACACTGGTAAACCACTTAATTGAAAACTAGCAGAGTAAAAAAAATACAACAAAAACAACTAGTGGCATGGCTCTCTGTATGGCGGCGTCATGAGTGGGCGTGCTAACACGCTAAACCAAGGTGGTGAATATATCACCTGCTGATCTCGATGCGATAAATTTGATATTAACTGCTGAACATCAGCATGTTAACATTGTCATTGTCGAAAAGGCTGTGACTGACCAGCATCACACACCTCAGGAAACCTCCATGTCTGCAACCAGCTACACTACAACGGCTGCTGCTCTCATTTCTGTTCACTGGCCTCTGCACACACACAGTAAACACAGACTCATCACGAGAAAACAAAAGGGCCTACAGTGATTTCCTCTGAACGAAACAAGCCAGTTAAGAAGTGGACCACTGTAAGAGGAGAGGGTATAGCTTGGGGCCAAGAAGAGTGCCATAACAGCAAACAAAAGGGTAACAATAACAACAACCACAGCCCCTGAGAGCCTTCCTCTATCCTACCTGAATTATTCATGAGCCCAATATAGAGAAAATAAATATTTATATAGGCTATATTGAAAGATTTAACAATGAAATGACGGGCTGGTGGCTCAAAAAAAGCCTCCTGCGCCTATCAAATATTCACAGAACTTTTAGGAGTTCAGTGTTTGGTGGGGGAAGAGCCTTGAGTATAACAACATGCAGATTTGGAGTTGAGTGTGAGTATGAGTGATCCCGTCGTGTCTGCT
Source organism: Chelmon rostratus (assembly GCF_017976325.1). NCBI lineage: Eukaryota > Metazoa > Chordata > Actinopteri > Chaetodontiformes > Chaetodontidae > Chelmon > Chelmon rostratus. The sequence continues at coordinate 14,674,219 of NC_055661.1, forward strand.
ATGGTGCTTTCATTCCAAGAGCAGATGCACAGATGGCCCGTGTTCCCTATGTATGAATTTAAAGTATGAATTTAAATTCTTTCGTGTGTTTTGTATTTACAGGTGCTGAAAAATGATCTTTGATGCACTTTAAAAAAAAGAAAAAGAAAAAAAAAGGCGCGTTCTTCCCCATCTCTGACCACCGCTATCTCTGGTCCGCGCTCGCTCTAATCGACTTTGCAAATCAAGGCCGGCAGCTGCATTCAGGAGAAAATTAATCTTTCTAATTGAATGAACATGTTGACTTGCCTATAGTCATTAAACCCCCCACTCACTATATCTCTGTTTGGCCTTTTATAGACTTTTATATACTTCAACATCCCAGTGCTGTGTGTGCAGAAAACATTTGTGCTGGACGGCCAAGCAGCGACTGGCAGCTTTGGGTAATGAATTCTATTAAATCATTCCCTCTATCTTATTAAGACCGCATTAAAAGAGGCCAAAACTGGAGCAAAGTACACAGAAAGGGGGAAAAACAAACCACTCAACACAGAATGGATCAGTCCCTTTTCCTTTTTATTTTTGTGGAACCAGAAACAGGCTGCTCTTTTATTGGTTGTTAGCTCCCACCCCACTGCAGCGGGCAAACAGAGACATGAAAAGAAGCGAAGGGAGAGGGGGGGCATTTCTGCATTGAGGAGTTAGAGAGGCTCATCCGGACGTCCTGGGTGAAGCATGAGAAAGAGAGGGAGAGAGACAGGAAGAGAGGGAGAGGCGAGAAGAGGGAGAGACAGAGAGAGAGAGAGAGAGGGATGGAGTGTATGCATTTCAATGGGAAGGGTTTTGTTACTTAAGTGTGCACATGTATGGGGAGTTTCTTTAAGTATGAGTAGGTGTGTGAGGCAATCTATTCTGTGTGTGTGTGTGTGTGTGTGTGTACAGACGAGTGTCAGGAGGCAGCGGTTGGAACACTGTGCAGACCTGCTAGCGTCAGTTTTTTTTAAATAAAAGCTGAAGCAATCGCCTGTCTGTGTAGAACATTTCCCAGATTAGATATGAAAGACATTAAAATGTGTCACTTTTAATGTTTCTGGACACGTGCGTGTGCTGCTCCGGCCTCCCCGGCGGCTTGCGTGCGTGCACGGATTGTGTGTTTAGACTTTCGCCTGCTTCCTTCTCCGTGATTCAGTGGAGTTCACACATTTTTCAGGAGGCGAGTAAGTGGGTGGCCGGTGCCAGAAACTTGTCATGCTTTAGCACGTTGAAGATCTTTTATTGTTTGACAGGAAAATGCTGCGCTTCCCTGTTTTTTTTTTTTTTTTTTTGGTTTCACGAAGAGCTGATTCAGACATGGCAAGGAAAAGGCATCCTCCATCAAATTCAACTTTTTTTGTTCTTGTGTATAATTAACTCGTGCTTCCCCTTCTCTCTCTCAGCATTCTCAGGAACTGCTGTGTCTTTCGGAGGCAGTTGTCAGCCCACACATGACACCTCCCCATATGTTGGTGCTTGTACAGATGCTTTCATTTCGTCTGGGCTGGCTTTGTTGATTTTTAAGTGTGACACTCCAAACTGCTAGAAACAGGAAAAAACACTGCTAGTACTGTAGTTGGTACATTCATGTCTACAAAGGTGGTTTGTCAGCCTTATCTAACAGGAAGCATGAATATGCCATCAATACTAAAGAGAGATACATTCACTGTGATGTTTGCTGCATGCAGTGATGCAGGTTAGATAGCAAGGCTGGGTACTGAATCTCAGCCTCATATGATTTAAGCAAAATCCTGGATGCTTGTGTTTAAACAGGTGTGGCGGTACAAAGCTGTGCACTTCCAATAAAGGCTGAAGGCCCTTGAAGTCGCACCAGTTTTAATGAAAAGCTGAAAATATCTCAACAAATGTTTTTAGGCTCGGCTGAAAAGTTCACGTATCAAAACAGACAGAACGCGATGGAGACAGATTGAATGAATAAATCACGATGTACATGAAGAATGTGACCTGAATGTCGTTAAAGCCTGTGCTCCGCTGAAGAGAAGAAAAACTGCAGCCGACAAAAACATCAGAGCGATGAGGAGATTTTAATCTTCTTCAAATGAATACACGGGACAAACATAAATGCCGTATCGCCATCGTGTTTTTCACATTTTTTAAAAAATTGTTTGAAGTTTAAGTGGTGCGCTTTTAATTACATTACCTCATGGCGCCTTCTTCCGCTGCAATAATTTAATGACACCCAGCTGGAGATTTAGCACCAACAACTGTTTATCTCAGTGCGTCAAACTCCAAATATTCACATAACAGAAGTGGATTGAAATGTGCATTAATTCATATTTTCTTTTGAGAAGTTCAGCCTCTTACCATTCCTGTAAAATTAACCCAAAACGCCCACCCAAGGCAAACTCAGAGTAAAGTGAAAGCTGGTCTTGAACCGTTTAGAGTGCACTGACAGTTTTGGTATCTTTTGAAAGGTAACACTCAGGTTTTGTTCCCAGCAGTGTGAATCACTGTGAGTGCTGCTGGCATTGAGTGATCGAAGTTTGAACACGCCAAAGTAGAAGGTTTTTATTTCTGCCTGAATATTCTTTTTATGAATAGATGCCTGCAGATGACTCCATTTGAGCCTTATTGGCCAGAAAAGACAATGGGACCACAGCATGAAGCCTGACCCGAGTCCCGGTTCAATAAAAACTGAAAGCAACAGAAAATTAATATTTTACATGTTTTTCTAGTGGTATGTGTTGGCATTCTCCAAAAATAAATCTGTATTTAGGCCATCTATACTCATCATTTAGGCTATATATCTTTATATTGAGGCTAGTTACTATATTTGTCAGTTCAAACCTTGTGTAAATTACCCACCTAAGCAGCGGCTCCTCATTTTTGCAATTTCATTGGCTACACAAAGCGTCAGTCATCTGCACAATCAGTTGCAACTGGCTCAATCTTCAAACAAAAGAAGAAGAGGAGGCCCTTCAGGTAACTGTGGACTCTCGTTAGCTCTTGGCTGCACAGGTGAAATGGAAGATCCTGATTGGTCAAGTGAGATACCACCTGAAAGGTCAAAGTGTGGAGGCCATCTTGAGACCAACATGTCACCATGCACGCATTCATGCTTACTGCAGTTATTCTGGAGAAAACATGGACGATTAGCACATCTGTTGGCTAATTTGAAGTGATGAAAGATCTCTCCGTGGAGTAAATGTTTTCTGGATTGGATCGTCTGGACCTTTGCTAATGCAACAAGACCACTGCTGTTGGAATATGATTGATTGTTGGATTGCTGTGAGACTTCATCGGTGAGTTGCCTCAATTTTATAACTGTTTGTTTGTTTGATTTTGCCGTTGTTTGTACCTCCTGTTCTGATTGGGTCACAAGAATCTTTGCTTTGCATCGACGGCACGAGTTCGGTCTTAAACATAGCATTTGAGTCAACAGATGGGCAGGCCATGTAGCACTGCAGAGTTTAAGGAGATCAAAGTTTGTTCTCCATTTGCATTTGAATGATTGACTTGCTGGTGAGCAGATGAAGCATGTTTGTGTGGCCTCAGATCTGACTAAACGGTGGATGTAACAATGTCAGGTTCAGTGTTGTTATGTATCTGCCTGCTGTAAGTCCTCCACCTTTTCCCTCCTGCGGCCAGAGGAGACTGTAGGTGGGTCAAGTGTGGCTTAAAGCCCTGAGTGCTCAAAGGGGATGAAATGCCTTTCCTGCTTTTCTTTGCTCCTTGTTTCTAATAAAAGGTGGATGAGACTGAGCTACAGTTCAGCCCCAAATCACGACATTGATCTTTTTTTTTTTTTTCTGCGAGTCTTAGATTCGATCCACGTATTAGTTGTAAAACGTGTCTTCTGTCTCGGTTATATTGTGCCTTGATCCTGGCTTTCTATATTACTTTAAGACATATGGTAGCCCCGTGTGTACTTAGCTCTGCAGAAGGCCGAGTAAACTCGTTCCCTCTGGTTGCAGAGATTGAGCAATCAAGTTTACAAAGCAGCCGTGAAGAATGAGACAACAAAGGCTGTCCCTGTTCTATTCAATTATCTTTCACCCTCGTCTTGTCTCAGTGTATCCCCTCAAACGGTTGTGATATCCTCCATCTCCCATGCTCTGTGCTAAACCCACAATCTCTGTCACGTGCACAGCCTCTCTTTCGTTCTTGCTCTCTCTCTCTAACACACACAATAGGTCTCCTCAGCCCGGGTCCTGTTTGATGTTGGACCCTGGACTCTCCCCTTCTGCCGCTCTCTTTATTCCCCTTTAAAATTCACCCAAATTATTTATCTATTTCAGCCCAGCCGAGGTTCACTCATCGCCTGCCCGTCTAAGCTTGTCCCCTCGGTGCCCTTTTTCTTGATAACGGGAACCTGTGCGGGTCCGTCACCACCTCCCACTCAGCCAAGGCCCAGGCCTGGGTGATTGACCGCTCTAGCTTCCCATAGGGTCCCCCATCTCCTCCACTCTGGTCCCACCCATGCCCGCTGTGCCTCCTTCCCCTTTCCACCTTTGCTGCCTTTTCCAGCCATGACCTCCACCCTTTCTGTAAGTTGACAAGCAGAAGTTGTGTAAGATTAACTGAGTCAGTGAATAAAAAATCTTCCAGCTGATTGAAATTTCTCAAAAATCTTAAAAGCCGCAGTTATCGTTCAGTTTCTTTGACCACAAGGGGAAAACAGAGGCTGGTTTGGTCTCATTGAAGCAACGTCATCAAACACTGCCGCTTTCTTTCAACTCAACAAGATAACCTCTCCTCTCTCTGGATACAGATATTTCATATGTGTTGTAATCAAGCAGGACATCTCCCATCGAACAAAGGCAGTTTAATCTCACACCAAGACTTAAAACAAGCTGAGTTTTATGGAGAAGAGTAAAAGGATCTCAAGGCAGACGTCTTTGTTGTGGTACAATTTAAGAGCTCAGTGCAAGAACACTACTGATTTCATTGTAGTGATAAAGGATAAGGCTGCTGATATTATAGATTTTTTTAATGTTATTGGTAACAAATCCTGTGAAAAGGCAAAAACCGCCAATGCTTTGTTCGTTCTTTGGCCTTTTAGTAGCTATTTTTTTCTAACATTTTAAAAACGAGTCACAAATTGATGTACTTTCCTTTTTTAAAAAATGCTAAAGAAAGGCTAACACGGCTGGGCGCTGTAGTTTTTAGTGAACGCCACATTTCTAAGAGTAAACCGTGCATTTTTGGGGGACTATTTTCAGCCATGGACTGATACACATTTGGTATGCGAGTGAGTATTTCCTGCTGCAGGATGGTCTATGTGAATCTGACTGAAAATAATCTGCAGTGTACATGCTTCTTATGAAGGGATGTATCGTTCAGTGTAACCTAATACTTGTTAGAATTTGTGTATTTTTGGTTTTGTTGATAATTCTTACACATATCACCAAACATTTAGGGTTGTGTTTCCTCATTCATAACTGCAGATTAAATGGAAATCACATTTACTAATACAATAGTTTACTAATAATAGTTTCATAGTGTCACAACCAACAAAGAAGATATCCACCATCGCTCTGTGTCACTGAGCTTATTGTCTTAGTGTTTTAGTGTTGCTCAGCTGCAACACACTTTAATGGTTTCCCCTCCTTCCTAACCCTTGGGTTGATCCCTTGGCCGGTTGGCTCCACTGTGAGTGATGTGTTTACGGTTCGAGCTTTGGCCCAGTGCGCTACAGCACACAGATATTAATTCCACTGATGGCTTTATCTGCTTTGGGACTCCATGTGTGTACCGTGTGTGTGCGTGAGTGGATGCACATGGGTGTGTCATGCATGTGTCTCAGTTTGTGAGTGTGTGCGCGCGTGTATTCGCAAGCTTTTGTGCTGCAGTCCATGTTGCCATCTGTCTTTCACCACGTAGCCTACAAAACGCACTACTTGTCTCCATCAAATATCTATCTCATGCCGATTGTCCACCTGTGCTCTGCTTATATAATGTGCATTTGTATGCGGCCTGAGATCATTCCGGTAATAGCCAGCCATTCCATGAAGATCAGCAGTGACAAGCGTAATCTATCTGTATGGCAGCGGCTCCCACAGTGCACTGCACCCCATTTACAATCCATAGGCTCCTCAATACTGGAGGCTGCAGCACCAACGCAGCAGAACCAAAATGTTTTTATTTAATGTTTCTTCCCAACTTGTTCTCATTCCCAGGTCTTCAAGTGCTGACGCTTTGTCACAGTTGTCTCATTCAGATGGACAAGGTACACTTTAGCATCCGTATGAGGCGCTTCCTTTTCATCCGTTCACACTATTCACCCAACCGTAGTGCCATAGGACGCTGTGAGCAGTCCCATTGGAGAACCGCCACCCGGAAGTATTTTCCTTGCAGTCAGTTCCCAAGTTAAGGTTTTATTTGAATGATGTCATCAACATTTTTCTACCTAGAGACTCAGAATTGTTCTTGATTATTCAACAATATGATCTGTTCATCTTACGGCCATCGCTTTTCATTATTTCTGTTTCATACAAATAAAGTTTTTTTTGTCACTTTGGGATAGCGTAAGGCTCATGATCACCCATGATTCTCAGCCACCGTCACCATGGAGACGAAGCCAGTTCTCTTTGCACTACCTGCTATAAAACCATATTTTATTTTACGACTGATTAACATTAGTGTGTGTTCATGGAGTTTCTCCCTTCACACGCACGCACACATGCACACACGCGCCTACACACGAACACCCACACACACACATGTATAGACAGATAGATGGATAGAAAGAACAGATGCAATTTTCCAACTAACTGCGTTTGCAAACAGCTGCTTTCCTGAGTCCATGTAGTAACATCCTTGATACCATCATGTGTTTCACAAAGTGGTGGCCCTCGCTCCATCCTCGCTTGTGAACGACTGAGCCTTTCCAGGATGCTCCTGTCATACCCAATCATGATACTATCACCTGTTACCAATCAACCTGTTTACCTGTGGAATGATCCAAACAGGTTTTTGGAGCAAATTCAGAATAATATTAAAATCTATGAAGTTGATGAGGTAAAACATTAAGTATATTGTCTTTGTACTGTTTTCAATTGAGTATATAGAAAGGATGAACAAATGGTAACATTCTGTTTCATTTGTTATACACAGCATCCCAGGAATTGGCGTTGTATAGGATAAGTAAATGGCTCCATCCCGTTTATGTGGCCATGGTACAAGATTTGATGCAATTTAGTGCAGAGGCAGGTCATGGTTAGAGTTAAGGGTTAAGGTTAGGGCACGTTCAACTCTGGTTTCAGGTTACCTGCACTACGTGGGCTTCGTTCCATTTCAAATAGCTGCCAGTCAGCAGAGTCCAAACAAACAATACTATTTCGGCATTTTACAGCCAGTGATTAAAAAAGTTGCTCATTTATATCATCTCGAGGAAACCTTAACATGGGGGTTAATGTGAGGAAAACACTTTCAGGTGGCAGGTCTGTGGTTCTTCAACGGGACTGAGGCTCACAGGGTCTTATAGCATAACATTGGAGTGAATGGACGGCCGGCGCAGTAGCTCTGAGGTCCAATAATGCATGGATGGGTTTACATTGGAGTTAGTTTGTAGTTAGTCTGGTGCGTCTCATACAGACTCTAAAGGGTACATTGTGGTTCTGTATGAGACGCTGGGCGGTGTGACAAAGTGTCTGTGTTCGACGATCTTGGAATGAGAACAGGTTGTTCTTCCATGATAGACTTCTAATGGCAGCACTCTGGCCTCTAATAGAAACTAGCCAGGGCAGATGTTGAAGTACATGATGTAATATTAAATTTGAGCTGGAGTGCCGAGGGTAAATAAAAGCAGAGGATTGGTTGATATCACTCAGTCACAGAGGAAGTGAATGCCCGCAGTCATCACTGAAGGAGAATCCCATTTCCTAAATGTCCCGACAGATCGCTGATTGAGTTGTCTGGCCGTAGAAGATGGCACTACTTACTACATGAAATGTTTGAACGCTTTTTCCCCGCCCTCCCTCCTCTCCCTCGGCAACATTTCATATGCTGTGTGCTTGTGCTGCCTTATAGGAGTCCATGTCCCTTGGCTAAATGTTTCATTTAGTTTCAGATGACGGCGCCCATGCAGCACCTCCTGGCTTTGAGCAGTTTGCAGTGTGTATCGTCTTACCCATAACGCAAAGAATATGTGGTGATGAAAACAGCCCTTCAACTGTTTTGTCTGGGGAAGAGGGGAAACAAGAAAACTCAAAATGATGAAGGAATATGCCGCCAAGCTGCCACCGCCCAGCTACACACCACTCCCAACAAAGCTATCTGATGACACTGGGGAACCATAATGTTTGTTATTCATGTTGGAGAGTCAGATCGGAAGAGACAGCTGTTCTCCTCCTAAACATTTTTTGATATAGAAAAGCCGGAAAGGTCACAGATTCCTCTCCGCAGTGGCTGTCATCTGTGAGCTGTGATCATTATTCAGCAGCTTCACTCCTGACTCTCTCAACACCCATGGACACTTACACACCCTCACACACACACACACACACACACACACACACTTTGCTCTGAAGGCAAAAAGTAATCTCACAGGTTGAGTCAAACCTCAGTGGACAGAACCACAGAGGCCCAGATTTTCTGGCTATCGGACAACTTCAGCAGATGTCTATGTTAAAGCTCCTCTAACTGTTGTATCAGTAGCGTGTGATTGACCGTGTGTCCAGCGTGTAGTGTAGTGCAGTCATTGTGAAGTTGCTCACTGGACAGGAACACACACTTATATTAAATTAAAGTTGTAACTAACAGCTTTATTGATTGTTAATACATAATTTATTAAAGCTTTATAGATGAGTGAAAAAAACATTAATAATATATCCTCACTTAGTATAACCTGCTGTTTTAATGATGTAATTCACCACACAGGCTCACTTCTAAATGGATAGTTGGACCACTTGCAGAACTGCTGTGCATCTGGGCCAAAACCACTTTATGAAGGACCTATTACAATTCTTCCTGCAGTGAAAACCACGTGCACAGTTGAAGTAGTTTTATTCATCTTCGCCCATTCTCATTCCCAGAGCATCAAATAGTGACATTCTATCATGCCCGTCTGCATCTCATACAGATGCATAATGTATAGTATCTGCATGGCCCTGCTTACACCAGGTATTAACGTACATCTCAGCTGATTCGATCACAACTGGACAGCCGAGACGCATCGCAGTTCACACCTGTGTCAATCATGCATTTCGTTACTGCCTGCCTCACTTCCTCTAGACGATCAAAGGGCTCCGCGCTCAGTTATTACGCGTTGCCATGTTTGTTTCTATTCCAACTGTTATGACTGACAGGGCGAAGCAATTTGTGACTTGCGGATGAGTGCAGGACAACTTGTGCTCCACGTACATCAGTGCTCTTCTCCATTATGGAACCATGTTATGCAACCATAACAACCACAACGTCTTGCATTGATGAGGTATATGTTCCTGTTCTGTCTGTATTAGCGTTTACACTACAAATGATTTGTGGTCACATGCATCCCAGACCACCACGGCAAGTGGTTCGAGTGATCAGATCACAATGTGTCTTGGTGGTCACCTGTATTTACACCTGTATTTAGCGCTGTCCACTTGCGATCCGATCACTCACGTTAATGCCACATTCACAAATATGTATTTTAACCCAAACCACCATTTTTTCCTAAACCTAACCAAACCAAAACCTAAAGTAATTTTGGTGCCTAAAGATAATCAAACTGCAACCGTTAACCACAAGTTAGAAAGGCTTTCTAGCAGGAAGGCCTGTTCTATGACCACTACACTAAACTAGGTCACGCCCACATATCCAGGACAATTGACAAACTTAATTGCAGGTAAACAAGGTTTAGCAGCAAGAGGGTATACTGACGAAGAAGGAAGAAAATGGGATTTTCTGACTGAAAAAATACATCAGATTAAATATAGCTATAGGCTAACAAAATAGTGGTGTGGTATCATAATAACGGCAGGAGCTGAACTGGAGAAAATGTGGGTCATTCAGTGGAAGCTCTCCTGCAACCAGGACAGACAGATAGAGAATGTGTAAAATCAATTTAGGAAGGAAATATAACCGTCACTACAGAGCAAGATGGCCCATCTCTCTCGCTCCCCCTCTCTCTCTCCCCCTCTCTGTAAATTTCTCGCTTTTTCATGTTCATACCGTACATAGATCTATTGATACTGGCACAATGTGCATTGTGGTTTGTAGATACATGTTATAACACATTATAAATGTATTGTGCCTGGGATATATATTGACTAATACGTTAAAATGGATGCTGTGACCGACTGTGACTTTCAGTAAAATCATAATGCAATGCAGTTCTCCTGCTCCTCTTACCTGGTGCCTGTCCCTATTATTATTATTATTATTATTATTATTATTATTATTATTATTATCATCATCACTCACCACTGCCAAGTGAATGTAGAAAAACAGCAGGGAGTGAGACAGATGCATAAGATATTATGATATTTTCTTTATCCGTTGCAACCAAGCAAAATCCCCCAAAGTAACATTTAAACATCACTGTAGATTGGTGATGAATAACTAACATTTGAAGGCAAAATGTTTCCAAAAAATGTCTTTTTTTTTGCTCTTTTTGCCAATGTGTGTTTCAAAGATGTGATTTTCATTACACCTTAGATCACCCCTTCAGCTACAACAGTCATCCTCACCAAGTCTTTTGTTTTTCACTCGTTAAGCCACTATTTGTGCAAAATATTCCACAATCCTTTGGCTGTTAATACGACATCCCAGCCTGAACAGGTGAAAAGTGTAATTTTTTGCAATTAATCCTGCCCATCAGATAACCAGCGGTGGATGAAGTACTCAGATCCTGAAGTAAGAGCAGAGAAAACATGGTCTAAAAATGCCTGAAGAGAAAAATACAGAAGTATTATTACCACAATGTATCTTTATGCAGAATGGCTCCTTTCAAAGTGTTAGAATATCATAATGTTCGTCTATCACTAACACATACATGTAAAAGCCATGTTTTATAGTACTGGGTAGATGAGTAGTATAATACTGCATCATATCATATATGATCATGCCATATCACATATTAGCACATTGTGTTTATTTATGGAGAAGTAGCTAGTTACCAGTGCTGTGCAGGTTACTGAAAATTAGTTATTATTTAAGTAACGTCCCTTAAAAGTAATTGAATTACTTAATCAATGACTGCATATAAAGTAATTAGTAACATGGGAAAATAACATTTGCATTACTTTTAATGTCTGTTTCAGGTCGCTTTTTAATGCACACACAGCTTTATTATTTCAGTGTTGCTGTGGGACAGTGGGGGACAAGACAACCATCACATATTATCTATCATTGCACCCATTATCACTGCAGCTACAGGAGTTATTAACCACCAGCCGGCAGCAACTATCAGCATTCCTCCCTGTAAGCTACACTTGCATTGTCATAATTAGACATGTGGTGAGATTTGGTAGAAGAAAATCCACATGATACTGGATGTACATGTTAACTGAGCTTTGCTCCAGTAGTTATATAATTGTGTTTATTGAACTCAAGTTCCTTCAGTTTGTGAAACATTCTGATCACCATGATGAAAAGCCTGAACTGTCTTGTGCCACCGCAAGTTTGGACGATGTTAGATGACAAAGCAGAAAATCTGGAGAATGTACACAAGTTATTTAGTTTGAAAAAGTAATTAGCTACATGTAGTTACAACCAAAAGTAGTGGAATTACAGTATCCAGTAGTATCTAGTAACTTGGTAGTAACTGTAAGTGCATGTAGTGGAGTGAAAACTACAATATTTCTCTCTGAAATGGGATAGTACAGTACAGTTAGAAGAATTACGCAGCATAAAAACTGACAGTATGTCAAACTGTACTCATGTACAGTGCTTGAGTAGCCTCTCCCACAGCTAACATTAAGCCTTAAGTTGCAGTGCATCACTGGAAGATTTCTCCACAGTTAACTGACTCGTTTGCATGCGTGCCTGTCCAGTGTTCGTCAAAGTGTGAACGAACGTGACGTGTGAACCGCTGAATGTAACGTGTGAACCGCTGACTGCAAAGTCTCTCTCTGAGATCTGCTTCTCACTCGTACAGCTGAGGAGAGCTGCCTTTGTCGTGGACGTCTGATGGCCCTAATTGAGGGGGACAAATGATTTACAGTATATGAAATTATTGGAGATGACGTCTCCCTTCCTGCCCATAAAGTAGTTTCTTCTCTGCCACTCAAGATTTTATTATTATTTTTTTCTGTAGTTAGCCAAGTTGTGTTATTCCTGGCCACAAAAGCCACGTTCTTATTTCTGTTGCCAGCATCTGAAAGTGTTTAACCAAAAACTCAATCTGCTGGACATATGCACACACACGCTCACATTCCACATAAACATACACACAAATCGCCATATGCGCGCACAGACTTGCAGTGCTTGCACATTTGGCCTCACACGCACACAACAACAGCCTGATTCGAATCAGCAGACGAGGCAGATTGCTGTACAGAAACCTGTCACTGATGAGGAACCTCACAGTCCAGACAGACAGGCAGACAGGCAGACAGACAGGCAGACAGGCAGACAGACAGATGACGGCATGTGTTTGTTTCCCAGTCTTCGACAAGCCGTACAGCTGTCACTGCCAAGTTGGAACAAACGATTTTAAAACCCGAAAATGAACTGTCAGTAAACAACGGTGATGGATGGAGCCTTAGAGGACGGATTGAACGTTTGTCTGTCTGGGTGCAGAAAGTAATAGCTATTGTTAAAAAGGGGAAGACAAACAAATAAAACAGTTAATCATAACGGCGTCTCATTCAACAGCCGCATTAAGTCCTCCAGCGGCCAGATCACACTCAGTGTAATTAAGAATTAAGTTCCCTCACACTGGAGACAGGCTGTTCATTTAGTGCTGCTTGGTACGTGTGAGAAGGGGACACGTCAGTTAAACAAAGACCCTGAGTGAGTGGAAGACCGGGTTAATGGTGTTGTTGGCTACAGATCGCACTGGCATGTAACGCTCAGTCATTTCAGTCAGAAACTGTGTTTAGGAATCCAGCCAGTCTCTGATGCTTTACGTCAAAGGGCACCAAAATAACTTCTTCCCCTCTGCTCGGGGAAGCCAGCTTTCTTCGTTAGAGGATGAGCTGGATTCTGTGGAGAGGACTTCGCACCTGTGATCATACTGAACACCAGAATTTCATTTCCAATCAAGCAGGTTTCGGAGAGGGGGGCAGGAGGAGCTCATCTCTCTCCGGCCCTGCTTTGTGATTGAAGCCGGTCGGACAAGCACGGTTTTACCCACAAATCCTGGCCTCTCTAATCAATCTCATTGAATAATAGAGGCTTTTTATTTTAGCTCACATTTCAACAGTGTCAAAGAAGTGATGTTGTTGAACTGCTAAAGTTCACACTCTTTTCACTGGAGCTTTACCTGGCAGTTAGCCAGGACGGCTGCGGTCGGCTCGTATACAGCAGGCTACTTCAGGAGCGCCGGCTGAAGATGAAGCTGCAATCAATAATAAACTCGCACGCTTGTGATCGTAACATTTGTTTATACCCAATGAATTTGTAATTATTCAGGAATGCGGTTAGAACATGACAAGCCAACAAAGCCAGTCAACAATTCTCCGTGGCAGAGAAAGGAGAGTTAGTGACGGTTTGCGGAGCGTTTCAGTGCACTTGACTACAATTATAATATGTGTATATTTCTTAAAAATAAAGTTACATATCTTGGCAGAAATTGCGGTAATAAAATCCCTCAAGAGTATGAAGCTACCTGACTACTATACACCTATACTACTATACTATACCTATGAGATGACTCATACATTTATATAATGTAAATCTAAAAACCATAAAAGTGTGCCTTTTTCATAAAGTGTGATTAATAAATAATTCCTTCAGTAAAACATTTCCAATTTTGACACTTTTCCTTCACTTCTAACCAGAACAACTGCCTCTCTGGTGCTTTGACCAATATTAGTGCTTATATGTAATGTGTCTTATGCCATATTGTTGTTTCACTCTGCTCTGAGCATCATTGTGATAACATGTCCATGACCGGTGCAACTGTCCATCTTAAAAACTGTTAAAATCACACAATGTTTTCACACAAGAAAATCAAACAGTCGTCCTGACACCCTTACAGGTGGGATTTAAAAAAAAAAAAAAACTGAATGAGGAACTGTTGGCAGTAGTTTTTTTTTCTTGCTCCTGAATTAAAATACTGAGTGCCGACACACAACTCTTTCATTTAACGTCGACTGACCTCAGCCGCGACGACCGCACACGCTTCCACTTCACTAAATGCGGAGCGAACCTGTGTCATAGCTCGGCACTGAGGACGTACGACACACACGGCGCTCGTCTATTAAAGCTGTGATATTCAAAGAAATCCCAAAGCAAAGACGAGCCCTTGTGCAGTCCTTTTGAAAGCAAACTTCTTTTGTCTTTTTTACAGCAGTGCGCTCAGCTGAATGGCCCATAAGAAATTCCAACTGTTGATTTGGACCATAGCTGCAGCATATGAATAGTGAATAGGTGAATTCCCTGCATTCATTCTGATTTCTTATTTTGAGCCTTATTTATGCTCTGAATTGTGTCCGGCCTTAGCTGCATAGATGCGTCCTTGTTGGTGAGGAGACCGCTGTGTGCTAAAGTCAGCTGACAAATTTGAACAAACACACCGTACAATTAGGACTTTTTTATCTCACTTTTCATATAGAGCTTATGCACCTAGCTGTAATAACCTAAAGCAGTACATTTTATGTGTGTGCGCGTGCGTGCGTGTGCGTGCGTGCGTGCGTGTGCGTGCGTGCGTGCGTGCGTGCGTGCGTGTGTGTGTGTGTGTATTTGTGGTAAATTCAAAGTATGCATGCTGCTTCCTACCAGACCACATGCCAGTCCGCCTGTTTGACTCACGTGAGCTCCGTCTCCCGTTTCGCTCAATTTGTGGAATATCGTGCACAGTTACGGTACATTAATTTTTGTGACTGATATTAAAAAAGGCACACAAATTACAGTGGAAGACTTCGTCGGTAAAAACTGTGTATTAATGTTTTCCCTCTTTTTGAACCCAGATCCCGGCTAATTTGATTTTCCGACACTCTGTCTCTCTCCTTCCCCACACCTACGCCACATAAGAAAGCTTAATCTCCCTCAAGCCTTACCATATGCGCCTGTTTACTTTCCAAACCCATCTTTCCTCTTGATATGGTTGGCATGGATGGAGTGCAGGGCTTTATTTGCTCAATTTAGCAATATGCATGTGACATTTTGGAAATGCACACAGGCACTTTGTTTCTGTGTAGCATAGGGAAGCTTGGATGATGTGGAACAAAGACAATAATAATACCTTTAGCTGTGGCTCTTTAAAGTGAGATTTGGTTTTGATAGTGCCATGCATCCACCGAGTTACACAGGTGCCACAGACCATGGAAGTGTGTGTGTGTGTGTGTGTGTGTGTGTGTGTGTGTGTGTGTGTATACTGCAGTCAAAGCAGATAGAACCTGCAGCTAAAATAATTGGAGCCATTCATTAAGCCAGAACCAAAGCCAGATTGTGTCAGCTCCCTTGATCTGAATTTAATCAGGAGAAAAAACACCCTCCCTCCCCGCTCATTCTGCCGTCCAGCCGAGATCCAAGGACTTGCAATGAACCCTGCGTCGAGAGCCTCGCCTTAATTAGTCCATTGTTTCTGCGCGGCCCAGCATGCAACTCTCTCAGCACAGAGCTTCATGGGAGTTTGTGCAAACTGTCACCTGGGGCAAACTTTACTTACCGGCAACCCCAACCCACCCAGGCCCACACACCCTCCTCCTCCGCCTCCATGGTACACAGACATATTTCCATTTCTCCGTCTTTCTCCCCGCTGACAGATATACATTCAGACAGACAGATGTATGGCGCTATCAAGGGTTTCAATCTGCTTTTTCAGCAACAAGGAGAAGCGAGGGAGGGGAGAGAGGAGGGAATCAATTCAGAGTTTTGATTATTTTAGGCTGTGTTCGCACACTGCAGGCCTTTGTGCTTCACTCCAAACTGCTGCTTTCTTTTATTTTCTTTTTGATTCCTGTTTACTCAAAGATGTGACTCTCATCCAATATCCGTGTGAAGTCTCTGAAAAGACACACGGGAAGGCGAGCGATTACAAATAACATCACATCTGTGTTTGTACCTACAAGTTGTGCTTATGGTATGTGTCTTTTAAAGTTTGACTCGACTGAAGCATCTGTCGAGATACAAATCTCGTTCCCCTGTTCACACCGATTAGGAGACGTCGGACTCGGATCACATGCGAGGGACAAACTGGGACAGTCAGGGCTCCGCCGTGAGAGTGGCTTGAGATGAAGAGTGCTACTCGTCTAGGCTTTCCAAAACCAGGAGGAAAGGCCCAAAAGACAGAGAGCCACTCACGCTCCGTCTATTGCTCTCCAGCTGTCAAGCGAGAGGCATCAACCTCTCAGTTTTCACGGGGGAAGAAACACGCCGAACATCTTGAATGTGCGTCACAGGCACAGTCGGACAAAGGGAGCTCAAGAGCGGAGCACTTGAGATTCCACTGTTAAGGCAGAAAGGGTGCTTTTGTCTCAATAAACCAGTAATTACACTCCAGCCTGAAGGATTTCCGCTGCTGTTTGATCTCAGTAAATTGATATAATTTCCCCACACTGAAAAAAGCCAGTAAGCTCAGATGCACTGCAGAATGAGGCAGTTATTGATGACATTTGAGATTAGGCATGCGTAATTACACCCACGAAAGCCTTAATGACACGTCCGGCACGGCTCTGTTGACTGTACCGTTTAGGCAAAGCACAGTGCGCAGATGACGACCGCCAATTCATACGTGTCAAATGTTGGTCAGGGCTGGTTTCCTGGCTGCGGTGTCCATTACATTACAGACCTGTGTTTGATGAAGCTGCATTACTTTGATCTCCTAAAAACTCCCACCTGATCCATGCCAATAGGGGGAGCTGCAGCATTTGTAATGTAATTGCATTAGAGAGAGAGAGAGAGAGAGAGAGCGAGAGCTTGACCACTTCAAGTTTCTATATCTGTATACTTAAAATGATGCTTTTATTCTAAATTACTCGTAAGTCAAAAGGCAATATGTGATTACAGCTTTTTTTTTTCCTAAAATAAAGTCATCGCATCACATTAGAATAAGTGTATTTGTCTGAGAAAAAGGGATAATGGTGCTCAACCTCTGTGTTTTACAAGATACTCATTTATTTAAAAAGCACTCAGATGAATTCGTATTTTGCATGGAGAAGCCATATAATGTCCTAAACTCAAGTCTATCCAAAAGATATTTAAAAACTTTCCACATCATTCAACCTCAAGCATTTAATATCTGCGCGTTGGCAGGATATATGGGCTGAAACAGGACTGCATAAAATTGAGTTTGATTAAATTAAATGAAATGTGGCTCATTCATTTATTACATCTTGATCACATTAATGGCAATGGACAGTTAAATTCTTAATCTCCCATCTATTACATTATTTATGGGAGGCATGGATCATCAAATCAATTAGTGATGATAACGATAACATTGCAAAATGATAGCTTTTGATCAATTACAGGGTGGGCTGTGCAGATTAATGTAATGAATTAATGGTCGGAGGAACTGGGTGTGATGGCTGTTTCCACCCGCTTGAATTCTGCAGAAAGGTAACGGAGAGGAACAAAATGAGACGCCGCGACACATGTTCAGGTTGATGCGGTGGATGGAAAGACCGTCCTGCGAGAGAAAGGTCACCATTTTAATACGGAAGCAGGTGGATATGTGCATGCGATCAGCCATGTGACCTGTTCAAGTGTCCTTGAATGAAACACCTGTTAAGAAACTTGTACAAGATTATTTTCTAACAAGTTGTGTGTTCAGTATGAACCAGGCGGTTCTTGTTTTTATTGCCCTTTATCTATACTTTAATTGTTTTTTAACTTTCTGCTTTAATTATTCCAATTTTATTATTTAATTTATGTTCACATTTTAATGTTTTATCTGATTCCATATATGCATAGTGAGCCCTGACTCCTAGAAATTACAAGTGTATACAAGTAATTAGCAAGAGCAAATTTGTTTTGAAGGAAAAGCAATGCAGATCAAATTTTGTATTATCATAATGTTGTTAATTAACGTACCTGGTAAGGCACCACAACAGGCAATCTATGAGCAATTATCCACTCACAGTAGCTACAGCATTATTCAGCTTTTCTATGGTGATCTTTAGGCACTGGCAACACTTGTTAATGTTAGGGAAAGATCACGGTCTAGTTTTTCTCTAACCTGACTACAGTCTGGAGGAGAACCCTGGACTCTGGTGTCACAGTCTTGCACTCTGCATGCCCACCATCCTCCCAGACCACCTCCCTGCACCTCCAGCGCCTTGCATAAAATGTCGTGTTTCATTCACTCAAAGAAGTGTTGATTCTGAACATTAACCAGGCAGCGATTACATTTGTCAGCACAATGTAAATATGAATGCAAATGAGTTGTATGTAAACATAATTTATAGGAGTCAGGGTTGGTAGAGTAGAAGTATTTTCTTTCTTTTCTTTGTTTGCATTAGTTTCCAATTATTTTCTGCATCTTATTATTAAAGCACTTTGAATTGCACTAAGGTTCTACATAAATTAAGTTTGATTGTCAACTCCTTTTAATGCTTCTCTTTTAGAGGAAAATATATTTGTCACTTATGCGCTATTTCAGAGGTAAAATCTACATGATTAATACACTGTATAAATCTGCTCTAAAGCTCAAAAACAAAACAAAACTGTGTTCCTGTCTTTCAAAAAATGAACAAAACCATGAATAAAACATTTCGTTTGAATTAGGAAAAGTTTGAAAAAGACACTGGCTTAAATTGCACCCTCAGAATCCACATTTTATGCCTCGTCCTGAATGTGTACTGAATAACCTACGTCAGTTGATATTGTCAGGTAAATGTAGTGCCTGAGCCCTGGGCAAGAGCACCTTCCTCACCTCTTGGCTGTGCAGGAAAGAAGTAGGTGATGAGTGCCACGAAGAAGGAGATAACAGAGACAACAGAGTAAGCCAGAGCTGAGGGCCACAGGGACAGGGATTTGTTTGAAACCAGAACATTTTGTTATCGGAAGCCAAGTTATTTTAAACCTAAAGGTATCTTGAGAGAAGTACTCAAACTACAAGGAAGGTTTTTCTGGTGAGGAAAGTCTTCTGTGTTCCTGGCCAACCACACAAGCTCATGTGTTCTCTTTGAGATCTGCGTTTTCCACTAAATGATCTAATTAGTTGCAATTTGTTGAGCGTACAAACTGAAATGAACTCTGAGATCAGTTCATTTTTCTGCTTTCTTTTTTCCACAGGAGTTATTTTGGGAGTGATTGTATTTTGAATATTAGATTACTTGTTGCTGAAGACCCTGAGTGCTGTAACAGGGGAGATTATTTAAGCATTATTCAACAGGAATCAAGAGCATCGCTCTGCTTTGTTCTGGTGTTTTGCATCTTAGATTAATCACGCATCATGGCATGTTTCTCTTCTGTATCTCCACCTTTTGGGATTATTATATTACCATGCAATTGCATTAAATTACACCAATTCTTCAGCTGCTCTACAATTACGCCTTGAGAGGCAGTTCACTCTTTTGAAGTCTTATGCGATACAATTTTCTCCAAGAGACATCTTGACACTGTTTTTAACTGGTCTGAAGAATTCTGTGAGAATTACTTGAGAATATGAAAATCACTTCCATTGATTGAATAGCGGTTGTGAAGTGGTAACCAGGTGCTGCTCAGATCACCTGTCACTGGTGGTGTGGGCAGCCATGTGACCTGAGAGACAACAGGTGTTTAAAAAAGCAAAAGGGCACTCTTTGAATGTTTTTATTTATTGATGATGGTGGAGCTTAAGCAGAAAAGCACAAGGCGGGTTAGAGGAAGGCAGAACAGACTCGCTGTTGTTGTGAAGCTACCCATAAAACAATCTCACACTATCGAATCAAAGCGAGGAAACCTTATTAGGACAAACTAAACGAACACAGACAGAAACCTCAGGGATCGCCCACTAGTCCAGCTCAACGTGCGACATTAGACTTCAAGTCACACAGCCAAATATAATAACTCTCTGAGAGTGAGGTTTTTTTTCTTCTTTCAGTACAAACACACACGACCCCGCCTATATCTCATGTCGGTTGTGGCGTGGTTCTCCTGATGCTTCTCCATCATCGCAAACCGTTTTCCGCCTCGATCTCTCTCTCAGTCTCACAGCTCTATTCCCCCGGTGCCACAATCTCTCACCTCGCCACTCTAGACCTGTATCATAAATCTTTCCCACCCCCACATCACCACCTCCACCGCCCATTTCACCTCCCCTACCGCTCGCAGCCAGCAAAAGCCCTATTAACCCCTTGCTAGGCTCTATATTGTTGTTGAATAATTGAAGGTGCCTCCCACCACAGTGAAAAGGCACCTTAATAATGAATAAGATAGGGCGTATTTTAAAGGTGGAAGAGCCTAATGAATTATTCAGCGGGCAAATCTGTAGTAAAAGACACCTGTTGCATAAAGAGAGATCTCCTAGTAGCGCTGTTTATTGATGCACCAGCTCCCTGCATGTCAGCTACAGTGGGGACTTTGCTTTCACTTTCTCTGCATGAAGAAAATAAAGCTTTTGATGTCTGAAAGGGGAAATGGAAATACAGCACCATCAGATTTGTGTCTGCTGTGATATACATCCCTACCTTTGATACAAGCATTGCTTTATCTCCCCTACAACAAGCTTATTCCCATAGGGAAAACAAAATACTACTATGACTATTATTAGACTTAATCTGAGAAGATTATGAAGTGCTTTACAAGTAAAAAGGCAGTTTTTTTTAAAAAAAAAGGAATGAATACTTTTCATTAACTGTTGATGTTATGATATTGACTTTATGAATTTATCTTGTAGTAATCAGTGTTTTGGACACACCCCAAAAATATTTAAATGGAAAGTAACTTGTGGTTTTAGTAACTTGTTAGCTAGTTTATTAACCAGGTGCTTTCCATTTTTATTTGACTAGGTTTCTAAAATGGTAATTTTCACTGAGTCATTTTTTATGGCAGTAATTGTACTTTTCCTTGACCTGAAACAGCTTCATATAATATTGTTCAGATGAATTTTGATGCTGTGTGGATGTCCATCTTTCTCCACTCTGTAAAATAAATATCTCCAAATTGTGTTCCTGGAGCAAGTTTTGGTTTGGACTAGACTGAAGGTCAGATGAAGATGTGGTTTGATACAGTTGTCATGTTTACAGCTGATTGAATTTGGGTACTTGTATTTCTATTGTCTGCACTGCCACGAGCCAAATTACAGAGCTGTCTGTTCTACATCAACTGGTGCAACTGACTCGCCTCCAAGGGTCCTCGGCCTGGCTCCTCAGGAAGGAATACAAGTTGACAAAGTTCACCATGCAGTGTATTTGCCTGGAAAGTACTGCCATCAAGTACAATTAAAACGAGTTAAAACAATATATTTTTCTTCTGTTGCTATAAAAAAAGAGCCCACGTTTGTTGCCATTTTGCTTTAAGCAATAAAATCCCGAGGGGATTAGAAACGCAGCTTTAGTTACTTTTTCTACTTTCCCTCCCTGAATTTCTCTTTTTCTGATGCTACTTAAACCTGCAGTAACATATTTTTTTGCCACTTGGGGCAGCGGAAACAAGTTGTGAACACAACACTGACACATCGTTGCCATTTAAGTTGAATTGGTGTAGTGTTAGTGCATCCAGCTGTCAAGGAACAACATTCATGTTCATTCATCATTCATGTAGAGTTGTACTTCTGACCACCTGATGAGCGTGAGTCTCTCTCTTAGCTCTGTTTTTGGTCTCAACCAACTCTTTAGCTGCTAAATGCTCCATTATGTTCACTAGCTAGTCCCTAACTGTGTCTAACGGTGGGCACGGAGTGTACAGTAAGTTTTAGTGCTCTCTGAAAACAGTTGCCTGCTGTGGCTGAAAAGTGATGCTGTGAGAGATGTGAGTGAGGCAGACCAGTAAAGTTGCAGGCTGACAGCTAAACAATGTGCTGAACCTGATAATCGATTGAATCTGATAAGGCAACCACACTGTCTCATTATTTTTACACTGTCATTTGATATGTATTATATATGTCACAGCCACTGCAGCCACTTTTACAAGTTTGCAAGAAAGCAAGAAAACCTGCAAACTTAAGTAAGTCTGTGAAACTAGAGTGCTAAAACAGGAAAATGGCTGTCAACAGTACACTGTTCCTATCCATGAAAAGTTGACAAAGGTGATAACAGTCGCAGTGGAGAGGACAGATGAGAAAATAAATGTTTGGAGCAGCTTTGTCGTTGTATCCCCCGCGGTGCAGCAGAGAGCAGATCTCTGTCTGGGGTCACAGCCACCGCTGAGAGCACACCTGGCAGCACAGATACAGTCATTTCTCCACCAGAGAATGGAGGTGAGTGTGTGTGTGTGTGTGTGTGTGCTGGAGGGAGAGATAGTGACAGAGAAGCAGAGGAAGTTTGTGTTGTGTGTGTGTGTGTGTGTGTTGGAAGAAGGTGAGAGAAAAGGCGAAAGGCTGGAGGAGATTGTGTATGTGTGTGCATCTGCTGAATATTCAAATGCAAGACAAGCTGAGGCTCAGAAATAGCTTGTAATAAAAGTAAAAGTGGGGGTGACAGTAGAGGAGAAACAGTGGAAACAGTGACGTCACTTTGCTTTAACTACAACGCTGCTGATGTGTACAATATGAGAGAATCTTGTTCCTTTAATTGGATGTTTGCTGTTGAGACAGTATGCTGTGACAGGACATGACAGAGTGACGGATCGGTTTCAACATTTTGTCGAAACTATAATAACCGTTTTATGGGTGTTGACATTTTGTGATATGTGCTCCATGGCGCCAAGTATGAAGCTGGAGCCAGCAGGCAGTTGGGTTAGCTCAGTATTAAGAGCGTAAGCACTGGGAAGTAGCTAACCTGACTCTCTTAAGATAAAAGATGCACCTGGATTAAAGAAACAAGATAAGCTAAGGCTTAGATAGTGCTGGAAGACAGATATTTTAACTTTGGAGGGAGTCTGGCTAGCTGCTATCCCCCGCTTTCAGTCTTCATGCTAAGCTAAGACAATTGCATCCCCCCTTCTAGCTCCATATTTAGCATACAGACACAGGTGTGGTATGGATCTTCTCATCTCTCAACAAGAAAGCAAAGACACAAACTTCCAAAATCTCTGACTGCTCCTTTAACATGGAATTCCTCCTTTCACAGCCATAAGCTACAGCAGTTTTATGTACTTTTTCTCGCACCCGTCCTCTGGTGGATCTAAATCAGGAAGCACTTAACCAAAGTTGTCAGACTCACAGTTGACATCAACGAGGGGCAAGTGCGAGAGGACCTGGTTCAGCACCTTGGGGCACTCCACTGCCACCAGAACCAGAGCCAGGTCAGGCGTCACAGATGTCACAGGACATTTTAATGGAAAAAGGTGAATTATTTATAAAGAGACATTCCGGGAGCTCTGAGCAGTCCCTGTGGTGTGCTCTGCAAATGTGAACGTCCACTGTGACAGTACAAAACAGTTAAATAGAGAGTAGATGGATATAGACACCTTGACATTTAATCTCATTTAGCAAAGCTCCTAATTGAGTGACTAATGTTTCTCACTTAACAATTTAGTCAAAAAATCCATCACACTTTCCACTGTCCATGCCTTCATAATGTCTGGCTTCCATTTACATTTTTCAAAATTCACAATATTGCAGGGGGTGACATGAAAAATAATTAGCAACATTCTCCCTGATTCTATCTGCTATGCTAACAGGTATTTTACTTACACATTATAGAGACTGGAGGAATCTGTCAAGGTTTTTCTGTGCAGTGCCAAGTGAGAGCCTGTCAGTTAAGCCGGGGTTGGTGGGGCATGCTGATTATCTGTGTGACCTGCATTGTTACAGCCATAGCCTTGTGCTGTTTTGCAGCCCGTTCTGAGTCTTCACACTTGTTCACATTCATAATGAATACCGACGGAGCTGCAATATTAATGAGCCTCAGAGCCTTGGGCGCTGGGTTTATTTAAGGATTCAGATTATGAGGACAGTGGAGGTGACAGGATCTCTGCATGTGCGTATATGGATGTAGCTGTGTTTTCATTCGCATTTATTTTTCATAATGTAGGCAAAATGTCACAGGTTTGATCTTCTGACCGCTGTGGCTGTGCTTTGTGACCGCACCAGACACCCACATGTTCATCACAAATCTGAAGAAACATTTAAGACCTGGATGGAGAAACATTTGAACCTTAAGGTAAAAAACATGTTTGATGAGAAATTAATTGATCAAAGAAAACGGATACAGTGAAAACTTCATATGACACTAAGAACGGTACTTTTCTTGTTTCCATGGTAACATTTAAAACCTTTCCATTAATACTTCTCGACTGAACAAAGGGTATTTCACAACATGTAGGGGGACAATTTACACATTTTCCTCCAAGTGTTGCGCCCTGCTGCTGCCAGAGCTGCTTTTGTGATGAGAGATGCCAAAGTTTGAGTGGGACACCAGGCCAGTGGTTGTTCTTGAGAGCGTCAGTCAAGTAATGACTTTAAAGGACTGATAAGAAACATTTTCTGGCTTCCCAGCTTGTAATTTCTGGGCCACATGTGGTGCATTGCTGATAAATTGTATTAGATAAAGGGCTCCGACAGCACCAAGACAGTTTAGACTGTGAAAAAGTGCGTTAAATTTAAGTTGATGCAACCGATGTGTGGAAGTGAGGCAGCCCTGAGACCCAATCTTATTTGAATTAAAGTGCCACTTATCTTCAAAGAGCTCTTGAGAAAATGTAACGCAGGCAAGAGGTACAGCGTAACGCAACTTAATTAAAGATCTAACAAATAATGGTCTAGAAAAAACACACATAATTAGGAGACATGCCATCTCAATAACTGTATCAGCAAATCACATGACAGTTAATGTTACATACAGTATATTAAAAATGTAGTTTAAAAAAAAATGCATTTAAGATTGGTTTGTGTATTCCTCAAAAACTGCACAGTAACATCTAAAAGCAGCAGTGGAGCACAGCAGGTTTAAGTTAAAGTTTAAACCTGATGCTATCTGTTCATTATTTAAGATCTGCATTATTTGTACAGTGCAGTGGAGGATTAGGGGCCATAGTTTTCTGTCATAGATATTTTTTAGTAACCCCAAACGACCTGCCGTTGAGCAGAAACACAGATCGATGTACTGGACTCGGATGTTTCTTAACACAACACGTGTAATGAATTTTGTATGAATCTTTTATTGTGAGTTTGTTCAGTTTTATTTATATAAGGAAGCATAAACCACACGTCTGCTGCAGCGTTACTGACTGGACAGATGCAGCTGTGACTGTGCATATCCATGAGTGTGCACTGCTTAATTTTCTGTGCTTCAGTATGGCCTTTATGCTTTGCTAGGGTGTAGTAATTTTGAATTCCACTGTATATAAGATTAGGCATTACCTTAGACTATTTTCTCCTGTGACTCCTGGTTACGGTATTTGCCAGGGTAGACATCTGCAGTACTTGTGCTTTGGTCGAGTGCTGCTAGATCTGCTCTTTAACTGGAGAGGGTATTCTGCAGTAACATAGGTCAAAGGCTCTTGAAGATTCACATCAAGGTGGCGCTTAAATCATTTCATTGCAAGGACCTTCCAAACGTCTTCTCTTGTCTATCACGTACACCTGCATATCATTAGCTAGCTTGCTGTCAAAGCCTGACAAAGAATTCATATCAGCTTGTTGCATATTAATGCACGCATGGATGTTTGTGCTACTCGATCAGCCGGCACTTTCTTGAGACTTAACCTCTTTCTATATATTACTGTGTACGGTCACAGCATAGGACACGCTGCCTTTGATGGTAACCACTACACCCGAGTTCAATCATTCAGTCTGTTTGAATGCAAGGCGGACGGCTGAGGATGCACTTCAAGATTGTTTGACTCACTTTGATGGAGCTGAACTTGCACAGATTGTCAGTTCACCAAGGATGAACTTACATTCAAACTCATTGGCACAATGCATTTGGCTAAATGCGCTAAATCAGCTTTCATCAACGTGTAACATACATAAAACTTCACCTCAGCATGTTTCTCCACTTTTCAAACAAACCACGGCTGGCAAAGATGTTGCGTCAAATCCAATAAATGCGACAAACTATCAGATCCATTACTTAGGGAAATCAGAGAGAGCGTGTAAGGAACAGAGATGCAATTCATTTCCATTCTCAGCTATTTTTCTCTTCTTTCCCCTTACCTCAAATCTTGATTTAATTCAAACTAGCCAAGGTAAGCAGCCATGCCAGGGAGAAGTATTGGTTCCAGAGATTAGCCCGCAAACAGAGCTGATGTCATGGCCTTTTCATTCAGAGAGCTCCTTTTGTTGGATGGAGGCTTACAAGGGACTTTACCGAAATGTTACAAACACTTAACCATGGGTATTACAGCAATGCACCCCATGTGTTATTGATTTACAACGGAAGAGAAATACAGGGCTGGAATTTGTTCCTCTATTATATGCTACATTTTGTGTTCATTACTCATTGAATGTGGTGGATATGCAAACTCTTTAAAAGAAACAAACCAATTATCATTATTATCTGATGAGGATTTGTCTGCATGGATTCTACCATATGTTTACTCTGGCCTAATAATGGTCTTCACATTTGTTTTCTAAAATTATATTTCATGGTAGAAACACTTAAGTGCACACACAATCAAAATCAATTTCATATATTATGTTTCTCACCAAAGAAGCATTACTGCAGTCCTGAACTAGAGAAATGTTATGACTGCTACCCTGAAGGAACATTCTGTTGTTTTACTCATACTAGAGACCAACTTCCGGGTTCCACCTGTGGGTTAACATGTATGCACAGCATCATTCATTTTACACCAGAATGCTGAACACGGCCTGGCTGGCAAAACATTGAAGTCAAACAAAGTTAGACTGGTTGTTTTTAGAACTACATATGAGGAAGTCAAATGGGGCTTTTTCTTAATGAGCTTTCATGTCTCTTCAATGGCGGTGAGTGCAGTGTTATTAGCCAACCTTGGACAGCAAGTCTGGATTTGGAGGACACTGAAATATGCCTTTCAAAGCTTGATAACGCTTGATGAACAAGCCCAAGTCTGCCAACCTGAAGCTGCTGTAAACACGTACTTCGTCCTCTAAAGTGTCAGTCCTGTTACTTTAAGAAGAATAAAACTTAGGGCTTACGGCGCTAATGCGTAAGGCTAACATGCACTCTTCTGATGACTTGAAGGTCGCACCATTCATCAAAAAAGTGGAGATGAACACCCTCAACAACGTTAATGATCTTGACTCCAGAGATTCTTCAATTAAGACGTCTGCTGCGTTTAATAGAGTGGTTCGGATTATCTTGAAAAGAACAATTTCCCCGTGTTAAAAGGAAACCAATTTAATGTTTACAAATTCATCTGGAGATCTAAGGCAAACTATCCGCTGATTCCCCTGAGCTCCTTCAAAGTGGATCCTTGATCCACCGTCTCTTTCCCAGCAGATCGATGGCAGTTGAAGAGTTCATTATCCAAGACAAATCCATATGCTTCTCTGCCACATCTTCAGCCGTTCTTCTCATCCCTGCCTCTCTCTGCCTTTTAATTGGCCTTCAGTCATCAGTCATCTCAGCTGCACTTGTTCTTTTACCCACTCTGTCGTTCTAGTCTAATGACACAAAGGCTAATTTTACACCCACCAGTCGTTCCGTTTAATTACTGACTGTCCAGACTCCTCTGCCTCAATCAATAACAACCGTACCGAGATGGGAGAAGCTTTGGGGGGAAAAATGTCCATGGGGCACTCGATCTGGGAGAGGAAAGGAGATTTTTCATGTCATTGGACGGGGAGAGTTAGCAGAGAGCAAATAGCAGGTAGCATAATTGGTCATTGGGGAAGATTTGTGCAATCGCATTGACGCACTGCCTTACGTGTTTCAGTTTGTGACACGGCTAAACTGACTGCATTGAATCTCTGCAAATTATTTAATATCTAGAGGAGTGACAGAACTTCACTTAACTCACATGCAAATCTGCTTATATCTCGAATTATCATCCAGTATCCTCTAGATACCAATGAGTGACTGACTTTGTTTCATGATTTCACCTTTTCAAAAACTCCAGTCACACCTCAAAGTGTGCTGGATATAAAATCATCAAACCCCAGAGTTTCTGCAGCTCCTTTTGAAGGCAGATTTTAAAGTTGCTTTCACACCTGAGGGTCAATTCAGTTGGTTTGGACCAAGAATATATTGATTCATCGTTGTCCTTTTAGTTCCAGTGGGTTTCATGTTCAAACTACTCAACTTATCAGAACCAAGAGGAGGAAACACGACACCACACAGACTGACAGGTAGCTCATTCATTAGATTGGGAAAATGTAATCCCATTGACTTTAAGTCATTCAGTGCATCGCTGCTCCTTATGTGTGTATTTATATTCTCTGGTGGCCACAAAGAGCTCGCTAAGAAATAACTGATTAGGAAAATAAATCGTCTGGAGAGTCTGAGACTGGAACTGGACCTCATATCTCACTGATAATAATAGATAAGTAACAGGATGGAAAAGAAGGCTCTTACATAATATTTCCTGTTAAAACTGCATCACAAAAAAAACACACCAGAGTTCACCGGGGCCTGCTCATGATTATGCAAAATAAGACCCAGCAAGTGAGAGGTGGCAGGGTGATTAAAAACTGTACAGTAAAAGGCGGATGGATGGAAGTCCGGTGCTAACTGTGAAGCACAGCGAGCTGCATCCATCATTCTGGGAAGTCTCAGTTTATTATACGCTGAGTGAAAATGTGATTGATTTGACTGATATTTTAATGCAAAGCTCCTTCTCCTCCAGTTAATCTCAGCTGTAAACAGAAAAGATGAATGACATTTGACACCGGACTCATGAATCAGCGCTTAAGTAGCCATCGTGATTCATTAGATTCAGAACAGGGTTACCCAGCAACCAAGGACACAGGGACTTATTTTGACTAGTGCAGTGGAGTGTAATATGATAAGAAAATTAAATAAAGTTTACCTGACTCTGTAATAGCCAGATGTAGAGCATCTCCTAACAGGCTCAGAACATTTAATTTGCCCCCAACTCTCTGGACCCAGTGAAAGACGCCCTGCCACCCCATGACTGTGCATCCTTTACACACACATTGAGCATGAACCGAGCGGAGACAACCAATCGGCGGAGTCACTCGGAGATGCTGGGTTACCGGGGACCAATGGCAGATGGCGTGCCGGGCGGGGCAGGGAACTGATGGTGGAACTGAGTGGCTGTGGCAGTGCTAATGGTAAGTGAGAGGTAATTAGGGAGAAAAGACTCATGTGCGGCTCTCCATCCGGCGAGCAGAGCGGGGAGCCGGCCTCCCCACCGCCTCATTTATCATCATCTGCTTAGCAGGCGGCTCAGAGTCAGGACAAACAGAACAAACCCCCTCTATCGTTCTCCTTCTCTCAGCCCCTCTATTGCGCCTTCTTATCTTCACTCATTTTCATCCTTTGCTACTTGTCCATGTATGATACTTCCATCTCTCTCCTTCATCTCTTCTTGCGCTCTCTTGTTCTCTGTCTTTGCCACCTGTCACAGACACACTTCCTTCATCTCTTTGCTGCCTATAAGCTGTATTTTTACTTTTGTTTTCCCTCTCTATTGTTATTTCTATTTACTACTTTTCCCTTTCCTTTCACGTCAGCATACTGCTTTTCTCCCCCATTTTATCCTGCTCTATTTCTTCAATATGCTTCACCTTCATCGGTTTGGTGCTTTCCGCTCCCCATTTCTGCATTGCAATTGTCCTCTTCTTTCTTCCATCTTTCTTGCCACCACCTCTCTGTGACCCTGGGTGTTTTTCATTTTTCCTCTTTCTGCAGCAATTTGTTTCTTCATTCTCCTCACTGATGTTATTTTTCATTGGGCAGATTCTGATCTCTAGATGTCTTGTCCTCCCAGTTTTGTCATTTGTAGTGTAAAAAATGGGAAATGTTGGGCGCCCACGGTAGTTGACCTGTTGCAGTGCGTGCCATGTATTCAGGCTGAGTCCTCACTGCAGCGGCCTGGGTTCGAGGCCCTTGTTTCACGTCATCCACAAGCTCTTCCCTGCCTCACCCGTCTCTATACAGCTATTGCTATCAAAAATAAAGCAGAAATGGCCAAAAAGGTAGTAGGAAATGTCTGAAGTAGTTACCGTCAACTTTATTGTCACCACCAACAAGACCATCTTGACAATTATTACCTCTTAAAACTGAAAAAAAAACAAACCAAAACAAAAAACCTGAGGAATAAGATGCAGAATATAAACAGACCAAAACAAATGGGAGGCAATAAACTTGTACTAAACAACTTGATGTCTGTAACCAAGTAGATAAATGGATTGTTTTAGGCTGTTGGCACTTTTACTGCTACCAGGCGCATGAATATGCAACCGCTATGATTTCACAGCAAAAAGTCAACGTAGCTACATTTTACAGCCTAAAATTAGGCCATCTCTTCCCTCACATGAGGATGATGGATGGGAAATTTAACGTTAACCTTTCTCTGGATGAGTCAGCGGAAAGTAGCCACTCTTCACAGACAAGCTCAAACTCATCAGCATTCGCACCTCCGTCATGCGCGCAGTGGTCGTTAATTAATTACTGCTCTTGTACGACGGCAACAACGCGTCACGACCCTGGCAGCGATACACAAAACAACACGGCCAATATCGATAATTGGCTGCAACAGGTGACAGAGAAAAATGGAGCGAGACAAGGGGGAAAAAAAATACAGAAGTACAAGACATGGACATAACTCCAGGGTGTGACGTGCAAACAGAACTAATTTGTAGCAGAAAGTAATTTGTATCACTCATGACTGGCGGCGGTTGTTGGAGAAACAGGGAACAGATACACTCAGGTACCCCAATTTATCACTTCACCACTCGCTTCCTCTGTGCGTCACTGGGATCTCACAGTGCCCTGATTTCTATTCTGTGAGTGCAAAGTGAGGCTGACATTTTAGATTATGTGAACCTAAAAAAAAAATCACATTCATATGTATTAAATTTATCTAGTCCTGGCCATCATTTTTCAACCACCTGTGATTCTTTCACAGTATTTTTGTTTCTGCAACGATTTTTGTCGTGTTGCCATCATGACAAAGTTAGTTTCTGTTAGTTTCTCTCGTTTGATATGATCATATGGACGGCTTCCCACAACCAAAAACAAAATGCAATCATTTGAGCCCATGCAGTAACATCCTTTCTGCAATCATGTTTCACAAAGTGGTGAACCTCGCTCCATCCTCG
This sequence comes from Chelmon rostratus, assembly GCF_017976325.1. Classification (NCBI taxonomy): domain Eukaryota; kingdom Metazoa; phylum Chordata; class Actinopteri; order Chaetodontiformes; family Chaetodontidae; genus Chelmon; species Chelmon rostratus. Next base: position 14,705,519 of record NC_055661.1, read on the forward strand.
CTTGTGAGCGACTGAGCCTTTCCAGGATGCTCCTTTCATACCCAATCATGATACTATCACCTGTTACCAGTCAACCTGTTTACCTGTGGAATGATCCAAACAGGTGCTTTTGGAGCGTTCCACAACTTTCCCAGTCAGCATTTCATGAGTACATATATGATACATAACAAATTATTGCATTCCTTTTTTATGTTTCACATAGCATCCTAATTTTTTGATGATCACAGTAGCTCAGTGGCATTTAGTGATTCCATTTGTGTTTTTCATATGGAAGCATATCCAGTTCGTAGTTTTTTATACAAAAACATATTCTCAGATTTTACATCTTGAATGGAAGCTTTTCCGCCGTTCATCGAATCCACTTTAACACTGTGTGCTTTGATTCTCATGCACTTTTGTCTAAGTGTCTGAAAGTCTCTTGTGTGGTCCCGCTCTGCTCATCTTTGATTCCACCCACATGCAGCGGTGTTTTCTGCTCAACACAGTTGCTCCAGTCTGAATGCCGGCTAAAGCTGACCCTCCAGACGGTCTCCCTCATTGCCACAACAGAGAGCTGAACTCAGCATTGATTAAAGCTACGGCTAGGTGAAAGCCTATGGCAGGCCACCACTATGGCTGTCACCTCCCACATGCAGGAGCAGGGTGATGAGATAAAAATACCCGGACACTTAACCCTCACTGTTGACATTTCACATTGTGACAATGTGGCCCTATCAGATTAAGATAATGTAATGGTGGATGTGCCTGTACTGACTGTACACACACATTCACAGGTCCACTGCAGCCTGGAACCCCAGGGTTTTGGGTTAGCAGTCGAAGTTACAATAAGATGACCATCACCAGAGGCAACTGGATAAGATACTCCACCGACTGCAACTGAGCTGGATGCCATGCAGCCGTTTAGCTTGTTTGCTTAAATATGTAACCTCTTGCAAAACAACATGTCAATACGTACCACCGCATGAAAGCAGCATTTTTTTATATGAAATGTTTCATTTCACTTTTATTTAACAGCTATAGTTACTACATACTGTCCAGGTTGAGATTTTGCATTGCAGTTATATGACTAAGTTATAAAACACAATGCATTTTCAAGGATTAAACTAATGGCTTGTAGGCCCTTGTATATTTGTGTGTGTGTGTGTGTGTGTGTGTATATATATATATATATATATATATATATATATATATATATCTCCTCCCATCTCATTAGCAGTTCCACCAAAGAGAAAACCCTCTAAATTTCTCAGGTGGTTTCATTTGTTTGAGGCAGATGGAATTATCTAGTATTTCATAAAAAAAGCAAGCACAAGAGAAAAAAATACAAATATGTCTAACAGAACAATGTTTTGTTTCTTCTTTCCTACTACATTAATCATTTCATGACCCCTCAGATTTATATTATGACCCTTTGTAGGGACCCCACCCTTAGGCTGGAAACCACTAAATTAAACTAGCCAACAGTAGTTAAAACTAGCTCCACCTTGACGAGCTACAACAGTAAAATGGTGCTGACATATTGATGCATCAGTATTAAAAGTCTGCGAATGTCATATATTATGATATAGTACTCTCAGAAGACATTTTTCCGCAGAACGGCTACTTTCACTTCTGATACTCTGAGTACGGTTTGCTGCTGAGGCTTCTGTGCTGATTTATTAATTTTTTAATTGTTGTATTAGTACTCAGATTTAATCAAAGACTCTGAATACTTGTTCCACTGAGTACTTACCTCGGCAAAGCTGCAAAGTGCTTCGCAGAGAACATAATTATGCAAATACCAGCAATAAACAAAACTAACCAAATTACAAGCAATACAAATGGGCACTATACAGCAGCACTGCTGTATATTGAGCCAGTAGTGTCTGAGTGGGTGGAAGCAACCCTGACTGATATCAAGTCGCCGCCTATTTGCTATTCTGAACGCAAAGTTGACAAGGCTTTGACAAGAACCACAAAGAGTAAATTCATCAAATTGCTGCATGTCAAATTCTATTTGCCCGAGAGGACCTCTCTTGCGCACAGTTATCAGCAGCCCTATCATAGCCTAATAGCTACTGTAAATTTGCTCATATCAGATGGCAGGCATTCATTTGGAAAATGACTGTCTTAATCTATATTTCATCAACTGGACTGAAGATATTAATAGTAGATTTTCTTATTAGGCCTTAAACCTCATCAAGAGTCCTGATGTGAAACTCATGGTAAGGGACTTAAATGATCCAAGGAAAGTATTCTCCGTGATTCATTTCACCATGTTCCCTTTTGTCTGTATTCTGGCCTGCAAGGCGCAGTAACTATGTTCAGCTGGTGTGTACTGTTTTCATGCCTCCTCTGTCAGCATGCACTGGGACGCATAAATAAAGCTACGAGGTTGTGGAAGGCTTATGAAACACGCAACTGCCTCATGAGTGGAGTAAGCACAGATGGCTCTCAGATCAAGGCCTTAAGGTACCGTAGTCCTGGATCCAAGAACGCCAGCCTGTTCCAATCTGGCTGAAACTGATAAAGTCTTCAATGAGGGTGAGTGACTTCATAGCTGAATTACAATGCTGCGGGAGTTTTGCTTAATCTACGTGATGTGCTCGAGATGAAGAATGATGCCACTCTTAAGTATCAGTTACATGAATTTTATGTCCTGTAAGATTTTCACCCATTCACCCATATAATGCAGACTGAAATACGGCTCTGATACAGTCACTCAGGGGGCTTGAAGATAAATTACTGTCAAACACAGATAACAAGTTTAACATCTTCGAATTCGGAAGGAGCTGGCAAAGCTGAATCCGACGACAGGCAAAATTTAGGGCACAGTAACTCCGCTGTGCTCTGTTCGAGTGCTGTCTATCACCCCCAGCCTTCCCCCACCCCACTTCCTTCCTGTTCTTCTCCCCTTCCCTCAGCTCCTGCCCGGGCTTATCTACAGTCACACCTCTCTCCCATCTCGCGCACTTATCTCCTTCGCCAGTGTGCGTCATGCATCCCTAGCCCTGTCCAAGATAGGACATTACACGGCAAGATTCTCCCGTTTAGTCAAGATCTCACACGTGGATGGTTCCTGCAGGCGGTCTTCTTAGCGCAGAGGTGCTCGGTCCCCTTCCCGGACGAGCCGTTCGATCCTATCCCAGCAGTGCATTTACCCAGGTTTGTTTGTGCAGCCGTGTGCTATCACGTCCCTGTTGGGACTTAGGCTGATGCGGCGGCACGGTGTGTTAGTGGCGCTGCAAGCGGGGCGGGAAGTGTGTCGACAACAACAACAAAGCCAAAGTTTTTTCAATAACAAAAGAGAATGCGCCAATGCTCCTTTAAACTTATCTGAAAAACCTAAAATGACCTGCAAAGACTTCCTTTTCCCCTTTCAGTACATGATGTTTTATTTGATATCAAACAGCTGTGTCTTGTGGCCATTTTCAGTCACGGATATTAACAATAAAACACATACTACTTACTACTTACTACTATTACTTTCCTCAAGAAATAAAGCACAAGCAGACCTCACAGCTAGACCAACAATTCTCCAATTCCCAGTAAAAAATTTGGACACCGAATGTGATCATCTGCTAATCCTTTGTCACATATACTCAAATGCAAACAGTACCAAGACAATATATTTAATGTTTTCCCTCATCAGCTTCATTGATCTTTGTAAATATCTGCTTATTCTGAACTTGATAGCAGCAACATGTTTCAAATAAGTTGAGACAGGTGCAACAACAGACTGGGACAAAACACCTGTTTGGAACATTCCACAGGTAAACAGGTTGATTGGTAACAGGTGATAGTATCATGATTGGGGATGAAAGGAGCATCCTAGAAAGGCTCAGTCGTTCACAAGCAAGGATGGAGCGAGGTTCACAACTTTGTGAACAACATTCATTTAGAAAGGAGATTACTACAAGGGCTCGGAAAGACTTTGTCAGTAGACACAGTTCGTTTGCAAATGATTGCATTCTCTTTTTATTGTTCGGAATCAAGGTTGTTACTTTGAAGCCAAATAATGGGAAAACAATGCAGTTAAATGTGATCTTAGAGACAACAGAAAACAGCCCCTTTTGCGGTAGTAGCTATCTATCTGATCGTGGCCCTGGATGGAAAGGAATATATCAGGGTGGTACGCGATGCGAACTCTTGCTTCCCCCACACCCATTCGGGAAGATAAGGAAGTGATGACACTCACGGGGTAACAAAGGATAGAGAAAAGGAAATTGGAAAAGGGAGGGGGAGCATGCCGTGGAAGATCAAAATATCTTGGTTGGTCTTCGTTGAGATATTGCTCTGTGGTTTTCTTGGAATGTGATAGGTAAGCTTGTAATCAAGTGGCATCAGGCTTGATAATGGTTTGGTTTCTGTTCCTCAGCTGTTTTAATAGGTACACCTTTCATCACCCACAGATACCCTCACTCACTTTGTTTTTCCTGCATCACATTCATGCAGATACACATACCTCTGATCTTCCCAGAAAAACCACACTCCTCCACCCTGAGTTTCACCGCACCAATTGAGGGGTGACTGACTTGCTCAAGGGCACTCCAATTATTTGCACGGGGAAAAGAAAGCATGACTCACTCATTGACTTCCCAGCAGTTCTGTGGTTTCAAATTGAAAACCCTTCTTCTCCAACCTTTGGGTTTGCCATCATCTGTTCGTGCATCGCACATATGAAAGGATTGTCTTAAAGAAAAACATAAGCGCCACTGTTCTCGCCAAGCCGAAGCAGTTAGAAATTATAATGGAGTGCACCAGCAGAGGAGGAAAGCTCAGAAGAAGCTTTAATAAGATCACTGTGTTGCGTAAGGCATTACATCACAGTAAAAGGCGAGGAAAGTGAAAAGTTTGGCACAGTCCTTAAATGAGTTTTCCACAATGGCTCCTTTGCAAAGTTTCTCCTCTTGTTTTCTTAGTCTCTGGAGGTAATAGACCTGTCGCTGCAGTAATAATGATGAATCTCCTCTGTCTGCCCAGCAGAGGATGGGAGATGGCCCCAAAATATGGATGCGAGTGGCCGGGGTGTAGTGGAACTGGGTTTAAATCGGAGTGGAGGGAAGATTATGACCACACGTGCACTTAGAAGTCAAAGGGAAGCAAAGCCACTATCACAGTTTAGCGTGAGGTATGATTAGGGACTAATGAGCATCAAACTGAATCCAGAGAGAACTTTGTGCACAAGAAGGACAAACATTCAATTACAAATACATCACATTCTGCAGGCTCCGCTTCAAGCACGTCCTCGTAGAAGTCATCACGGCAGCAGTGTTTGGGTGGTACCGCTCACACCTCCTCCCTTCCCTGTCCCAACAGCACAACACTTAATTACACCTCTGCCATTTTAATAGCTTCTGGGTAATGTATTTGATAGTGCAATTATTCCTTCTTGACAACATCACAATTCATTTAGGCTTTTTATTAGAGCCGAGGAATTCTTTATCCTTGGGGAAGCGTTAGAGGGAGTGAGAGAGAAAGAGAGAGGAAAAAAAAAAGGTTTTAATAATCTGATCTCAGATCTATATGAATTGCACAGCTGTGTCTCATCCTGAACCCGCAGTCCACGGCGAGTTTTTCACATGGCTTCCACTGTAAATTCATGCCTCCCCTGCTGCAGCGAAGTGTCACCCGAGTTGGTGGTTTATGTCTTGAAAAACAAACGATTGATCTTTCAGAGTCACATTGCGTGTGCGATTTCATCAGCGAGGCAGTTAGAGAGGGAAGGCAGCCAGCAAAGGTGAAAGCAAAGTGGTTCAGAACATTCAGGCAAGTGCGTTTTGATCTTCCATTTCCTCACTTGCTTTTGCTGGATGTATATAATTTAAGACGTTTATCCCAAAATGTCACTGAAACAAAAAAAAAGGCAATTTTCTACACCCACTTATTCTTTGCAGTGTTTAAGGCTTATTTTATTTTATTACTTACATCGACAGTAGAAAAGGTTTTGCATGTTATGTACTATAAATGTAAATGCCAAATGTAATTTTAATGCTTTCCACCTGTTCGAACTAATGCTGGGCTACAAAAAAAAAAAAAAAGCATGGTGTGGGTTAAAGGTGGATCTCCAATCAGCTGTAGATCTTAAAGTCTAAACAAAATAGATACTTGTTTGTTTGTGTACATTGTTTGTCCTCGGCATCTCGGACTATACATAGAAGTGTTTTCTGATCTGACACACCTGTAAACAGGAATATGTCTGTGCCCTTTAAACTGTTACGGATCAGTGTTCAAAAATCATTTCTGATCCGATCACACTGGGGTAAGGTTTGGTTAGATTTACGTACAAAAACGACTTGGTCAGGCCGCTGGCTGCTCTCTGACTTTTTGCTCCATTAAAGCCTACTGTCATGCGCTGACCCGGCACAGATGCACTCGACCTATATACAGTAAGCTGTGAGTGAGCAGCTTCCATCTGCAAGAGCAATCTGGGACTTCTGTGTCCTTTGAGCTCTGCTATCTCTCCCCGCCTGCTCCTGTTGCTTTCACTACGCTTCACACTCTTTACACTGAACTGCGGTTCAACTCCCAGAATTGGCTTTCCGGCTGTCTTCTGGCCTGATGCTGAATAGCCTTGGGGCTCGACCTTTCTGGCAGGCAGCGAACTGTCAAGTCTGGTTACGTTTTAGTGGTCCTGGGTCAGTGTACAGCAAACTCCTGAGTGTGTTGATTGTGACATCGTTTGGCACACACCCCAGGCCCCGGTGTCATTAGAGGTCTTCAGCGGTGACCTTTACAACCAAATCATCCCAATGAAGATATCTGGCCTCAGAAAGAATCCTAATGAATTTGGCATGTTTGTGTCCCAGGAAATAACGAGGGAGGGCAGCTGTTTCTAAAACAAATGCTCACAGACAATTGAGTCATTTATGGTCAAGCGCTTAGGGCACTTGAGTGATCATTAACCTTACCTTGCACAACTGTCTTATTCTACTGCCTGCCTCAGGTCAGCGAATAGAAGAACTTGTGGCCCCTTAGGCTACAACAATGGAAACCACTGAAATAAAGGCAAAATGCTTGCAAAGCACTGTTCGCCACAGTTCACAGATAACACACTCCCATCTGTTCCACTGTTGAGTGAGATTTAGCTAACAAGCTAAAAGCTGCCAGGCTTCAGTAGATATGAGACGCGATTAGCAAAATAACCCTTCAAGCAAATGGCTCTGAAAGCCAAGTGGTTGGTGAATTTGGACTTGACGCCAGATCAGAGGTGGGCCGGCCACTGCTTCGTCAACTCCACGCTCGAGGCGGCGGCAGGTATGTTGGGAATTTTGCAGCCCTGCGCCGTGAGCACGGTGAACACTGAAGCGTGACCGGGCTTTGTGATAGGATCTCTGTGTTCTTGGTGGGTAATTGGGCTCCAGAGCTACAGACAGACGTAAAGGGAGGAGGAAAGGTGGAGGTTGTCAGGAGACGAGGGAGGCCAAAAGACGAGAGAGAAACGGTGGACAAAGACATGTCAATCTGCGATAGGTTGGTCTTCGTCTCTGAGAGTCTCTGTTGTGTGTGGCAAACCCTTCGTGCATGCCTCCATGTATGTGCGAGGAAGAGTGAGACTCCATTAAGAGAGTCTGTGTGTGTGTGTTTGAATGAGAGAGGAAGACTCAGGGATTGCTTTAGTTTAAAGTTTGACGAAGTAGTTGCAGAGCAAAAATGAGCGAGTGTGTCCAGTAAGCACGGGGTCGCTATAGCACTTTCAATGTATAGCATCAATATTTCAGGTGGGCCTATTCTCAAGGGCAATCACGATGAAATCCAACTGATAAAATAAATATTAGAACCGCGCAGACACGCACACACACACACGCAGCCAGGGGTGTAATGATTAATCGGAGCACCCAAGGTCTAACCTGAGTAACCCCACGGCTGCGGCTGGAGAGCCCCACATTAGGCATGCAGCCACATAACCTTGCACTTCAGCCATCCTCCCTCTCAACCCACTCACCTGTCTTCCAGCAGCACCTGTTCTGCCAGTCTGGGCATTCATCGCTATTCTGATCATGAGCCCTTCTCTCCTGAGTCACCTCACAACCTCCTGTAGTATGTGCTTGTGAGAATGTCCATGAATATATGTGTGCTGCAGAGATACACAAGGAAAAAAAAAAGAAGAGACTAAGCATGTTTACAGCTTTCCTCTGGGCTCATTTGAAAAGGAGTTTTGCCTCCGATCTAATCTCCATCTAATATTGCCGGGGTGGCCGCCCGCCTACATGATCTTGCATAGCTGCAGTGCCCATATGGCCCAAAGGGAACTCTCATTGTTTTATTACAGATCAGGCAATCTGGGCTTTCTATCTCTGGCTCTTGTAATAGCCTGTCCTTGGGTGCTTTTTAATGGAAGGTTACTCCATTCATCCAAACATGCCACAAAGGCCCTGTTGTGATACAAATTGGAGGGAAGGGGGTGAATGTTAATTGGTCATTAATACAGTATATTAAAATGTTTCTGAAATGTTTATTTGCACCAATTACAGCCACAAATCCAAAAAAGCCCAGACGCTGTGTAAATAAAAACAGAATGAATCATTTTGCAAACGACCCCATGTAGTGATATCCTGCATACAATCAGGTGTTCACAAGGTGGTGAACCTCGCTCCATCCAGGATGCTCCTTTCATACCCAATCATGATACTATCACCTGTTACCAATAACCTGTTTACCTGTGGAATGATCCACACAGGTGTTTTTGGAGCATTCCACAACTTTCTCAGTCTTTCGTTGCTCCTGTCCTGACTTCTTTGGAACATGTTGCTGCATCAAATTCAGAGTAAGCAGATATTTACAAAAATCAATAAAGTTGATGACGTAAAACAATTACATATCTATATTGTCTTCAAACTGTTTTGTAATGAGTATACGTGAAAAAGCGCTAGCTAGTTTTCTGGAATCAGGGTTGAATGCCAGACTGGAGGAAACATGCAGGTGCAGAAAGCTCAGTAGTTGACAAAACCAGGTAATGTGTAACAATCCAAGTATTACTTCTTGCGGTGGGCAAGCATCCAACTGCAATCTCCACCTGGTTATTTTATCATTGTGAGGCATTAGGTCTGTCATCCCATTGGCCAATATATGCCTTGGCATGGTTCCAAACCTGATATGCTGGCAGTGAGTTGGTCTAAGGGCTCCCATTCACTGCTATTTAGATAGCAGACTGCCTGGCAGGTCTGGCCTTTTCACCCCTCCTGAGGCTTGACTGTCAAGGCCAGCTTACCTCCAGCCAGAGGTGGCTGAAGCGAGAGACATGCATGAGAGAAGAGGACGAGGAGGACGAGGAGGAGAGGAGTGAAGGTTGTTTAAGAATGCCGCTCAGGTTTTCAATTGGTGCAGGGAGGGGCCTCTTTGGGATGACAGAGTGTCTGGCCAATCTGGCGGGAAAGCCAACCCAAATGTCGGGATGGGATGGTTGCCGCGGTGCTGAGGGAGGATGCAAGTGATGGATGGTAGTTGTTAGACGCAGTAATTGTGTTCAGGTAATTGACCCTGCTCCCTCCCCCTTTCTCGCTTCTCCCGGTGAGCCAACCGCCCCGTCCCTCTTTCGCTTGTGTTCCACAGATGGGAGAAAACATCAGCAGAGAGAAGCCAACTCCAAGTCTTAGCAGCCCCCATCTTTAGGATTTTCAAGCTTTTATTTCAGCGCGCTGGTGGCTACTTCTCACCTCATTTCAGCTGAAGCAATTATTTTATGCATTTTTACAGTTTAAACACCTAGCAGACACTGCTATCCAGATAGCAGACTTAAGATGAATGCAGCAGTACAAAGAGCACAATATACCGCATCACATAACTGTACGTTTATTGTGAGTGAAGTTCTTGAAATATTATCTGTGTCAGTAAGATAGAAAAAATAATAAATCATGTAGCGGAATGTTGAAGTAGCATTAATAACGCCAACAGCCTCGAAATTAGACACAAATGAAAAACAATTAAAGGAGTGCTTGAAACAGAAATACAAGCCAAGCTCTTGCATAAAAACCAAAATTTTTAGTAATTTGGTGGACTTCAGATTCTTGCATTTAGATGTTCAGAGTTTGCTGGAAGAATCTTATCGGTTATCTAGAAGATTCATGATAAGCATCAGATTTTGATATCCTATTCAATCCTAACCTAATAGCTGGGCCTCTTTCTTAAACTTCTTCCACATTTGTGTCAGTAAGAAAGCACACAAAGTGATGCGTTTCTAGACATACTCCAAAGTCACAGGCTAGTTTCACAGGTAACAGTTTGCTGCCCGCCTGCAGAGCAAAATTGTACAAAATGACCAGACTTGCATGAAGAGAGGAAGGTTGAGAAAAAGTAGAGTAGACCAGTTAAGTTCTAATTACATCAAAGTACTAAAATCACATGTTTAAGACAACCACACATCATCCTCTTTCTACTGGTGAACAGTAAAAGCCATTTAGGACCACAGCACACCCTCACCTTTAGTGACAATGCCAGTGCCCCCCACCCTCCACCCCGAGTGCCAGCGGAGCAGTGACTAAAACGAAGAAGGATCGTCGTGGCCTGATGTGGAGGAGGTGATGATGTACTTCCCTCTTCATGCATCAGCAGATTATGGCAGCATTCATCACTGGTCCCAGACCCTGTGCTAATAATCAGCTGGGTATATCTCAATCTACGACCTCTGATTTACACCGAGCTCTGCTGCGGGGTGACAAGTTTTTAAACGGAGCTGCATGACATAAATCATAACCTCGCTTGAGTGTCGAGTCGATGGGTTCACGCTGAGAGATGAGGGAAGAGAGGCATTCACTTCCATCTGCAAATAAACACTTGTCTGTGAAGAAATATTTGCAGTACACACACCCAGAATTGTGTGTTTTACTCAACAGTTCAGCACAGTTTCCATATTTCTGAGTTTATTATGAGTTACTTGTGTGGCAAGATGGTGGTGGTGGTACCGTTATATTATATAAGGGCGGTAACAGAATAATACAAATTGCAAGCCAGACAACGTCACCTAGGGACTTTCACCCAAGGAGTTTTACCCAGTTATACACAGTAAGGCAAACACAGGTTCGAGCACTACAGGCAGAGACGTGGTTCAAAAGCAAATCAGAATTTATTAATGATTTAATCAAAGACAATTATTAAACTGGAAGTGTCTGTTGGAGGGAAAGAAGAGATTAACACTGAGCAATGAATGCAGATCAAAATTACGGTAGGATGTATGGAAATTTATTACAATTACAGTAACTGTTTCACTTAACACTTCCAAAGTGAAATATTAAAACTATCAAAAAAAGGGAAGGGGGAAGTGAGTGGAAGCCAGCAAGGGGGAGGCAAACTACCGAAGGAGGTGTCCCAGGAGGGCACTTACTCACCACTCGTGAACTCACAGCAAACACACAGCAAACGGGTGCAAACTATCGTGTCCCAGTGCCCTTATCACTACAACAGAAAGGTGCCGGGAACCACCCCGAGTGCCTAGCCTCCACCGCCAGCCAGCAACCACTGCACTGTAAGGGAGAGGAAAGCAAATGTTACCAAAAAAAAAACAGTTAAAACTGTATTAAACCAGTTGGTTCGAATTAAAAGGGCAAATTTTAATAGCACTTACAACAACCAAATCTAAAACAAATAACCCAAGGCAAACAGCACAAATAAATCAAAAACAAAACAGATACAAGGCAAAACAATTGAAACAAACAAAACAAACGAATCCAACAAAACAACAAAACAATTGAAACCAACAAAACAAATGAATCCAACAAAACAAAACAACAAAACAGCAAAACAGCAAAACAATTGAAACCAACAAAACAAATGAATCCAACAAAACAACAAAACAGCAAAACAATTGCAACAAAACAAAACAAAACAACAAAACAATTGCAACAAAACAAAACGAGTCCAACCAAACAAAACAAAACAGCAGCTGATTGTGTCTGAGCAGGTACTACAGTTACCCTGATGTCCTCAGTCTGGAACAAGTCACCACTACAAAAGAGGCAAACAGTGTTAACATTTTGTGGGGTTTGTGGAAGTTAAACATTGTTGAAAAAGTTAACAAACCTCAAATCCCTCCCAATGCACACCACGACGACCAGGTCACCAGCACACAGACAGCAAACTACCAAACACAAACAACACATGCTCACAATGCCCATGTTAAAATAAAAGTCACAAGAAGTCTAAAATGACCTCCAGGCCACATTACCCACCTCAGAGACACTACCATGTGGCAGCCACCAGGCATAGGGTGGATCTCATTTCTTAAAATTGTCGTTTCCTCGCTCCTCGATCCTCGCTCGAACCGGAAGTACTTCTGGTCCGCCATATTGCCGGCCGTCCCAAAGCGAAAATTGCGGCTCTAAGGAGCGAGGATCGAGGAGCGATGAGGGCCCTCGGAGGAGCTGTGAGCGAGGATACATCAGTGCATCCTACCCGGAAGTCTGTCAACTGAACGGTATGAAGACTCCGCCCCCACAGCTGACACGTTTGGACGAGGTGGAGGAGAAAGTGCGCTAGTGTAAATATCCTGCAATGAATGGCTGTAATTCAGATGAGCCTAACAACGCTACGTTCTCCAAAGAGCGATAATACAAGAACATGAGGATCCGTCATGTTTCAGTCACGTAAGAGATGATGTATAGTGAGCCGGGACGATAGGAACTTGCTCACTATTATCCTGCTTTGAACTATGCTCACTACTAAAGCATTCAATATAAAGTGACACAAAATAGTGATTAAAACATATTTATTGATTTAAAATGAGCCTACTCTCGTCTGTCACATCTCTCACTGCGCAGCGGCTCTGAAAGTAAAACACGTACGTTGCCTAGCAACCGCCCCTCACTGCAGGCCGGCAGGCAGGAAAACTTATTTCTTTACAGATATTCAGAGAAATCATGTCAAATGTGGAGAAGTGACGGGATATCCCAGACCTGAGAGAGACGTCGCTGGAGACAGAGTTTGGTTTACCGCTGTTATTTCTACTGATTTATAAAAGTCCCGCAGCAGCTGATTTCTGCGTTCAGCGTCAGACATTAAACATCTGTCTCCAGTTTTGTCTCCACTCAGCAGTCTTTAATCTACAACCTGTTCTAACACTAACACATCGGCCTCTCGTCACTCGTTCTGCGTGTTATCTGAGTGAAATCATGTGTTTCATGGCATTGTCGGTTTGCCTTCACTGACAGATCTGAAATGTGTCTCATTGAACAGGACAGAAGACAGTTCTGCACAGAAAATGACCACCTGTTCACCTGGAAGAGGCATCCAGCCAAGAATGAACTCATTAATTCTCATGTGTGTTAATAAAAGTGTTTCATATTTATTTGCTAGTGCTGGAGACTTTTTAACAATGTAAATATAAGTATAAAATGTAAATATATCGAGGGCGGGGGGTGGTGGGGTGTGAATATAACGGTAACTGCAGCAGATCCAGCTGTGTCGCGTCATCAGAAACAGACGTCGCTTCACGTGACGCTTCAGAGGAAAGGACGTCTCAATTCTCATAAAACATATTTCCTCGTTTCTTCTCTCCTTGCGTGGTTTCCTTGTGTCCTCTCATGCATCCCCGGTGGGAGGGACTAAGACGCAAGGAAAAGACGCAAGTGAGGGAAACGAGGGTGCAATTTTGAGAAATGGGATGTACCCATAGACAAAGAAAGGGCAGCCTTCATGCCACAGGTGTCTTAAATAGGCTACCAATTTAGAGGGGTTGGGAAAAGGGGAGGAGCTGACCCACCTCCCGGAGAGGCTGCAATCCGCAGCCTCAAGCTCAGGCTCTCTCTGCCACACTTGCTTTGATTTTAGAGTTTTACACCAGAAATATAACTTTTATCTAAATAAAACTCCATGTGCGCCACATTTTTGGAGCTCAGCAAAAACAATAATTTAACGTTGACTGACATACTAAGGTTTGATAATGTGTAATTGCCTATTCACAACTAATCCCCTTTAAAGCTTCCAGTCAACCACAGCTGACTGTGGGTGATGTCATTATTTTGATGCTAAACATGTCACTCATGAGCTTTTTTCCCCCCTTTTACAGTCACTTTTACTGCACCCTTCAATCTCACCTTTTAGAACCAGGCAGTAAAGAAGGCCAATGTCACCCCGCTAACACAGGCCATAAACTACCCTTCCTCAACTTCCCAATTCACAGGTCTGTTGGACCTGAAGCTTGATGACATCACCTTGTCCCGTCCAATCAGGGAGCAGGCGATGCGCTGTCTTGTCTGACCTTGCTTGCGCTGATTCACAGTGTTGATGCTGAGAAGTGAGTGGGTGTGTGATGTCCGTGGCTTCTTGCTGTTTTCATTCTCCTGCTTTCATTTAGGATAGAACAGTGTATAGGGGACAGGTGAGGCGCCACTTACTGGAGCGAGATCCTCCAGTCAATAAAAATGTCACTCAAATCACCCGATTTAGCAAATTTCTCAAAATTATTATTTCACTTCTGCATTTTTTTAAAAGAAAAAATAGATTATAAGGCTCAGTATTTGATTAAATTGATTATGGTAAACATTGTGTCAGTCCTACTAAGTAATGTTTTAAATGAGGTGAGCTGTGTGATCTGAAGGGCAATGACGTAGAGCATTTCATTTTCTCAGTGTGCGTGAGGCCACGTCTCAAGGGTTCTCTTAAGGTTTGAGGCTTAAACAATTACGACCAATTTCAGTGGCCTTTTACACCCCTGGCTTAATCCAAAAACGGCGTTGCATTGGAATTGTGAAATGAAAAATGGCCCATTTGCCGTCTTCGCCAATTGAATTGACCCGGGAGGAAACTGACCGAATGAGAATATCCCTCAGCTGAATTGAAATGTGATTAACATCAAATCAGGGATAAGTTGGCAATAATCAAAGATAGATAAATCTGGACTCTCTTTCTCCAAGGTCAGTCATCCTCAAATGCCTCATCTTAGCTCCATCCTGTAATGGTCTGACACACGGCTCCACATATTGCTACCTTCCCTCCTCCATTTTCCTCTGCACTTGGTCCATTTCAGCACCTCTAAATGAGGTCACATTAAAGACGCCACTACAGATTCTCCAAGACAAAGTGAAATCCAATGAAACCCAGTGGAAATAACATTCAGCAGCTTCTTATGCAGAGGCTTTTTAAGCCCCTGCCTCGAATCCAATCTCTGCCCCTGCAACACATCTTTACACTATCCCAGGTGTATTAAATAGAAATCAGGGCTTGGTTACAGGTCCTGTAATGATCATTTGGGCCAGCTAATATCTGACAGTTTATCCAGGCAGGCCGCCACAACGGACTTCCTTCCATCTGACATTGCTGTGACTCCATTAGCCAAAGTGTTGGAAGTAAATGATGGTAGGCAGCGCTTGGCAGTGTCAGAGCCCGCTCAGATCAGCCGGCCTCTATCGATTCAATCACAGAATAAAGGATGGAGCAGGGAACAGGCACCCCAGGTGCATTTCGTCCAACCAAGCCACACTCTGTCTTTTAAACATTGGCACATTGCGACTCAGGGAGCCATTCATTCTCAACACTACCTTGGTCAAGTGTGTATGGCAGATCGCACAGCACCACAAGCGTGCAGCTGCAACACAAGGCTGCAGATTAGGTCAGTTATGCAATAATTATGTCCACTAGAATATATTAGACCATAAAATTACACACACATTCTCCATCACCCATACACACAAACACAAAACAGAGATTACAAGACTTTCAGATTGATTACAAACCCTTTCTCCATTAGATATAAAACAGCAAATACAAAATACACTAGCATTTAAAATATGCTTGACCGTCTGTGTTTTTTTAACATTTATTTTGTTAGCAATTAAATGCATCTCACCTCTATGCCCCACTTGAAATCAGTTCTATTGGTACAGTAAATTACCACATTGCCTTTTCTGGCCCAGGGAATAAGAAAAAGAGAGCGTGAGAGAGGGAAACACAAAGACCTTTGAAATGGCTGTGTTTACGCTACATAGGGGTCCCACAGCGTTTCTTTGAAAGAGGGTCTAAATCACATGCTGTTGCCCGCCTGCTTTTACTCACTAACATTTCAGAAGCTATAAAGATGTTTTGAGAATCTGCAGCCATTACACACACCCCTTTATTACAGCATATATTGCGCTCTAATGATCATTTTCAAGCCAAATAAAAATGGTAATATAATTCTTAATGTAGACAGAAAAGTCTCGTCCCGACACATTTGGACCACCGGTCTCTGAGAAGCTGGTGAGAAATGGAAGTAACAAATATCTTAACAGCAGATATATATTTGTTTTAAGTGATTTAATGAAAAAAAGAAAATATGTATATATAATTGCTTAAGTTCGGAAATTTCTGTTGAAGGACAACTTGATGAAATAAACTTACTTTTCTTTAACACTTATGATGAACTGTAGAATTGCATAATGCCATGTGCTTCTCTACTTTGGAGACTTTAAACTTCAGGCCAAGCAGTGAGACTTTGCTCCAAAATGCAGCAGACGTGTAGCAGTGAGTAAATTAGGACGGATAAGTCTATGGGATGCTTATTATTTGATGAGTGGCGCTTAAACTGGCCATTAGAGACGGCTAAAGAGTTCCCATCACCACACAATTACCTCAGTGTCAGTCTGCCATGACTGGCACCATCAACAGCCAACAGAATCCCACACTCTGTTTGCAACGCATGCGTCCAAACATAAAGCTTTAACCACATACTCGAGCGCTCTCCTCTTAAGACTGCTGCTCAACGTGCTCGTAGTCTTGAATGCGGAGAGGTCAAAGGTTTCAGTAGCTTGTTTACATTCAGGCCCAGGCTTAAATCCCCTCCGTCCTGTTGGGGCTGTAGGTGCTTTTCTAATGTTTTGGTGCAGGGCAACTCTGCACTCTCCTTGGCTTCCTGTTTTCTTGAACTCTGCCTTCACTGATTCTCTC
This sequence comes from Chelmon rostratus, assembly GCF_017976325.1. Taxonomy (NCBI): domain Eukaryota; kingdom Metazoa; phylum Chordata; class Actinopteri; order Chaetodontiformes; family Chaetodontidae; genus Chelmon; species Chelmon rostratus. Next base: position 14,722,352 of record NC_055661.1, read on the forward strand.
AAGCTTTCTTGAAGGACTTCTTTCAGTATTTTTTGCTCAGCGGGGGATCCTGCTTTAAGGGAATCATCTGTATATGGAAGCATACTGTCCGGTACTCAGGTGGCAAAATGCTTGCACAATCTGTCCTGTAAAAGAAACACTTCAGATTTTTTTTAATTGGAACTCATCAGCAACCTGATGACCTCCAACACCACCTAACTCCTCATGCATAGACTAAGTTAGCTCTGTGCCGCAGGGCAGTAAACGTCTCTCTTATTTCCTCTTCAGCAGTCAAGTATCTTGATGAAGTATCCCCTGGCAATTCTCTGAACCCCTCTCTGCTCTCTCATCAGAAGTTTCAGAGGATAAGAGCCTCTGCTAAATACCTAAAATGAAAATTTCTAGAGTTGGTTTGCTTGGGGACTGGTGCTAGAAATAGCCTCCACAGACGCAGACTTTATCTAAAGAGGGAACATTATCTTCAAGGGCAGTATGCGCCAGGAGAGCGGCAGGCATTTCTGTTTATTATTTTAGGCCTACGTAAACGCTTATGCCGGCTCGTACTTGGAGCCTGCGCTAATTGTTGTAAAAGGTGACGCGTCAAAATTACAAAACACATGATGCTATCCCTCATTTGTCCTGCTGGTTCTAGGAAGAATAAATCCATCAGTGGAGAATAAGCACTGGTCTGGATTATGTGTTTCTGCATAAACAGAACAGTATATATCTGAATGTGTAGTAGACACCACACTGGATTTTCAACATGTCCCAGACGCTAACAAGAGCAGTTAGTAGAGTTTATGTCTGGCTTCCTTTCTTATTTAAACTTTACGTTCAGTCTGTGTAAGCTCATGTTCTTAGCAGTGACAAGTTGACTGGGCCTGCCTGAACATATAACAGTGGACCAGCAAACGCTAGTCGTGTCCTCAAACTTCAGGCATTTGTTGTAGGACGGGCTCGTCAAGCCTATTTTGACATGTTCAGTCTTTCAGTGCTGAAGGAGGAAGGATCTGAACTGGCTTTCAATCCATAAAGTGGGGAATTCGTTTAAAAACAACACGTCCGTTTGTGTTGCCTGAATTATAGCTCGTGTCGCTGTTTCTCGAGCAGTGAGTCACAGGCATAGAAAGCATCGTCCTTTGAGATCAGGAGTTGTTCTCTTCTTCTTAAACTCTTATCCTTTCAAAGACAAAGAAGGGTTTTAAAATGTACTCATTCATGTGATCTCTCGAACAGAGAACACAGAGTTGATCCTGTACATCAGAAGGTTGCACCATGCCTAAGCAAATGATCTTAACTCACTGGGGAATGCCAACATTGATTAACGCAGATGAGATCTGTGTTTGTTTGCAGTCTGTATGAATTTGAGAGATTAAATATTGTCTCCTGTATGAAACCATGTGCAGTGTGCAGGGAAAAGCTTTAGTCTGATTTTTGTGAACTGTGAATGAATTATCCAAGTTTTGAACAGTTAATGTTTCAAAGAATTCTCACACTAATAATGTAATACTCAACCACGATGTCCTCGTAGCTAAACGACAGAAGTGGTTGCAAAACTTGCAAAACGACATGATGATTGTTGAAGATTACCAGCGACAGGCCTAGTGGACCTTCGTCGTCACGTGGTTAATGTTGTGGAACGGTTGCAGTTTGCTTAGGTTTTTGTGCCAAACTACTTGATTAAATAGGCATGTATGTGTCTATATCTTAAGAATGTTACGTAAGTTAACGTGAGTTGACTTTCGGTTTCACATGGACATGAACGATGGTTTCCTGGGTGTATTTCATCCATCCACCCGGACACCTCCTTCATACGTAGACTTTCTTGTTCTTTATACTACGTCACCTGACTTCCTCCTTTGCTACCAACATAATTTCTACGGCCACTAGAGGTCACCACTTGACAATAAAAGTTCATATGGGTCATAACAACCTACCTCGCGCAGGCGACTGATCCGGCTGTATTTCTGGTGAGGACAGGCCGTACTCGACGGACAGCAATACAACAGATTTGGTACAAACACATTTCTTTTTGATCAACAGAATCTGAGCCCTCTTTCCTCCTCAGCAGGGAGAACTCTTGAAGAGACAGAGGACAGAACAGCAAGCTGAATCAAGCCAGCCAGTTGTGGCGCTGGCAGCCTCGCTGGGCATGGCTTAGCCCTGCCTGATGCTGCATTATCAGGACCGACACATTGGTTGGGCGCTGCTGTTCCCGGCTGTGCCAGCGCCGGTCTCACCTCTGCCAGGCGGCTCCAGCACCTGCGGAAGCTCTTGTAGCACTTCACAGGACAAAGCTGCGCACTGAGAAATAGGTTTGATACCGCTGGAAGGGGAAAGAGACAGATAGCAGGGAGAAAACAGAAGTTTGCAGGCGTGTTACTTACTCATCAGCTATGTAGGGCGGTGAATACTTGTTTGTTTATGACTTCTGTGAAAGCGCTGTGCGTGTCATTGGCAAAAAGCCTGCCAGACGGATCGATGATGAGGAGCTGCTGCTGTAGCAGCCACGCTAGACATGCACCGATTTAATTTGCCTGCTCTGCCTGGTTGAGGTTAACACTTTCAGCTCTGATGTCTTTGCACTTGAAGCAAATCCCACATTCTCCTTCCTGGCTCAGAGTGCTAATATTTGATATTTTCACATTAGTAATTAACAGATTGTAGATTGTATTGGTGAGTAAATGCTGGTAAGTGAGTAAATGTATGTTGATTGTACAGGGAAGCACTTTAAAATCAAGGTTACAGCAGATCTGACAGTCAGGTGATCACGTTATCTGCTAATTGAGCAGAAAAGAATTGGGAGTATAGATGCTGTTCTTTTTTCTTGCTTTCGATTCAAATCGTTCTCTCAATGAAAAGGTCCAAAAATAAAAAAAGGGAGGAAAGCAGTACAAACTCTGAAGGTGACACAGAGCAACTCCTCTGGGTCCATGAAAAAACTTTAAAGAGGCTAATAAAACAAAAGATGACAGAAAGATTCCCTGTGTTGAAACAATGGTTTCAAGAACCATTTCTAAAACTAATGGTCCTCATCTACCCCCCATCCTTATCAAAGTGGGTTCCTCCTAGAAAGCCAGAAAGGAGACAACTAAAGTGCTTTGAAGAATACAGTTTTGGAGTAAAAGCACAGCTAATATGCAGTTACTTCTCTGAGCCGGTTGTTCATCTTTTAGCTCCACATGGTTACACCATTAATCCCCTGAAGGTTCGATACACGCAGAAAAACACCAGAAGAGAAAGATGCTAGTGGGATACGCGGTGAGCTCAGATTCCCATATCAAGCATCTATTTTTAGACTGTATGAAACAGATCTGCCCCCAGTGACTGTAAAACGGTACAATAAAACTTTGGAATGGAAATAAATATAGAGAAAGAGTAGGAGCAAGTAAGCACTATCCTACAAATACCCACAGCAGAGAGTAATTGGTACTGTATTGAGAGGGTTTGGAAACCAAAGCCATGCTTTTACACTTCAATAAAGACATTCATGAACCCGACTTTTCCTGTAGGCAAAGGTTTAATAGCCTGGAGTGCTTTCCTTTCAGGTGAATGCGCTTGTTCTAACAGGTGCTTAATAATAGAGGGGGAATGCAGTGGAAACGGGGATACCAGCCTGAGCCACTGTAAGCAGGTACACGAAACACAATAGGATTAGAGTGGAGATTGATCCTGGCTTTGTGTGCTGTCGTTTGGCCAGATGACCACAGCCACCGTTTTATTGTGTGGAAATTGGACTGAAATTTGTTTTCAATTTGCCTACTGCTTGAATTGCATTTGGACCTGCCTGTTTTCGTGTGTGTCTGTGTGTGTGACACAGAGGAGAGGTGTGGCGAGGAGAAATGTACCGTCCTGCGAGCTCTACAGTTTCACAGGATTAACCAGTTTCCCTGGAATAATTGTGTCGCTAGTGACACTAAATCAAATGCATTCATTTGGAAGGCTGGCATGGAACAGTGAGACTTCCAGAGCCGCATGAACCTGGGCACGCAAGCTCATTCCGACTGAGGGAAGTAGTGTTGAATATCAGTGTGCTCAATTCTAAATGAGTTCCATAAGAGCCAGCTGTAACGCTGAACATATTCAGGTACAGAGTGCAGCCTCAATCGATTGTGCACAGACTGAGAACAGGTCACTGCAGCTGCTCTTATTTACTGCCACTTCCTTCTGCAACTACCAAAGCCTGTGTGCACAAATAGAGGTTCACGTGCATTTTCAACCCACTGCGAGTCCTATTAAAAAATTTTACTGATTTTAAAGCATTTTTGCCTTCTTCAGTTGACAGTAGAGGCTAATAGGAAAGACAGAATAGAAGATGATGATAACATCCCCAGCATAACTCAAAGAGGTCACATTAGACCTCACACAACAGCTGTCTTTACATGACATCCTAAAATGTTAGTGACAAGATAGTTTGAACTTTAATTCCATAAATCGTGTTAGAAAGTGGCAATAACTGCACACAACAATATATTTATTAATCTGGTTATTTGCAGTACTTTTTCAGGTTGGTCGCCCTTGTAGTTCTGCTCAAATTGGACAGTTCAGCAGCACTTGGGTCGAGATGTTGCGACTTTCAGGAGACTGGAGTTTATGCCTCAGACCAACAAGTGATTTGTTTTTTTATCCCATGATGATGATATTTTGTTGCTTCATCTTAAAGCCACAGTGTGAATAATTGTTAGGGGATCATAGCGTTTTTCATATATTCTGCTTTTGCTCGTATACAAATGAGACAATCTTGTGAAATTTGCTTGCTTTTAGCCCAGTCAGTCTGCTACAGTGTCTTCTGTGTTGACGTCCGACATTTCAAAATTTGCTCTGTGCCGTAACCATATGTAATTTGCATGCACTCATATTGTACAAACATTTCATTTTAAAACATTAGCATTAAACATTTGATGCGATTGGTAGCATCATCTATTATGACCTTCCTGTCTTGTGAAAGTCTTGTGTCTGCCAAAGGATTTTGTTGAGGAGACAGTTTAGATTTTCTGCCTATGTTTCATGGGTACAGAAGCTTTGACTATCTTTAACACCAGAATTTCATTCTGGCAGATAGGCCTGATCTACAGCATATCAATTAGGGGAGATAACACTCTAATCTCAGTTGCAGCCTCATTTCATGATTGGACTGATAAGACAGCTGTATTATTGCATAAAAATCTTCCCTGGCTCGGCTTAACCTGCACTCAACCCCCTTTACGTTCCCTGATTTTTCTACTTTAATGTGTAGGAGCCGTGCTGTGTATTGAAAAAGCTCAGCATGCTGCACATATCCATCCAGTTTTACCCCATTTGTTGTTATTATTTGAATTGCATTGGACTGTGGTGACTGTGAATTGGAAATGGGAGGGCGAAGCGGAGACCACCTCAGTCCCAGTATTTTAGGCACAGTTCTGCCTCAGTGAGCCAGGCTGATTGGGATGCAGCAGGGTCTCTCCCTTTCTCTCCCTCTTGCTTTCTCCCCGTGTCTCTCGTTCTGCTCGGCCTGAAACAGACATTCTGATGAAAAACAGAGGGGGCCAAAATGTTTATGAAGGCAGGGCACATGCAGGAGCCCGTGCGCACACACACACACACACATACTCAGAGTATGTATGACTTGTTTTGTGCAATGCATACACAAATACACAAATGTGCGGTCAGTGGGGGTGCTAACAATCCCAGAATTTCAATACTGCTCCAATGCAGTTTTTTTAATACTTAATTTAGCATATGTTCAATAATAGCTTTGCCAAATTAAATGTGCAAGTTGAAATGTCCTTTCAGCATCACTGTCGGATCGTAAGCTGCAGATGACAGGAAGAAAGAGAAGGAGAGGAGAGAATGAGTCTTAAAAGACAAGAGCTGCAGTCTGGAACTTCGACAGTGGATTGCACGAACAGCTCAAAACATGACAACAGTGTCAAACTGTCTGCCGCAGCCTAGGCCAGGTCCTAACCCACAGTGCTGCACTGCAGGGGACTGAAAATCAGATGGAAAACCAGGAGAAGCCTCGGGTGTGCACATCCGTCGTGAATCCAATTAGTCCAAGTGAAGCTGATAATGCAGAGTGAAAATGAAGATGTTGCAGTGTATGTTAATAAGATGTGTTTTCCTCTCTTTTATTCTCAGAGGACAAAATACATTCGAATCAGAGAAGGGATCAATGACTTCACACAGATCGAGAAAATAGATATCCCAATCCCCTGCCAAACTTCTTATCTCAGTACTTCCTGGATTTGATAACTGACACGAACAGAGCGAAACAGCTGAAAGATCCTGACCCTCTGTCCAATTTGTAACACCAAAACTTAAGATACTAATGCAACTACAGGCTTAAAGTAAACGGGGACAAATAATGCCAAAAGGGTAAAAACATCCACCAACACTGAAACCTCGAGCCCTCATTTGGCTCCAACAAGCAGGTAAACAAAAATAAACGGCAACCTTGTGAATGCTATTTGCACTTAATGCACGTTTTAATAAAAGAAGAAAGCAGAGTTCTTCTCGTTCCCCTGACGAGTCAATGAAATGAATTTTTGACATCGGCTCTGAATCAAAGGATTCCTTGTTGCACAGAATTTGCCATTCTCACTGAGAGTCAAAACTTTACAAATATTTGCTGCTTTCATACGCTTTTGAGTCATTGTTTCGGTTTGCGTGTCCACATGGTTCAATTTTACATTAACTCGCACCACGGGTAGCCGTTTCAAACAAACTTTCTCACTTAAGGAAAAGAGTTGCGTACTTCCCATTTCTCATCCGTTGTTTCTTCTTCTGCTTGACATTTTTTGCCTTGTTCCTCCGGGAGCCTTGAAACTCAGTGGAATCAAATTGTTAGGTGTTAAACTTAACTCTGGTATTGAAGCAGAAATGGCGGCCATTGGGACAGCGGGTACACATCCATGAGCAAATATTAAATCAATAACACACACAAGCTGCCTGCTCCTTGTGTCCATGTGTATCACCACGGCTGAGCGTGAAGCCCTCACACTGGCCTCATCCCTCGCAGCATCTCTTTTTCCAGAGCGTTTTGTCAGTGGCTGCCTGGCTATTTTCTTGGCTTGCCCTTAAAGCTTAATATCCCTCTGCCCTGCCTTCTGATTGCACATTTCACTTAAAGGTTTACTGAACACTGGAGTCACCAACCTGTGGCCAAAGAATGAAGTGGGACTAAATGGAGTAAAGATTGCCTCTGTGCGCTGCGTGTCTCCAGACCGTTGCCTGTAGCTTCAGTGACATTTTCCAGTGTTTAGAGTCTGCAAGGACTGATTGCACTGCCTTGATGATATATGCTGATGGAGGCAGTCATGTTCACTTGCATTTCTTTTTTTTTCCCTCACACTGCTGATCTTGTTTCCAAGTCCTGAATTGCTTTGCACCTCACTTTGGTTTCTGAGATGCGCAGCACCCCCAGCCTCTTCTTGATCTTTAAACCCTCGTGTCTACATGTTTGTCTGGAGTCAGCCAGGCATGTGGCGAAGATTAACCACACATTGTTCTGTTTGTGTTTGTGTATGTCTCTCTGTAGCTCGTACGTTGGGGAGAACAAAACACCATCTGAGCATGTCCAGGATTATCATCATCTCCATGGCGACTGCCTCCTCCACCTCCTGCTCTTTCTCTCCCTGCTACTCTTTCACTCTGTGTGGGTAATCTGTGGCGTTCGCTCTGCAGCACCCACTCATTCATCTCCCATCCCTGCCACAAAATCTGAATTCTGAAATTGCAAAAGGAGTAATAAACAAGATTGACTGCAGCTCTCCCTATTGATCGCTGCTCAAATGTGCTCACATGATTTGTAATACACCCCCCCCTTCCCATTCCCTTCCTCCAACAACAGTGCCCGATGGCCAGGCCACATACAGACAAGGCAAATTATGATGGGACAGGAATCAATTTCTACTAGATTAAGCTTCTTGTTGTCCCGTGGCCATAGGGATTTAGAAGAGAAAGGAAGCATGTGCTCAGAAAAGACACTTGTAAAAGAAAAAAAACCCAGAGGAGAAACCCTCCATTGTGCTTTTCATCTCAAGGTGATCGTATCAGACACCAGCATGCTGCCACTAGCTGGCAGTCACATTCTCAGTATCATCTTCATCAGCAGAAAATCTTCCGAATGCCAACATCAGTCCTTAATTTCTGCAGTTGTTCGTCATTTCTGCTCTTATCTTTCTGGTGTCCTCACAGGACAAAAGATTAAGTCTACATGGGAAATTAGCACTGTAGGACAAAATTCAAAAGACACGAACTGATGAAACAGAAGCAGATAAAAGCTTGAAATTCATCAGAAGACCCCCCCCCCCCAAAAAAAAAAAAAAAAAGTCTTAACATGACTCAACACTTCAATGACAAATCATGCTCAGTGTTGAATTTTGCTGTCTTTAATAGAAACCAGCCTCACAGTGTGGCTTTATTTATTCTTCATTTTACTGAAGACGTTGCTCCTCTTAGGATTAACATTATTGGCACATATGTTCACCTTTAGCTGGTTGCTAACTAGCATGCACATCAGTACCAAATTGGCCCTTTTTAGTCATTATAAAGAACTTATTAGTGCCCTATTATGAGTTTTCCTTGCTTATTGATAGTAAGAAAGTTGTACATGAATTATTATATCTTAATAACCTAACCCCCAGTATAAGGCATAAATAGGTGCTTTATAATGAGCCAATATGCGAACATGTGTACCTCAATAAAAAGTGTTACCGCATTGTTTCTCAAATGTGAAAGAACATCTCAAATACATAAGGAAAATGTATAGATTCGGATCAAAAACTGTGCTATCCTTAATAGAAGTGAGATTAGACTGTAGCGTCTGAGCAAGTGGGTGCTTGAGTCGTGTTTCAGATGTGTGCGCTGACATGAGACCAACTCCCATTTGATACAGTGTGTGGTGACACTTGCCAGGGACCAAAGAGTTTGATTTGTTATTCGCAGATAACAATGCGTGTGTGCATTCGGCGTAATCGCTGCCATACATGAGAAGAGAATGAGGGCAGAGGGAAAGAGTTTTCATTTCCAAGTCTGAATTCCACAGCGCGCCACCAGATATTTAAGTCCAATAAGATGCGGGATCCCCTTTCTTTCCCTCCTTCTCTTTCGCTTGGTTATGCTTCCGTTCCTCTTATTGCCATGTTTACGACTTGTTGGCACCCTGAAAGCTATGTTGGCTTCGGTGGCGGCGGCGGCACAGAAAATAAAGGGAAGGAATTTTGAAAACATGTCAGTGAGTGCGCTGATATATAAGAGGATCAGACATGCAAGAGTGGAATTGGGCCCTTAAGTGTTCCAAAAGAGAATAAAGGGCGAATTAACATTTAATCCTACCCTGGTCAGTACAAGGAGGGGGATGAGAGGAGAGAAGGATTCATTTGTGCGACAAAAGGATGCGAGATACTGGGAATGGTGTCAGACAAAGGTTTGTGGCGTGGGAGGATGAGGAAGACGGTGGTGGATGGGGGGGGGGGGGTCATCACTCCATCTGTTAGCCAGTAAACTGCAGCAGAGCCACTTCAGCAGAACAGGTAGAAAAGTTCTTCTTTGCTAACATCTCCCAACGGAGGATGAGGTCCTTCTAAATATTTTATAACCGCTAGACGGTAAACAGTGAGGTGATGACAAGGGAAAGGGCCAAACAGCAACTGTAGAAACTGGACTTTACTCACCTGTGGTTCACAAACCAAACACACACACAAAAGGTGTGTTTGGCCGGAGCATGAATTTGCTTTTGCCTTCGACAGAGTGCAGTCATGGTATATTTTTTACAACATTCTGGGCCTCCCGTTTAGTGTCATGCATGAGAAAGCAGATACTGAATGCGCGTTGGTTGCGAATAAGCAACAAAAAAACAAAACAAAAAACCCCCACACTCGGTTATCATGTACTGTTGATCATCACTTTCTGCGTTCTGCATGAAAACAGCTGGCTATGTTTCATTTGCAAAATGGCCCCATGTCACAACACTGCGCTGAATAAAAGTTAAACATGATACACTGTAATGCACTGAGATAAGCACATAAGTAATGCATCTCACTGAGTGCAGGCCTGTTTGTTTCATTATGAGAGGGCTGCAGAGATAAAGGCACGGGGAGCGATAGCGTGTGTTTGTGTGGAATCCATCGCCGACTATCTCACTTGCGAGCGTAAAACTTTCCATAACAGAAGAGTAGGCTGTGATACCCGCTGTCAAATAAAGAAATGTTGACCTGACTCTTATTTCCTCCGTAGAGAAAGCATTGTAAACAATAAAGGGAGGCTTTGTTTGATCAGGGAGGTAAAACTTTCCCATCCAAGGAAACACACAGCCAGGGTCCTGTCCGTTACTCCGAGGTTGCTCTTGCGTGACCAGAAATCTGTCCGAGGAGACAGATGCGAGGAGATGCAGGTGCTCGACAACTACAAGGTAAATCTCCAGCTTCCTGTAATGACTTACAGGTTCCTTAACATGCAGCTGCAGGTCACCACGAATGTAATATCTCCATCAGAGAAATATTCACGAAGGTGAAGAATGTCCTGCTCGTGGATATAAAACATCAATTCACTTTCAGGTGGAGCCACAATTCACTCAGGTGGATGACGGCTTTCCTTTTCCTTTCTTGATACATTCCTTTTTTTTAAATGTGGGAATGGTTTTCCAGATGGAGCAGAGGTACGAGGGGAAACAATCGCAACTTCTCCAAATGTTGTGAAATTGTGTTGTGAATCGTGTTTGTTCCTCCACGTGGACTAATCATGTCCTTGTTAAAATGGAAAGGTCGGCTAAAGGTTGACGCTATGCTGAGGTAGCAGTTCATTTAGCCGAGAGTGAAAGCTTCATTGAGTTGTTATGAGGCTGAAGTGTGGTCTTAAATATATCCCTCCGCCCCCCTTTTATCTTACAAACTTACCTTCAAAATTCAGCCCATGCAGGTTTTCAGTCGTGCCCTAATGATTTTCTAGTGTAGAAACATATTTCTTCTTCTGTTTGTCCACATTTGCACAAACATCACATTCAGTTTTGTCTGACTTTGAGGCCCGAGCAGCTCTTTTCCCTCAGTGTTTTGCAGAATTTCTCTATAATTCGGTGCGACTCAGACAGAAAATAGAGCCTTCATCTCCTTTTTAAAATAATCAATAATTAAGATAAAGAAGAAGCACAAAGGTCTTAGCATTTGTCAGTTATGCGGAGGAAAAAAGGTCTCGCCAGTGAGTGGGAGCAAATTAAAGTTGAAGGAAACTGAACTCACCACAAGACAAAGGCGAGAGAGTAAGAGGGAGACTTCTGGAGCTGGCCGGGTCTTGAAATATGCTTTGTGTCAGCCCGCTCACCGTTTCTCCTTGGCTGATTAGGCGCCATTGGCAGAATCTTTTTTTTTTCTACTTCAATTTAAAATTTTCAAGCCCCCACTCATGGTGTATTACCATTATCGCTAATGTGAGACTCCATCGAGCCGTCTGGTACCTGTGGACATGCGTGAAAATTGCTGCAAAATGCTAGTCTAAATGTAAATGGACTCAGGTAATTGTTATCTTTTGTGAGTAGAACTTTTCTCATTGACTACTCTTTTTGGGGTATTCTGATTTTTTTCATTCAGCGTAATTTGAATTTAATGCCCCAGATGCATGGTGAAATAGGGTCGTATCACCTGTTAAAAAATGCTTCTCTGACACTTTAACCTCTGTGTTTGTAAGTTCCCTCAATTTGAATGGAGTAATCACGACACTGTTTTGTCTGTGCGGCACCTTTGCAAACCATTACAGCGTGTTTGATATCGTCGCACACCCATTCAGCATGGTAATAACCCCTCTCCTGTTTTGTTTGACTCTTGCACTGCATCGGCACAGCCCCAGATAAAAAGGAGGCCGCTTTAAATGTTTCCCAAGGATCTTCTATTTCTTTGGCAATACCTGTGTCCCCATCTGCTCTCAATTTGTTAAACCTTGGCAGAATGTTGGATCCTGTAATATCCAGATTTTTTTTTCAAGTAATGTTCCGTGAAACACATGATGTTAACAAATGTGAAATTAATTGTTAACCCTGAAACATGACTGCAAATATGACGGACAAAAGGCGGAGTGTGCACAGAGTGGATGTGGTAGAACGGTGGTTTCCTTTTGATCAGGCAAACGCTGAACCTGTAGATGTTTTTCTAAACGTCATGGATTTAGATAGTTTGTTACCTGATACATTTTAGCCTCTCCTGAGCTGGGTTTGCTTTATTCCTCCTGCCTGAAGTATCCAGCACCAGCAGCCCCTCTTTGACTGCTGGGGTTTACTTTCATTCCTCCTTGTCTTTCTCTCCCTATCGCTCAAACACACAGGCGTGCACACACACCTCAGAGCACCACCCATCTCCCTGTGTGACATGCTTCATGCGCCGAGGGATCCGCTGCTGATAAGCGAGCCCTCCCACACCACCACCAAAAACTGATTTCGGGTCTCCAAAGCAGAACTGTCCACAGAGGACTATCTCCACAAAGCTGCTACGCATGAGCTGGTGAGCTGTCTCATTGATCTGCCTCTCCTCGCAGTCCAGCCTGGGCATTCACTCTTGTTTGCTACGCCTTAGCGAGTCCACTTTGGAAAACATCACCCATGGGAGAGGTGGGGGAGGTTTTGAAAAACCTTGCACTCTCCAAATAATAAACTTTGGTTCCAGCGAGCCACTGCAGGCTCCTCGCGGTGATGTCATCTAATAAAATGGAAATTGTATGCATGCTATGCAGGGGAGACGAGCAGGGCTTTGCATATGGTGCTGTGCACAGTCAAGTGAAAGAGGCTAATCTGGCACTGATGCTTGCACATGCGTTAATGTGGGTGTGTGAGTGCGAACATGCACTGCTTATAAGTGCAAGCATGCATGCTTTCCAACGTCACGCTAAAGCTACCCAGTGTATGGTTTCCATATCCATATCATGAGTGTGAAAGGGTTGAAGTTCGCAGCATCGTCCCAGGACTCTTTTCCTCACTCGCCCAAGATACACACTCACAGGCCATTTCTCTTGTTCATTCACATTGCCACGAAAGCATGTCTGGAATTATTAAGTCAAAGGCAATGATGAAGCTTCTTGGACAAAACAGCGTCATGACCTAAAATCGGGTCCGGTTGTTCTTTTGGTGGCTTTTAGATACTTTATGACCTTGCTGATTGATGATTTTCATGCACAAACGTGAAAGCTGTAGAGCATCCAGACTGCCTCGGCTCCCTTGCTCCCCCTCCTCCTCTGTGGGTTAGTGGAGAGACAACTGCTGCCTTATTGTTAGGTAGTATTTGGCCTTTTGCCTGGACTGCTCCTGTAGGTGGGTGGATGGGTGTTGTCTGTAGTGTTCCAGTGTTTTCTACCAGAGCATTGGGACCTTTTTGTGGGTTTAAGATCACATTGCTGTAATGGAATAGTTGCACGGTGGGAAAGGGGGTGAGTCATGCCTCTGGTGTGTGTGTGAAAATAAGTGTGGTGGGGGGTTGGATTGGCGAGCCGGGTTTGGGTGTGCATTTCACTTGTTTATGCCCATTTACATTAGTCATATGGACAGATACCAATTATCCAAGTGTGTGTGTGTGATTCGTGTTTAACAGCACTGTACTTTACTTGGTTGGCTGGATGTCCCACCTCCTTATTCTGGCGTTAAAGAGATGGTTATGTCTTCCCCAGTGGAGCCGACCACTTTCTCAAGCAAGATTCAGGAGCGATCCATTCTCTGTTTGTGATGAACCCAAATGAACAAAAGCAAGCCAACTCGTTCAGCACATGTACACAGAGGGTACCAGAAGTGTCTGTCTGTTGATGTAACCACAAAGACAGCTCAAATCATGTGATCACACAGTCAAGATAACAAAAAATATGACAAAAGTTCCATGTGTCAGTCTTTTGATTGTTCTGCTTGTGCTCATGGGGTGAACTTCCAATCACATGCAGCTATTATCAACCCCAAAATAAGACAGACATGCTGAGGATTCTTTAAAAAAAAAAAAAAAAAAAAAACTCTTCCCATGGGTGCGGCAGCTTTTATTTGATTAAACTTGATCCCTGGCTCTCAGATGTCGTTTAAGGCTGCTGGCGTCAGCATTATCTGCGTTATCAGGCAGACACAAAATGACCACTTCTGTCACATTTGCTGGCTGGCAAAGTTAAAGGTCAAAGATCAGTGTTGTTTCTGATCGAAAGCAAAGTTCTGCAAACTTGATGTTATCTTATGAGGCTTGCTGTAAGCTCCAAAGATGACCGAGTACACACACACACACACACACACACTATATGAAACCAAGGAAATCAATCTATGTTTACAGATAAGTGACGAGTGTGAAGTGTGTCATTGACCCTAACAGCTGCTCTGTTTGTCAGAGGAGGGCTGCGTGCAGTGCCCATGAACCTCTCGGAGGAGGGTTAGCCTCTGGACTGAGGATTTAAGATGTGATAAGGTAATTGCCCAATGTTTAGACAGAGGTATCATTGGTCCTCCATCTCTAGTTCACTGTCAAGGAGGTTAACGACCAGGAGCCCAGACAGTGATTAAACATTTATACGGGACATCTAACCCCTTATATATCAAATGATCTCTGCAGCACAGGCCTCTGACGGTCCAGCTCATCTTACGTCTCTTCCAAAATCCTGCAGCCCTCATCAGCCTTCTCTGCGTCCAGACCTTCACAGTACACATGGGATCTGTAACCCTCTGGACGCCGCTCTCATTTTTTCATCATCCTTCTGGAATGATGTAGCAGTTGCGTTTTCAAACAATATGGGCTGTGGCTGTTACAGCATTAAAAATGGCATATTACACGCATAAACCAGGAAACTTCCCCTCCTGGATTCTGAGCATTTATGAGCGGGCTCTTTTCAGCAGAGGACAACTGCTTTAGCTGCTGTGGTGGGAGGGAAGCTGCGTTCGCCATTATGTGCATGTTCGAAACCTTGAATCATTCAACTGTTATGAGCTACACTTTGCCAGCCAACATTACCAAGGAAGCAAAACCTTTTTACCAGCATCCTGATATGCTGAAAAGCCTAATCCAGGGAGGCTTTTATAAGCTTTTAAATTGATTGACCCTATCGTCATGGCCCCGGAAGCTCCTCCCAGAGTGGTGGTTTTATGTGCAGGAGTTGGCCGCTGAAAAAAGGGTGTGGGGTTACCATTTTGCCACAGGGTGAACCTGTACTTTGCCATAGTTCCTCCCCCGCTTCGTCAACCTCTTAATTTGTATAATGCATCGAGAAACAAAGCCAAGACAATATAACGAGTTTTACTTCCTCTGGTGCTTTCCTTCACAATCTACTCTCTAAATTGAAGCAAGTAAGAGAATAGAATGATGGATCAATAAATCCTTACCAGCAGTGGCCCCTGTAGCAAAGCTGCTCTGCCACATCCTGTAATAGCCATTCCCAAAAGACCTTTTCACCTGCTACCTTCTTCATCTGTTCTCCATTGTCTCCCAGCGTATCTCATTGGTGTAACTGCGGCATGGCAGGAATTGGACAGCGAAGCTTTTGGAGCTAATCGTTACGGCCTAAAGGCACAGAGACAGGAATAAGCTGACACTTTATCTAGCATGTAGCCACTGGTCTCGTACGTATTTATGTTGTTCTCCTGTTGTTCTGCTGCTGTCTCCAGGGAGATTTTTCCGTGCGCCATATGAATGTCAGGGTGTCTTCTCGGGTTGATATTCCAGAGATCGATATGAATGAGTGTGGTCATGGGGGACGCGGCCCTATTTGGAACAAGTGCACTGCTGTGTAAGACTATAGGGTGAACTACGGGCAGTCAAACCACATGACAGGCTTCAGGCGCTGGTCTGGTTTCAATCTCAGATAAATAAATCACAGCTTAATACCTGTCCCATATAATTCCTCCACTACGTCTGTGACTAGAATACAGGCTTGGATGGGGGATAAACCGGAATGTGCACTGCATCTCAAGCAAAAGAAAGTAAGAAAGGGAGATGGTGGAGGGCCAGCAGCTTTGGATGAGAGGCTGAACGTTGGCGCTGGCAAACATAAAGGCTGGATCTGTCTCCCCCCAAGTTGCGTCTGTCCCTTTTCCAGCTCGGACGGGGGATAGAAGTCTGGGATTGGGTTACTTTGATTAGAAGATTGCACAGGCTGACGCGCTGGGATAAAGGACGGCCAAGCCATGTTGGATGTAACCCAAGCTAGTCGCTAGTCTCTGGGTTAATTGGTAGGATTAGAGAGACAGGTGTTCATGGCTTGTCAGGGGGAACAAGTTACACCTGAGACACAGGTATTGATGGGCGTTTCGACGTAGCATAAAATTGCTACATGAGGCGCTATTGTGTTTCTCAGTAAGTGTCCACGGATGCACTTAGAGGCAATCTCATATGGGCCTTTGAATCCTCACACATGTATCAACCTGTGCTCCGACTGTGAAGCTGGCTGGTTTTGTCTTACATGCATATTTTAACACAAGCAAATACAGGTTTGCTTTAAAGTACCTTTTACTCTTCCTGCACACAGACACAAAAACATTCGGCTCGAATTGTCCTGATCTGAAAGGCTAATGTTTTGGGAAAGAGAGGATTAAGATAAGTCTTTAATTTGCAGCATCTTTGAGGACTGTTGTGTACACAAGCCTTGGAGATTAGTCTCTAGCAAACAACTGCTCAATTAAGAAGTAAAGATAAAGTTGCAGTGGGGGTCCAAATACTCGCAGAAAGCAATATAAACAAAACAGGTTGCCACACTTACTCTCAAATTTGTAAGGGGGTAATTAAGGGCCTTCTCTAACTGCTTTCTCTGGTCAGTGTATTGCCACCCAAAGAAGATATACAAATCCACTATACTTGGGCTTTAACCACAGTTTTGAGCAACAACAGATGCTCCGGGTATTTAAGTGTAACCAACCCTTTGCTGAAAACCTCTGTACTTAGTAACTATGACTACCAGGCTTTCTCTTCATCCTCACCTGAAACTCAACACCTGAACAAAGCCCGTGAAATAAGACCGTGACTGGGCTACAAAGAGGCCATTTGGTCAAGCTGGACTACAGCTCAGTGCCTGAGGGTCCTGCTCTGCTTTTCAATGACGTCTGGCCATGTTTCCTCCTTCCTTCCCCCTCTTCTGTCACCAACCCTCCACTTTTCCATCCTCTGCCTTTTCTCCCATGTGCTCCTTCTCTTTCCAAAAGCCAGTGAATGCCACTGACCCTTGCCAGGTGACGTTGAGTCCACTCTAAACCTCAGCTGGATGGTATGGATCTGGGATCGGCGAGGAGAAAAAGAGAAAGGGTCTCATTCACTATCATTGGCAGCTCCCTCTCCTTCGATGCCTTGCTTCTGTCTCTCTTTCACCCCACTGGTCCCGTATGGGCCTTTTCAAACTTCGTAACAGGTTTACAGCATGGCAGATTCATTTAACATTACATTACACCGCAGGAGCCTTGGCCTGCTGCCTCTAAACTGAGGGGGGGAAGGAAAAATGACAGAGAGTGAGGTGGCCGTGGCCCAAAACTCTCAACCCACTCAGAAACAAGTGGCTCTGTGTTCCTCTGCAGTCGACAATGGAAGCCCTGGCTACATGTTGATAATCCCTGCCGTGTTTTATGTGCTCATTAAGTATGGATTCATAATCGCGTTAAGAGCTTGCCAGGATGATCCAACACACAACGAGCAAGGGGGTGGAGCCTTTGTGTAAACAAGCACCTTGCGTTAGCTCATCTTTCGTTGCGAGGGCCTCGTCCCGGGAGTTGATTAAATAGCTCTGCTTTAATGAATGAATAATGAAGATGGCAGTACACTTAGTCGCGTATCACATGTCAGTATTTACACATGTTTGCGTGGGTTCAGCTCTCAGCTCTGCCTAGAACTGTGTAGTGCCAGCACAGTAGATGAGGGCCATTTCGTCGATGCTGTTACCAAGAGAATTACAGACACATAAAACTACTCTCCCATGATACCACATGACTTTTGTGTGAATTTTCTCATTTTGCGTTAATGCTACCTTTTTATATGATGTAACACAATCCAGCAGCACCATAGAACATAGCCTCAAAAAGCTGAATCAGCACCTGTCTCACGCAAAGTCCAAAAAAGCTGAATACGATATGCTTACTGCAGGGCTGTACAGTATTGAATTGCACTGGATGTAACTACTGTGGGTGTACCTAATAAACTGGCAACTCCGTCAATCTGTCACATAATACGAGGATCATGGGGGGTAAATGGTACAAATACCTTTTGGTGCTTGAGGCAAAAATATTACAGCAATCTAAGTTTTTCCTGTTTCCAGATAAGAGCCTGAAAACAGCTTAAACCAAGGAAATGTATGTGCTCCCCTCCAGTTCTTAATCCTTGGTTCCTCTGAGGACATTTTTCAACTTATGAACTTTTCTCAAACACCCCTATCTGATTTGTCATGCTCAGAAATTCCCATTTTCCTCATATCTGATAGGCGGTTGACAGCCATGAGCCTCGTAATGATTGGTCGAGAGAGGCTCTGTTTAACAGGCGATCAGTATGCTCAGTGATGGGTGAGGATTCCATTAGGGGGAAATTAGGAAACTCAAGAATAGGAGTAGCAATAACGGCTGATATTAGACCTCTAAATCATCTGGCTCTCAAACCTTATAGCTGCCCAATCCTTCCTGTCTGCCCCTGTCTCTCCACTTCTTCCTCTCTCTCCCGCTCTTGTCTTTGAGACCTTGTCAGATTGAAAGAGCTCAATCAGTCAGCTTGTTTCTCTGTGGACTCACGGCCAAGCTGTTGATAAATCAAGCCCCGCTCTCTCACGGCACCAAAACACACGTAGAGAGGAGGACACACTATCTACACTGTCTTGGCCAGGGACTTGTATTATTAATTTTGCAGAGGGCCCTCTGCAGGGAGCCTCAAGGCTGTGGGAGACCGTGTGCATATCTATACAGCGTGTGTGTACGTGCATGTGTAAATGTGTTAAATCTTGACATAAAGAGCAGGTAGACCAGCCTCCATGTATCCATATCCCATATGCAGTCACGATGAAGCTGACTTCTGTTCTGAAATAAGACGAGAAACAAGTCAAGAGACACAGCAACATGGAAACATATCAGGATTACAGCTTGCAACTTAGCTAATTGGTCAATGTATTGTGCTCTTTTACTGACAAATAAAATTCAAGTGGAAAAAGAGTGTGTGGGCAAAACAGTAAGAGAGAAAGAGACCTATGTGGTTCCAGCTACCCACAATGTTGGGGAAATAATTTGGCCCTAATCTGCTGCCTTAACACCTTGATGTATTGTGTTACTTAATAATGCCCACCCCACTGTTTTACCCTGGAGCCAAGGTTGACATTTACTCACACATACACTCACGAGATCATTTACAGTAAATTGGTACCCACCAAGCAATTGCTTAGATCTGGGAGCACAGCAACTTACTTCACACTTTATACATTTACTCTGCCACTCCTCACCCATGCCAGCTTTTAAAACTTTGCCACATTTCAAGCGTGCGCTGTAATGACGGCCATGCGATAGCGTCGCTTCATGTGTGTTTCATGTGATCACAGAAGCCCTGTGGGGGTCTGACATGGGCGTTGATGCCAGGTTTCGCTTTCTACTGAGTGGGACCCTTTGCTTTAGGTCAGTGAGCATAAGCGCCGCAACAAAGCAGTCACACTTAGCAAGAGCAACTCTCCGCGGGGTCCCCTTAATGTTGTCACATGCATGACATAGCAGACATCCAGACCAGATATACAGACGGCCCCGTCTGCACACACGATGGCTGACACTGACAACAGTGCTCAGTGTCAGCAGTCAACTCACAGCCTGTGTAGTTATAGATGTCTCTCTGCATATACAGCATATTTATTTACTTCTAGGATGGTTTGCAGATGGTTTGTTCATCAGCGGCATGATTTTGAGCCCCACAGCTGCACTTGTTTACACATGGGAGCTACCATATGTGCACCTCCACTGGTACACATTAAGGCTATGGGTTACATATTGCTTAGTTTTGTAATATTGAATGTTGTGTTTACCAACAGTAACCATCAAACCCTGCATAGTTTACCATTAAACAATACATATAAAAATAATAAACAATAATTAAAACACAGGAATAAGACACTGCTCTCACTTATGGCTTGCAGACATGCTAGTATAGTTGTGCTTATATTTGTTCAATTATTTTAAAGATTTGCAGAGCAGCCACAATATGGCATTCTGCTAAAAAAAAAAAACAAAACAACTCCTGTGACAAAAAGTGGCAATTTACCTGTTTGGAGGGATTGTAATCATTATTTATCGGTGGCTGCAAGCATGGATGAACCCAAGTACGACGCCGTCACTGCAGTTAATTTCAAAACAGTTTCAGAAAATAAACTGACAAAAATAAGCCCTCAATATTCATTTATTTTGAATGTTCAAATAATAGAATATACAATTTGTGTAGGAAGTAACGTATGTCCTTAAATTTAGGATCAAGGGTCAAAAAAAAAAAAAAAATGATGAGGCTGTATCCTGTTACCCATCCTGTAACATTATAAGTAAAGTAAATAGTTTGGTAATTTGTTTCATTGAGGTTACTGGTTCAGAGGAAACTATCTGAGTTCAGCTCGAGCTGGTTCTACTCAGCTCAGTTATCGTAAGATAAACAATGATGCTATCTGAATATTAAATGCATCATATCTGATCAGCTCCACAGACATTAATCCTGCTATACATGCTGAAGTGTCCAGGTAATACAGTCAGATGTTTCCAGAGTTGAAGGCCTCTGGTATGGCTGCTACGGGATGTATTAAATCGCTTATATCCCTGCATAAGGACATTACTGGAAGACAAGACTATTTTGATTCTCATACAGTAATAATGCTTGTCTCCAGTGTAACTTAATAGTAGCTCTTGAATAAGAGACAATATTTCTCAACTGAGCTAAATTGGAGACCTTTGCAGGCTCAACCCCATCCCTGTAATGTCTATGCTGGTGCCACTTACCACATTCAAGCCTCACAGCTGAGTCACAGTGAGAGCTGCAAACCAGGAATGCAAGTGAATTAAAGTCATCATAAATTAGTATCATATTGAAAAAGACTAATTTTTGAGCACATAAACATGAGGATATTTAGGAATTTCCTTTGGCCTCAAGAACTAAAGGTACTTTGTTCTCGAGCTGAAGCGTATCCTGACCTAAGGGGAGAGTTTTAATAGTGCGAGAAGAGAAACACATTTTAAACCGCTGCAAATGCAATTGAGGAGGAAGAATTTGATTAAGAGGGTGGTAATCGAGTCAGTGTGCTATAACCAGAGGCTTGGTGCTGCGAACTGCTATTGCACAAGTGTAACGAGAGTGAATTTAGCACCCGGCGTGGGCATTTTGTTAATCCAGCTCTGTAATGTAGTCCTTCCTCCCCCATCTTTCAATTATCATTATCATAAAATGAAGTGAGGCCTGAGAAGCTCTACGTGCAGCAAAGTTTTTAATTACCCGCTCTGAAGCTTTGTGTTTCCATCTCTATTAAAGATGAAGTTTGAAGTTCCCGCAATGTCACTAGGAGCTCCTTTTTTGTTTAGAAACGCGGTCGATCAGACTTAAATCAGCGGAGCGCAGAACAGAGATGGAGTCCAGGTTTGAAACCGGTGCGGTGAGACTCAGTACCTTTCATCTCACTCAGTAAAAGTTGGATTATGTGTGATACATGACGTTTGTTCATGAACACAGGCGTACATTTGCATTTGCATTTGGGACGGAAAAATGTGTGGCGATACTGCAGTTTGTTCACAGAACATCACACTCTGTGCCCGCAGTACGATTCCAAGTCAAGGATTTCTCCAGTATCAAATCATAGTGGAAAAGAAAAACACCCAACAATTTAGGGGCAGAGGCCAATGACAACACACCAATTTGCTTTCACACTGTTAATCGGGAGTTTCACATGAACAATTATAGTCAAATAGGTTAATTCCAACCTCGGGCATTTTTCTCTCCAACACCTTTCAGTTCAAGCCATCGTTAATAAGCTTCCCTGATGGTATAACTTGCGATAAAATGCAGCAACGCCGAGCCGGGTTCACGGGGGCCAATCGTTAAGGAGATGAAACCAACTCCTCTGGGAGCCGACGAGACCTAAATTGCTCTTTTAATTCATTAACAAGCAGATGTAGACCATCCATATTCAGCTCCCGGTGGGGACTTACCAACCTAGGCGGGGGTTAAAGGGTATTCTGCAAAGGAAGCTGCAAGCTCACTGACCCACCACTCATCAGCCTCGCTGTGTGGGAACTATCAATCAGGCTTCCACAGCCCCCCCACAGAAGGGCTCATCTTAATTGTGGCTTGGGTCTTCATCAAATATGGATAGAGAGACCTCCCAGTAATGTCTTAATTACTTAAGAAGAGGACAGCTCTGCTCAGTTTGCCGATCAGCCTTTCTGGGCCCGTAGGCGACGAGAGGCAACTCCAAGGGTGGAAAGATCTCTCTCTCTGTTCTCCTGCTTCCTCCAGCTCTACCTCCCTTCCTGTCTGCATCGATCTCATCAGCATGGATGCTCGCTGACAGGAAATCAATCTGAGAGTCTTCTTAATAAAGCCCTCGACTCATTTCAGGTCCTCCCCGCTCCACGTATTCCGCCTCACCCTGCGGTTGTCTCGCCCTTCCTAACATTGGTGGATCTGTTTCGTGAAGAGCTCGGGAGGATCTACTGACACAGCTGCTGCTTATTTTGAGAAAGTTTCCTTGTTCAAATTACCCGGGATTTCAATGAAATTCACAGATGGTCAAATACATCCTGAGTTTGGCTGCTTCTGTTCAGTGGCAGGATTATTTGAGATTGAGAGATTGCTTTTTATTTTTTCTAATACATTAATAATCAACGTTATATTAATTACAGTGATGACATCAACAACAATGTCGCACAAGCTAACCCTTCTATTATCTCATCTTCCGCCTTTGCACATATATGACCATAATATATTCATATTCATACAACATGACTAATGTAATACAGCACAACAGGTAGACTGGGCCAAGTAATCCTATTAGTTGCAGATGCGTTCTAGCCATGCTGTTTACATACTTAATTGCCAGTTTTGATTAACTGGTTGCTATGCCAACTGCTAGTTTCCAGGGAACTAGCTGGCAGTCTGTTTAATTTACATTTTTTTTTACCTTTTTTTTTCTTCATACACGTATGTTAATTTTTTTTTGTACATTATACAACTTCTATGCATCTTCTAGCCTTTTGCATGAATAATAAAGATAATATCATTGAATAGTCAGATGAAATACTGCATAATTCAGGATTTCTAAGATGTTCTCAGTAATCAGAATGATTAATTTATTCTGAGGCTACTGCACTTCCCACAGGATGCTAGCTCACTCCACCCTTTGACATTAACCTCCATGTCATGGATGTCTAGGTAGGGACAGCCTGTCCATAAAAACCCTCAGGTGGGACCAGTAAGCCAGGCGTCAAGATCCCGGGAGGCCGCATTTGGCCCTGGAGGTCAGGGGGTGAAGGCGACTTAGTAGTATTTCTCAGCTACCCTGCTGAAAATCCCACTTGGAAAAATCCAGATAATCCCTCATCTCTGTTGCTCAGAATGCTGTAACACAACTGGGCGCACAAAAATGTACACAAACACCAACACATTCGGCACGTGGACGCACCAGCAGTGAACACACACAGAGTGCATGTGTACATTCACACAGAAAACACGTGTACGCACACACACACACACACACACACATACACACACACTGAACCTAGGCCCCAGCTCGCCACAATGCGGATAATCTCCTTTATCTTGCCGAGCAGTGCTCACCAGGTCAACTCCCAGATTACCCCTCCGCGGCTGTGTGCGTGTGTATGTGTGTGTGTTTGTTTACCACTTATCTTCTGGTGAATGCTTGTTTGCCAACGCTGCACTGCTGCTTCCAACACTGCTGATGTTGACTATATGCATTCAGAAAATCTGAAAACTTGAAAACTTCTAGACACACATTTTTTCTGTCCTGTCTTATCTTGTTTTAGGGAGGCTGGATGTATTCTGGAGACTCTCCAGAGAAACATCGCAGCATTTGTCATTCTTTTGAAATGCTTAAAATAAGCCATGTTTATGTGTATCTGACAAGTGACCTCTTACACTTGTGTGAAGAACGACTGTTCAGGGAAAAAGACGGTTTTGGTTGTGTGACAACATAATATCAACTTGTACTCCACTTACTATCGTTTTCATAGCTTCCAACTGTGAATAGCCTCGATCGTTCTCTGGGTGTCGGCTGTATCTGGTCTTCCCCTGTGTGCAGAGCCTGAACCGCCTGGATGGAGAGAGACATGGTCTAACAGGTCTTTCAGTCTAAATCTATCATACCATCAAACTGTGCTCAGAGATTAATCAGATGATAATATGTTTCCCATGTAATACTGGAGGGCGATGGTGGTGGTTTTGTTCCAACCATTGGTGAGAGTGCTTTTTTTTCTTGTTCTGCTGTCAATGATGCACATTGTTTTATGTGAGCTTACGTTCAAGTCTGTGCTCTTTGTTTAATCTGGCTGCTGAAGTTGAAGTTAAAAGTTCACTGACTTTGTTCCTTCCCAGTTTTGGTCTGTTGTTCAGAGACAGAAACTGATCCCATGTGAACTACGTTAACTTCATTTGTTGCTGTTTAGTAGCACGACATTATCAGGATGTATAGATTGACCACGGCTCAGCCAAGTAGTTGATGTTGCCTAAACTACACCTCCATCATAGATGCAGCTAATCAGAAAACGCGAGGGGTCTTTCTGAGGAGTGCTCACAAAACCTGTTTTCATTTAACCGCGAGGGCTTGACTGGCAGGATTCTGAACTATGGGACCCTCTAATCCATATTTTTGTCTCCTGCAGCACAGTCGAAGTCTTGTGTCATCTGGAGCAAAATAATAATGATCACATACACTTCCCATAAACTTTACAAATGAAAGCAAGATGCAGATGAAATCAAGGTGATCGCCTGGAGAGGGATTTCTGAGTCTCGACATAAAGGAAACACTCGGGTTGCAGTTCAATAGAAGGAGAGTGGTCCGAACATTCACAACATCTGAAGTGAGCGGTGCATCATTTATGGAACAGCTAAGCTGCCTACCTTTCAGTCTAACAAAAACGAGTGGGCGAGATACCAAAGAGCCTCAAGCAAGTTCAATTCCATCGTCATGCTACATTTGACCACGCCGAGCTCTCGTCTGTGCACAGTCTGATTAACTGCATGAGGAGAAAAAGTCTAAAGTTAATTGTGTGGCCACCGAGCTTGGCTGAGTGAGGAGCCTAATCTTATTAATTGTTATCATTTTAATTAGAATATAGGCAAGTGTTTCCTTTTGCCAGAATGTCCTCTTTCCTTCATTTACTTTGGCTAATATCTTTGAATTGAGCTTTAATCAAAAGGCACCGCCTGAGTCCTTGTCTTGTTTTTTTTTTTTTTTTTTAAATCGTCTTTGTTGGTATTTTTGTCCACTGAACCTCAGGTGGTCATGTGTGGATCACAGAGGCAGATGTGTTGGAGTTTGCCTCTGAAGAACAAATGAGATCAGATGTGTCAAAGGCACAGGTTCTTGGCTTTGATCACTGTGGAGGATTAATGTACCAGGGGAGCTGTCAGCCTCAACAGGGGGCGCTGTGGAAGTGCTCCCAACGGCTTCCGTGCCGCAGTTGAAGAGTGTCGAATCAAAGGGAATCACTCCAACCATCGTGCTCCCAATCACCGCTAATTACTGGTCCGTGACTCAATTAGGTGAATGATTAATGGCTTTCCAGAGAGATGTGGAAGGATTCAATTACAAACAACACACAGCGACACCGCTGTTCACCTCATCTGTGCTAGCAGTCATGGCTGAAATGAAGAAGACTTTGGCCAAATATTGTACACAGCATTTCAGTTTCAGTAGTTTCCATTCTGTGCTACCGCTTCTTTCTTTCTCTGAGTTGTGTGTTCTCAGATATGTGCAAATGTCCTCATACAGTATGTCCCACTGGCCGCAGGCCTCGACGAGCCATTTATTAGAATGAACTGGCAAAATGCCTCCAGAAAGAACCGATCCGGGGGAGTCTTGCACATTTTCATCCAAGGAAAGGTTTTGGATTAAACAAATCTATGATAAAGCAAACGTCTCACCGGGCCAAATCTCTGTCTGCGCTCCTCCCCGGCCCTCACCCCTGTGTATCAAACAAAGTGACATTTGAAAGAGAGCAGAGAGGGAGAGTGGGCAGATGAAGGGAGGTGCAGGGAGTGAGAGAACAGGGAGGTAGCCACAGAGCCATCTGGCTGGAGGAGATGGATTTCAATGAATTTCTCTCTCAGGAAATCACAGAAATACCTTCAACGCAGACAGCTGAAAAAAATGTGGAGCCTGTTATGTATTAGTCCGATATTAAACAAATGTCATCTATTTTTGTCTTCCTTCTCTGCTAAAGGAGGTCAGCACTATTCTGAACCGCTACTGAAACCCATCAGGGTCTCTAGCAAGACTTCCAAATGTGTACATTAGAAATGCATTACATTACTTTTTGTGAAACTCCTGCAGGGTCTCGCCTTTGTTTTTGTGGCTG
Source organism: Chelmon rostratus (assembly GCF_017976325.1). Lineage (NCBI taxonomy): Eukaryota > Metazoa > Chordata > Actinopteri > Chaetodontiformes > Chaetodontidae > Chelmon > Chelmon rostratus. The sequence continues at coordinate 14,748,810 of NC_055661.1, forward strand.
AAAAGGGTGCATCAAGGCTAAAGACGGAGGTAAACATTTGGGTCACCGTTGCGATTGGATGTCGCCAGGTGAAAGAGCATCAACTTGGGGCCACAATGCATCAGTGCCTTGGCATGCGCAGTGACGTTAACATCACCACAGGCGACTCCGTGGCAGCTCAAGCTATGACAACGACAAGCCTGTCACTCACCTTCCACACCTATTCTGCTCTATTCCAATAAGCATGACATCCTGCTAAGTTGCATGTCTTTGTGGCCTGTGGAGTCTCTGTGGCTTTTGCTTCTCTGAGGATTTGAATGACATTTTTTCGTTTTAGCTTGAGCTCATCACTAATCCAACATTTATTGAAAAATAGGTGAAGACTTGAAGCGTGCAAATGCTCGCACAGCAAATTCTGACTATAACCTGAAGTGACATGATTCAGGTCATACCGCCTTGAACAGCTGTTGTATGCACAGTTTCAAAGAAAACATCCCATCCCATCTCTTTCAAATGCTTTTAAAAGGCAGCTAAAACTTGTGTCTTCACTTTAGCCTTTAGCTGCCTACCGACCTACGGGCCTGAAACTTTCTTTGTGTTGCCTCTTATTTTTGTGTGGGTGAGTTTGAGTCTCCTATTCAATCTTCTTCTGTTATTTTAATGTGAAGCTCTTGGCACGTGCAATTTCTTTGTTGTGCAGCACTTTGAGTTGCATTTCTTGTATGAAAGGTTTCAGCGGCATCATGTCATCTTGAATAGAGACAATTTTTATTTCCTCTATACATCATTGGCCCTCTGGTATTTGCCATCATCCAACACAGATGTTGATCATTTTATTCTTAAAAAAAAAAACAAACTTACATTTGACTGCACACTTTTTTGGACAAAGATTCCCCTACTCTCTATTGTCAAGCACCTGATCACAAACTGAGGTCCACATACAATATCTTCCAGAAACCTTCACATGGGAACATTCACATCCCATTTGTAAAATATTTTGTGGATGCAAATGCATCCATATTGTCCTCAGCCTCAGACCTCTTTGCAACCCACACAGACACCATCTGTATCTGTGAATATTAACCTCCTTCGTTAATTCCCTTTTATTTTACCTTTGTTCAAGCCTTATACAACTGTTCCCTATAAAACCAGCTTAGCTGCATTTCTTTTTTTTTTTTTTGTACTGAATATGAGTCACCCCACTAACACCATGTTCTATGTAATGACCAAAAATACATGTCACCTGCAACAAAGTACCAATATAATAAGTGTGCAAGTCTGTGGCATTTACAGAGCTCCTGCTTATAGGAGCTGTCAGTGGAGCATAAATATTTTGTGTCTTTCCCGCACCAGAACAATGCAAAACAATATATATAACTATTTATATACATATATAGTGTGCCTGCACGTCTTAACACTAGTTTCTCTCTAATTCCAACCGCTGAATGAGGGATAGCGTTCCCTGCACACCTCCATTGTCCTCACAGAATGCAATTCTTGTTTTGAGCAATAACTCTTGAAATGAGAGAACCAGCAAGATTGTGTTCATTTTTAAGCTCCAGCCTTAAAGATTTTTCCCCCCATCTTTGACTGCTCCAATCTGTCTTTTTCCTATCCTTACTCATTTTACTGTCTCTGTGTCACAAATGTTAACTAACTGCTAGGTGTGTCTCCTTTTCTTGTGGGAAAACCAAATACGCACTTTTTCACACAAACACAAAACCCTTCAGAAGACGCAAACGCCTTCAGAAACCGAAATAGGAGGCATAAGCAGTGTGGTGGGACAAAATAACAGGTCCTAAGATACGTGAAACCCTAACAGTAATATGGGGTGCCAATTGACGCAGGCACACACCCCAGAAAGCCATCAGTCATAACATTTACTTGTCCTCTGTTTATTCTTTCTGTTCTCTCTCTTCTTTTCTCCCTCACATCTACTGCCAGCAAACGTTCATTGGCAGTACAGTGTCTAATTTGATGAATGGTTCACTGAAATATTCCTTTGAAAAGCAGAATATCACGAGACAGACGGCGGGGAAGGCACTAAGGAGTGTAACCGTGATATATGCTCCGTTTATCAGTTGCGTTCTCGCTCAGCAAAGATCACAGAGAACGTGTCAACCCCAACAAACACAAGAGAAATCCACCCACAGATCTTCACCCAATCCAGGTTTAACCCCCCCCTCCACGTTTCCTGGACTTTGTCACGCTTCATTTTGACACGACTGGCTTCTTTTCCGAACAGATGGTCCACACGTCTTTCGGAGACCTCGAACTGAGTTTGCTCTCAGACGAGGAGTCGTGCTTCACAGCCTTGAGAAAGTTGCAAATTGTGAGAAAGTTGCCTCTTTTCGTCGATGACACACACATTTATCTAAATGACCGTCACAACATTTAAACCAAGCAGAAGTCCGACTGTGACATGTCTCCTCCTTTCCTGTCCAGGAAATGTGCTTAAGAGTAAGCAAAAAATATCTGGGAAGAAATATGAAGTGTGGGAGTCTACAGGCTCCCTGCAGGTCACCTTTTAGAGAGATGGAATGGAAGAACACCATGGATGGTGCAATATCTTATCCATCAGAGAATCCAGGCCTGGGCTTTCTCCTCTTGATTTCCAGCCACCCTCTCTCCCTCCATTTGCCTCGTCTGCTAAGGATGTACACATATCTGCGCAGACACTGGCTTGGTCTGATTTATGGCTATGTGGATATAGACAGAGAATCAAATGGATAGTCTGCATGTGTTCTTTATTTATAGCTAACACAAATGAAAAGTGAGCTCATCCTCTCCCTCTTGGTTTCTCCCTGCTTGCTCACTTTCGCTCGCCTTGTACAACAGCCTCTCCATTTCTTACAGTGAAGCATCTGGAAAGAGTTACAGTCACCACTCAGCCACAAGAAAGGCAAGTGTCTGCCCCGTCGGACCGTGCTGATTTGGAGAAGACGGTGGACCACAGTGGGTGTCCATAAGGTACTGTGCATGGACAGAAAGTGCTAATTATTCCATCCTATAGTTTAGCTGTGACGCCACCGTCTGTGAATAGATTTACCATTTGTCAGCTTTTTACATTTTAAAATTAAATATTATTAGTCTCTAACATGGTATGTCTTTATTTGTATATTTGCCTGGATTTAGTTATTTTATAATTGTAATTCTTTATTGATAGACAACAATTTTTGGAAATTGTTACAGTGTATTATGTAACGACATGCAGTATTTGCAACCTGCACCTTCAGTGCAAAGCTATCAGTGTCTGTCCTATAAAACCCAGTCAACCATAATAATTAATATAATTATTTTTGAATCTTTCTGTCTGTGCCAACAAGACATTGGAATAGAGTATGTGATAGCACAGTGTTCCAGGGTGACTGTTAAAGCAGAACTGTACTGTAGATATGAAGTTGTAAAAGAGAAGGTACACTGCAGGAATTCCACTTTTCCACAGGGAGGCCTTTTTTTTCCTTTAGAGAGATCCCTGCTGCATGATAAGAGAAACAAAATTACAGTACAAAATTAATTAAGATCCAGCGGAACGATTACTGGATTAGTCTAGCATTAATTGAAAACTCTGACGAAGACCATATATCACAAAGATTAGGAGCATCTGAGCCTCTTGTGTTCAAGGAAACAATATCAGGAAGGAGTTTTTACTTCAAAAAACGTCTGCTGGTGTGATAGTGGTGGCAGGGGGTGGAAATACTGAATGAATTACCACATCTACTAAAGTTATTATTCCCGAGACTTTACACCAAATTGTCAGATTGTAAGAACCCGAGGAAAGCTTGACAGGAAAGTATGTAAATTACTGACTGGTCACACTCTGTTTCTTTGCATGTTCACACCCCATCCACCACACACACACACACACACACACAATCGCACAGTTGTCTAGTACCCTATACTCTAAAAATAGAATTCAACAGTTTCGACCTTCCACAGCTCTCCTTTTGAGCTATTTTGGGGTCTCTGCCAGCTAAGCGGGCTTACACTTCAAATGCAGCACCTTCAGATTTGCAATGGAGAGAAAGGAGCAGTGATAGCATAGCCGTGGGGTTAGCAGGCTACTGCTTTCCTTTCTCTGAGCATGTGCCCCTCGTCCCTCCCCCAGCAGCCGCCGTGTGGGATCAGTACCTTGTGCGTTACTGAAGGCAAAGGCAGCTATTAACAAGAGAGATGCCCTCCCTGAGCCTAGCAGGCACACCAGGTCTGCCTGTCTCTTTAGCCTTCAGGCTCTAGATGTCCAATAAAGGTAATCCCCCCCCCTCTACAACACACACACGGTTGAGGGGATGGTTTAGTGTCTTTTGGCAGACGTGGATGGTGGGCTGACAGGAAGGTATGGATTTGACCGGGATGAGGTCATTGTTTACCTGCAGAAGTCGTAATGAAGCAGTGTTGTGCTGCAGGGAAGAGCTCTGCGTGGAAGACGTCTCTGCATGTGAATCTCCACCGAGAGAGCACAGAGCGTCTCGCTCAGTCTTATCAGTCTCGCATCCCATCTTTTTCTTTAAGTATATATATATGAGGTTTATGTTTGCATATGTGTTTGGATGAGAGAGATTATGCTGCTGTGTGTGCTGCTGTGTGTGTGTGAGCAGAGGAATCCAGGTAGAAGCCAGATAGCCACCGCCATCACTCACCCCAACAGTGAGTCTTCGACTTTGCTGAGCCCTTACTCTGAGATAAGGCTTTGGATCCCTTCGGCTCTGCAGCTTGATCAATCTGCAGATTTACAGCCACCACTGCAGCACACTGATGAAGCATAAGAGCAGTAAATTTCGCTCCCCTCATAGAAAACTCTCCTCTCTATCTCTCTCATGTATTGATGTAACACCCTTGAAATCTTTTCGTTTCTAGTTTCGGTGGAATAACCAGCGAGTGGTCGATCTTAATCAGCTAAGACTCGTTCCTCTCTGTGTTTCTGCTCATATTACTGTTTCTTCAAACATGTGCCGTTCATCCAATGCTTCCCAGAAATTGCACATTTTCTCATTTACATCGCTTAGTGTCTGCGCCGATCTGTCAGGCGCTCAGCAACGTTCCGTCGAGCCCTCTGAGAAGCTTCCATGTGTAACTGAATTTTCGCCGCTGCCGATATTTGATGCTCATCACGGCTTAAATGGCCGGGGCTGTTCTTCCCGTATTCAGATTCATATTCCCAACAGTGTCCTCTCAAGTTCTCTTAATAACTTTTAATGCTCAGGGTTTGGACTCTTTCTCTGCTTAATTCATTAATATTTGACTGTCTTTACTCGACTTACTGCCAACATTCGAAAGAAATTAGATCTTTCACAACCAAGAGAACCTTGGCGCTCCCATAAATATGGATTTGACTGGTTTGGAACAGGATTCTGACCTAATTTTGTAGTCAGGGTGATGCGCATTGAGAAAGTTTCGCTGCTGAGTCATCATAACTAGATTTCGGCAAAAATCTGATGCCCGCCAATTTTCAATCAGGCGCTGGTGGCAAACACAAACCCCTTCAGCTCTTCTCAGAGTCTTTTATGAATCAGCAGAGGCAGCGCACACCTGACAAGGGCTGAAAATGCCTCTCCCTTGGGCTGTTACTTGAGACGTGATAAAGTCTCCGGAGCCTTAAAGGCATGGAGGTGATGAAGCAAGCACAGAGTCTGGATCCGCTATTCCTGCTTTGTGAATGGGGCCAGGGCCGGGTAAAAGGATAAAGGGGGGCTTAATGGCAACCTGCCTAACCTCCTGACCCTACTTTGTTGTAAGGGAGGAACCAGGGGTACCTGACTATGGCTCCATTCAGGAATAATAAAAGCACAGGGCTTGAATGCGGTTCAAATTCCTCCTGTCTTTACAAGGACTATACAAAGAATTTCCTCTACTTGAGATGAAATATTTGCAAACTCCAAACCAACAGATTTTTCCACTGTGGTTGCTACCTGCACATCACCTTTACACGTTTCTCCAAGGTGCGTATTCTGAGGAACGCTGAATGTCCTGAAATGGCCACGTTATTAATATCCCGAGAATTGCTCTCTTTCTTTCTCTCATTTTCTAGTGTGGCTAACGCTTTCCCTAGATGTCTGGCAGCTGTAGTCAGCGTTTATGAATCTGATGTACACAGTTGCTAATCTAAGTCAGTTGGGGCAGGTGGGGGGCGTGGGGTGAGATCATTACTCCCGGTAAGGCTGACATCTGAGGCCCGGAGCAGGATAAAAAGACTCTGATCTCCTTCCCACATGCTCTACAGCCTTGGAACTTTCCCTCAGCAGCCAGATTCCTACTGACGGTGGATCAAACAAACCCTTGCTTCCCTCTCCTCATTTACTCCCATCGTGAGCATCCTTCCTCTCGATGCTCAAAATGTCTGGGAAATACAAGCTCTCTTTACTTACTTGTGCATATTTCCTGCTTGTTAAGCCTTGAGTGTATTAAGTGCCAATGGCTGTCTGGGCTCACCAGACATTCCTGCGAGAGGGTCGGAGAGTGAAAGAACAGAGGCTCTCCCCTGCCGGTACAGTTTGCTCTGCACCTCTTGCCCTATAGGGGGAGCCATGACCTCACGTTCTTGCCGCCGCGCTCTTCCTCTGTTCCAGCTCTTCTGCCGTTCTGTTTCACATTGCTTCCAGTGTTGTACTTAAAATCAACTTCAAGCCCCGGCCCCGTGAATACATCAGAAATGGAATATACTTTGATCAAGTGCAATCCATCTTGCACAGTGACGTGGTGGGACAGACGGGCAGCAAACATACAGCAGGTAATGATACGTGATATATGTGCCTATGCCTGCACAATGGGCCTTAGTGGCTGAGTAATAGGTATCACTGTCAGTCACTCTGACTGCTGCTCCACGGAAACTAAAATATGTGGCATTACGCTGCTGTTGGATACAGAGCAGCCAGAAGCAATATCTCAGGAGTGTGTGCCTAAAAACCTGTGAGGCCCATTGTGGCTGAAAAAAACAAATCCAAACCAATTCTTCTTTCATGTGATGAAGGTGCACATTGTATTTTTTATAGGTTATTTATGAGTTTGCTTAATAAATGTGGCTACTATAATTCTATACAATAAATTAAATAATGTATTCCAATCCATGCTTCCGTCCTGTTTCAAGTGTTGTGATTGAGTGAGTGAATGAATGTACTTCACACCTTTTTACAGAGAGCTTGTAATACGTCTTGTCCCTTCTTCAAGTGATCTCTTTTTAGAAAAAAAAAGTGATCCTGGTAGGTGACAGCAGAGAGTTTATTTGCACTGCAGCCTGTAACCTTGGTTAACACTCGAACACTGAAGACAGACAATGTTAAGTGTGCATGTAAGTGCATAAGACTCAATGCTATTGAGGATGCACTATTCCTCTGACCCTGTTAGAGCTGCAGGGCAAATACATCAGCCATGTGCTCTGAATAAACAACATAAAGAAGGGGTTATTCAATGGATCTCTGTTTCCCAGAGATAAGTGTGGCTTGAAAACAGACGCGTCAAATGTGGAGAGAGAAAAAAAAAAGAGAGATGGATTTTGATGTTTGTTCCTGACCCAGAGATTATACATGCCCCGCAAAGTGATGGCCTGGGTGACATAAGGCTATTGGCAGGATGTTGGTTGTTGTTTGCAGACCTTCATGCAAGAGAAACTGTTTGGCCTGAGGCGAGGCATACATCTGCATGTCTTTGATGCTGTGCTTCGGTTGATCCGCATGCTTGGTCTGAGGTCAGCTACGAAAGCAGTCCTAAGCAGGCCTAACACCACCCTGGGCCGGACAATTATCTCTCAGCCCGGCAGACTACATGATACAGAGGCGTATGCTGTGAGCCCACCGGGCCCTTTTGTATAGCCACAAAAAATTAAACATAATAACATAATGGCTCGGCGAAATCCTCACAATTGAACAAAGTAGATTTTCAAGTGGAGGGCCTATTATTTACTCCTCAGCTGCTTTTGTTTGGTGTTCCAAAGAAAATTAGAGATAATCATGGAGTGAAGCTACAAAGAGCACTGGCTGTTGCTCTGCCAGCTTTACCTTTACTTTTTGTCTATAAAACCATGATGGCTTGATATGGTGACCAAAGTTTACTATGCAGCTTTGTGCTGCAGTTCATGCTGTGACTCTCAAAAGCCAGCATCTCATTCACAACAAGTTCCTTAAAAATAAATGACTGTTTGGTAGCATCAGCAGTGCAATTAAAGGGCCAGTGTGCAGGAGTTAGTGGCATCTAGTGGTGAGGTTGCAGATTGCTATCAACTAAACATCCCTTGCCTCACTCCTCCCTTTCGAAGTGTGTGGGAGGACCTATGGTGGTCAGAAAACTTGTGAAAAATGTGAAAGTTACAAAAAACACAACAATTCCTATTTTCAGATCATACACTGACCCTAAGCCTAATCCTACTTATGAATATTATATTCCAGTTGCAATATTCTGCCAATTGATCCCCCTAAATCTTACACACTGGTCCTTTAACTCCTTTAACTTATTCAGTTGTGAGTTTGTGTTTATGGAAGTATGGAAGAATCCAATCAAGTTTCAGATCAGTGACTCATCAGCCAACCCGTGTCTACCCTTATGTTACGTTGCCTTGGGGATAAATAAATGATATGATCAGTGCTTCATCACATGCACATTACCTGACAAGAAGATAAATACTGGATGATTTTGCAAACCCCCCTGGATTACATTCAGGAACGTTTATATCCTGAGCGTGGAGTTTATGTTTAATCTTACAACGTCTGCATGTGGCAACTACTGTGCGGTTAAAGTTAAGGAAAACTTGTGTACATGGCAACTAGATTGCTTAGTTAAGATAAAAGAAAGGTCACAGTTTATATAAGGGGACCATTAACTGCAAGTCTGTAAGAGGACATAAAGTCTCTAAACACATGAGCGCACACATACAAAACATTTACAGCCATTAAATTCAGTTTAATCTACCTGAATGTGATCCCATAATAAAGTACATGCGTATTATCCTTTAACTTGTATGTTATTTATAAAGGTGCGCATGTGCAATCACACACATTTCGAGGGTAGAAGTGGGGGTTGGGGTCTTTGTACAGAAAATTGACAGTGTGCCCAATAGCTCATACTGGACTGCACCACTGTGGGCAACAAAGAAAGGGAGGGCTTTGTGACCCATCTGCTCACATCTATTCCACTGCTATATAGGTACCATATTCCTCTGCCCCTTATTGACCGCAGACTAATAATTGTAAATCCACATATACACACTCCATTGTCTGAATATGCATCAACACAGATGCCACACGCTATAACATGCATGTAACCATCCCCACATGAGGTTGCAAACGCATATATTCACTCTCATGTGCACTTATTAGCATATCACATTTGCACGCATCCATTTGACCAGGCAAATATTGATGATTTGCCTTAACTCGCTTTATAAAAATAATAATCAGATGATCGCCAATGTCTAATTGCCACAGCTGTGTGTGTGTGTGTCTGCTAATAGAGCGAGTGGGTCCTCGCTCATTACTCTGGCAGAGAGAGGCTGCTTTATCTACTATCTGGCCCATTTTAAATGCTAGCCTATTTTTAAATGGGTTCCTACACACCGCCTTGTTAGCAGCAAAGAACGTAATCTCTCACTAGACTTCGCCACACTCTTTCTAGCTACCCGAGTCTCTCTCTCTCACTTATTGTCTGGCTTTGTCTTTCCTTGTTGTTGCCTCAGATAATTAATGTCTGGGAGACAATGTGTTGCATCTCTTCCCCATTCAAATAATGAATTCATGCAATACACAAAAATGTGCCTGTGAAATCCTGTTGCTATTGCTGGACATTTGTAAATAAAGGCGAGGAATAGTTTATTTTAACGTTGGTGTTATGAAGGTTATTGTAATGGGCAGACTGTTATTCTAGCGGTTCCTCACTACCTAACTTCAAATTTAACACTGACTAGAATATTCAGTGCACCGGTCGACTGGTGAAAGCACTCTACTCTATGCAGAGAGGTCGAACAGTTAAATGGGTAATTGTATTTGCCTCAGTGCTGAAGATTGACTCTGTTGTCTCACATCTCCAAAATGATGTACGGTGAGATTTCAGAGAACCGCTTCCCTCTGGAGGGAATCTTGAGAGCTTGTTACTCGCAATGCTTCAAGGATTTTCACATTGTCCATCTTCCTCGCTCTCTCTGCCTCCCTCTTTCTTCCTCTATGTCCTCCCTCTCTTTTCTTCTTTCTCATCTGTTTCTCTTTGCCCTCTGTTACGAAGGGTTTTCTTGCATTGCCACTTCACTGTCTCTCCCTCCTCTTCCCTCTCATGTGGGGATACTTGGCCGACACCCAATTTGCAGGCAATGTGTTGTAATTGCTTTTTGTTGGTGCTATAAAAAAGAAAAAAGATAAATAAAAAAAATCCCCACTGAAAAATGAATTCATGCTATTGCATTTGTTTACCACTGCATTGCTGAGTGTGTTGTCAATGTAAATCTGTTGAAGATGTCAGACATGCACGCTTTCATGTGATGTCTTTGTCTAGATTTGCGTTTGCTTTTGCACCAGAGCCTAAAAACTGTCCGCTGGCTGTTTTTCTTTATGTCTCCGGCGTTCACATACTCGATGGTACATCTCTGCATTTGCATGTCTGTCGATTGGCTGCAGGAATCTGCTGTGAAGGACAGTCTCTTTGTCTTTGGAGGGAACTCATTAGGTGTGCAGACGTTTGCTCCATCTTCTTTCTCGCTTACTCCGTCAACACCATTCGTGCCTTTTATTTTTCACGCCTGCTCTTTCACTACACTCCCTGTGCATCGCCCGCACACCCTCCGTCGACCCCAGCCCGCCTCTCGCTGTGCCTCCCCCTTCCTTCTCGTTCTCTATCCCCTCGTCTTGGGCCAGTGCAAATCTAGAGCACTCCGCTCCAAGGGCTGATATTTCATAAGCCAAGTAACGCATACATTTATATTTCAAGCACCCATGACTGTGACGGACATGTATATAATGTTATCAGACTCTGTCAGACATGCCAGCTCTCTGCTGTTGTTCATTTGAAAGCTATTTAATGTGTCAGGCCCGTGTGTGGTGGAGACCTACAGTGGCTCTTTCCTGTACCATGACTCTCATTTTGCAGGTGTTGACACATGAATATGAGACACATTTTGCATTTAAATTCAAGGTATTTAGCTGATGCTCTTATCCAGAGTGACTTACAAAGAGCGAGCAGCATGGGGGGTTGTCAGTGTCTTGCAGAGGCGAACTTCACACTATCATGGCAGTGGCAGGGATTGATCCTGTGACATTTTGCATGTCATGTTTCATACAATATGCTCTGAGAATATTTTGTAGTAGCAGTGAGCAGCTATATTAAGTATGTCTATATATACAGCATTAAGGGTAGTGAGACGCTACCGATGAAGCAACGTGTTCTTTCATTGTTAGTGGCAGCCTAGAAGTTCAATTTTCTAAACCCATAGGGGGTAGAAGTCTGTCTTTATCTGATAATGAGCCCCATCAGACATGTTCTCTCTTTCCTCTCTGTGCTCCACTGGAAGAAATCACGGGCCAGTATACAGTACAACCAATCACGGGCCCCTGAGCCCTGTACCCACATCACACCATCTTCCTTCCTCCCTCAGAGACAGTGTCTCACTTTGAAAGGACTAACATTTCAACTGCACACTGTAAATGTCTCAGTGCGTCGCTATTCTTTAGCAGATTTAAATGGCTCTCAGATGTGACTGAAAACTCAAGTGCATGGAAAGTGCACAACGTGACAGCAGTGAACTCCACAGAGCACGCTTTACTCTGTGGAGTTAAATTCTTTGCTTTGTTTAGCTGGTGCATGATACTTTATATGACAAGATACAAGTCGCAAGAGAGGCAAGATTTTAGAAGTACAGAGGTCAAGAGTCCTTAGATATTTTACTTTTTAAAAAAAAAATATTTATTTATTCATTTAAATGTTCAATTACATTTTCTACATTTTGAAGGTCTCAATTAGTGATCGTCAACTGGCAGCCCATGGGCCACATTCAGCCCGCTTCTCATCCGTCCTGCAGAATATTAACAAACTCAGCTCACCAGCGGAAGAAGCCCAGTGTCGATTAGCTTGCCCACCCCTGGCAACAAGCAGAATCATCCATAATTCATAGTTCACCTGTTCTCCAGAATCGGATTATTCTCCGACTCCATCCTCTCTACTCTGTGGACCTACCGTCAAACCAACCGACTCCCAGGCAGAGCATTCCCTGGAGCTGACAGCGGCGCACATGCCGGACTACAGGATGTAACACTGGAGATGTTGGATAATCACAAAGCTTGTTTATTAGATGCAAGAGGCATCTCCTGCGTTTATTTTCATTGGCCAACTTCTGTCCCAGATCTGAATATTTTTGTTTGCTTCCTGAGGTCCCAAAGGGAGTTTTTTGTTGAGATAAGACTCATGCGTTGGTGTTTGGACTATGGGTTTTGTATTGAACACTGCTTCCTTGGTGGAGGTCTGAGAGCATTTTATAGTGAAGTATCTCATTATCATAATGAATTTTCAATGTTTTTTTTTTAAATCTGTTCGCACTGACATTGGCTCATTAATTAACATTAATTTTGTCAGAGAATAGAAATCTTAAACAATAATAGGCTAATTAGGGCTAAATACATTTTATTTATTTAAGTTTGAAAGTGCAGCCACCACAATTGGACAATTCTAGCTGAGGACCTCTGATCTAAATGCCTATTTCTGGTGGGGGAATCTAAAATCATTTATTTATTTCTTGATAAGTCAAGCTTGTCGGCCTATAAAGTAGTGACCATGCAATTAATTAGAATGTGATCTCCCACTATGTTGCTAAAACCCTCAATGCCCTCGACAGCAGCTACGGGAGAAATGTCTTGGTTCAAAGAGGAGGGATGAGCGAACTGTCTTCTGCTGATCAGACTAGTATCGTTCTGTAAAACTTGACTTTTGTATAAAACAGCATTTTAAACATTTTATTGCTTCTGCCTGAGACCTCATAAATATACCGCAAATGTTATCCTCATCGAGCAAACGACTACATCACAAAAGTGCCTGAAATTAAACACTTTAAAGTTGTGCATACTCATAGAACACTACCTAACCCGGCTCTGACACTGTTACAGCGCGCCCACTTCAGGTTTGAGGGCGACGTGGTGTGTTTTGCTGTGTGTTGGTGGAGGTCCAAAGCGGCTCTTCAGAATTAAACTGTGGAAAAGCCCCACAGTCAACATTGGCTTAGCTAGTGCCACTGGCAAATTGGGTCGGATGTGGAAAAGTCACCTTGACAGTTTCCACAACAGCGCTGTCATTGGTAGACGGCGATGTCATCCAAATAGATGGTGGGTGTTAAGCACGTTAAAGGACATCACACACAGTCCAGAGGAGACACTGCAAATGTTGAAACAGATCAAGCAAAACAGAGGCAGCCTAGTGTTTTACCTGTTATTGCAGCAGCCATGGGCATTATCGTCTCGTTTATGTGCTGTGTGACTGTGTGTGTAGTATGCGTGCAGGTATGTGATGATGCCTGCTTGTTTGTTGTTCCGTTGATCGTATGTATTATAATATGCTGAACAATATTAGGTTTCACCTCCTCAGTCACATCGCCACCACCCGACTGGATATACACCATTTCCCCTCACAATAGGGGATTAGTGATTTACCTGCATTATTACAATGCAATGCACATGTCGAGCTGACAGATTTAGTGACTCTCGCCAACAGGATTTTTCCTCATAATATGCACTTTATTCTTCCTTGTAAAAGTTCCTTGTCATATTAAGTAGGATTGAACAGACATAACAAACTGTGACAGCATCTGTGATGAATGATCCTGCAGTCAAAATCTGAAATTCCACTGTTTACAGTTCCTCAGAAGCAATTTTGTTACATAAATCATAATCTGTGTATATGAGCTGTCAAAATCAAATGCTCTGAGAGGGGGAGACACCGCATTCGTTGACTCCATCATGCCAACGCGGCTGGATACGCTGACAACATATATGGATTATGACACTGTAAACTTTTTGCGAGATGAATATTTTTCCTCACAACAACAACTCAAGTTTGAGCAGCCTCTGCAAAAACAGCTTGACCACAAGCACCAAAACATTTTGAGGCAAAATACAAACACAATTGACTTGACACGTGTACAACTAAATCCTCCAGCATACCCAAAGTGTCGAACAGTAGCTGTGTGAAAATCTGTTTTCTTGAATGCAGTTGTATGTCTATCTTTTTTTTAAAATATCAAATTCAGTAACCTGTATCTTCAGGTGTGGTTCATTATGAGCCAAGGCAGTGAAAATCCCATCTTTAACCTACAAATGTTCTCCATACTCACTCTGTAATAGCACTGAGTTCCCAGAGAGTCCTATTGGACTTCTGTTTGGCAGGGGGGCTATTGATTTCATTAAGAAGACGTGTGGAGCGCATTACAGAATGATGACTGCTTCATGGGAGGTCAACAAGAAATCAATATGAAATTATATTACGGCTTCGACTGGCTGGGGTAAGGCCAGCTACCACGCACCACTGCCAACGCTGGAAAACGAAGGAAGGATTTTTCCTGCAGGAATTTCATGTGGGAGTGAAACATGGTGAAGGTAATAAAAGAACTGAGGATTAACCATGGCCTTGGCTGTCTGTTCCAGGCTCGCCAAGCTGAACTGGACTTACAGACCGAAGGGTCCAACCTTAGTGGATTTAATGGCTTAAATACTAATATCACACCCCATTTTCACCTGCCACATGAGATCTGTACCCCGGTATGTTATCGGGATAATTACCAACCCCATCTTGCCTTTGTGTTTCTGCTATATTTAATGCACTCTCGTTATCCTCATTGAGATCGGACCTCTGTCCTCCAGTTAAAAACTGAAACCGGAGTAATTTGAGGTGGCCAAAAAATCAGCCCCAGGCTGCCTTAAAAAATCACAAATTTTTGGGAGTTGTTGAGTTTGGTAAAACTTTTCTAAACTTTGTAAAACGCTTACAGCAAATTCTTCATTATGTGTCCCTTCTTTTGAGTTCGGCAATGTGATCCAATGAGTTATTTCTTTCTTTGTATAAAAAATATTGCCTCAGTTAGTCCTGGCGTGCTGCAGTACCAGCATGTAGGCTACTCCGTGACTAAATTATATTCCTTGTAAGCAGCAGATCAGCTGCACAGATGAGTGTGACACATACAGTTATTTCTTACTGTATTCTCAACAATTTCCTTTCATGGCTCAGAATAGACGTAGAACCAGTAATTAGATGTGTGTCTCTTTCAGCCTTCTTGCTTGCTCGAAATTTGAACAAACCGTATTGTATGTGAACTAAAAACAAATATTTGTGTGTAGCCTGCTCAACATTTACTTTTTATACACAACACCAACCCTTTCTGCTAAAAATTACTCTTGTACAGACCTGATTTGTAACTGCAAATAGGCTTCGAGAGACAGCCAGAGTTCATTTTATTATCAACTTATGAAGGAAATGTTTTTCTTTTGATCATTTATCAAGTTTTAATTCAAAAAGTGTCCGGTGACACAAGACAGAACAGGTTCACCTCTGTTAAAACAGGACGCAAACAACTGTGTTCTGTGTCAAGGTCCTGTGCTTTGTGCACAGCATAGTGCATTGTGGAGTATAAAAAAACAGGTTGCCACCGAACATAATTCACGCTGCAGTTCTGTTTCCTGCAAAATGTAATATGAAAAACTATTTAGTATGTACATGTAATTTCTAGGAGACAGGTTTGACAAGAACATACCTAATTTAAGATGATAAAAACATAACACAGCTGAAATAATGTAATTCATGATCAAATCTTCATTCATACATTATCCTTCGCTGATGAGTTTTCAAACGTGTGGCCGATAAGCTAAAAGGCAGCTCCTGATATTTCTCAAAGTACAACATGTCTGGCAGGAATGACAGTGCAACAACCAAAGAGCAACACAACATAGTGTACATTTGCAGACTCTCATCGAGTGCAGCACAATGCTGGAGACAAAGACAGACTAAAAATTTATTCAAATCCAGCCTCCCTCCCCCATGCTAGAAACCGCCATACCCTCTTGTGGAGCAAGGGAAAACCCTGATCATTAATATAATCATCACCCCCACACGGGTGTTAATACTCATATTACTGATAAAACCGACATTTGAAATGGGATGTCTGACCTCTTTAAAATGCCTTGCTCCAGGTCTTTCCATCCGGTAAAACATGTTCTCGTAGTAATGGAGTTCATTTTCACAGTTCTCTATGGCAGGGTTTCATCTACTCCTGCACTGTGTCATTAAACACTACTGTATAATTTATTGATGCCCTACATTCCATATGCTACATTCCAATGCACCGAATTTCTTTGCACCGCACTTTGCCATACTATTGAACTGAATGAATAATAGAAGAGTGTTTGGCTTGATCAGAGAATGGTGGAGAAACAACAACACAATAAAAAGGCTGATTATTGTGGAGGGAGCTCAGGCAGTGCCAAAGCACAGCGTATTCCAGAGGGACACGGTGCAGCCTGCTGCTTTTGTATAAAGTATGTTATTTTTTTTTCTTGAGTATTTTGGCAGTGTTTGAGGATGTAAAATACAATAACTATGAGCTAGAAACACCATGTGTTTCATTCCCTGCAAACCACATAAGAGCATAGAAAAGGTACTGAGGAAACTAAACACTGTGACATAAACAGCCTTTTGCAGTCAAGAAACGAGAAAGTCACTCATCAGGTCACCATCACACAGATGCATTTCTAGAGGCTCTGCAACCCCAGGCTGGTGAACACGAAACAAGTTTATGCAAATGAGCATGCCGAGTAAGGGCTAATGAGATTTATCAAAGCTGATGCTGTAACCGTGGGAGGCATGGTTTAGCTGGCTTGTGAGGAACCAAAATAAGTGTCAGGAAAAGCATGGCCCCCTGGCAGATGATTTATACCTGCTTATCAAAAATATGATATCTACTATCATCGGGCTGCCGTGAAAGACCTTGATGATAGATGATTAATTACAGTGTGAATTAGTTCTGAATTAATTACATTCTCTACTAGACATTATTAAGACTCTAGAAAGACTCAGAAGTTCTCAAGTGAAACATATATTTTCTTACTGTAATATTTGAATATGTATGTAAGGCTTATCATAATGTCACACAAATCAACATATACATGCACTGTTTATTACAGCTAAATGAAAGTCTTGTTGGGAATAAAGCCTTTCTAATTGATTGAGCCAAGCCTTCCTTTTCTCAAAAGTCTCTCCTGATGGGAATTCTGGGTAAAGGTAATGACATACGAGAGTACTTGGGATGGAGTGGGAGGGCGGTGGGGGCTTAAGCCATTTCACCGATGAAGCCATGAAGTCTCAGAGAAGAAAAAAAGAGCAGAGTGAATGACAAGTTAATTGGTGGGATCTGCGGACCTCAGGGTCTGGTCCTGATGTGGAGGCCAGACGGGGTGGGATGGTATGCCAGCTAATCCGCCTTTGTCCTCCCCCCCGGTGCGGGACCGGCTCCTTAGAGAGGAAGGACCTGTTCAAGTGAGTACCTCAACAATCTGATTGTTCCAGCTCCAGTCCGAGCCTCACAAAGGCTCAGTTTATTTTTACTTTGACTGAAATGGCCTTTGGCATGTACTCTTTGGTTTGCTGACATCAAAGAAAGAATGTCTCACTGCAAGCTTTGGAATAATCAGATATTATTTGAAAGGGCATGTTAATTTGTGACCATTAACAGCATTTCATTCAAAATAATCTCTCTTGTTATACTGTACAAACAACTTATTAGTTCTTTATTGAATGACAATGACCTCACATTTACTAGGCTTCAAATGCCTCTGAGTTTCATCTCTAAAACAGACGAATCTTATGCACAAGGACTGCCCAAGAGAGGCAGCCTGTCCTCACCAAAGGTTGTTTGGCATGTAGGTTATGATCCATACATTACTTCATACAGTGACCTCTAGTGGCCGTAGTAATTATGACGGGAGCAAAAGAGAAAGTTGGGTGACGCAGTATAAAGAGCAAGAAAATCCGCCTTTGGGAGGAGGTGGGGTGAATGAATGGGAACAAACACAGGACTGTTGGTTTCATTGCTGTTCATTGCTGTCCATGATGAACCGAACATCATCGCTGACCTTTTTGAACTTAGGCTACACCATGTACTTTAAATAACGTGCATAACAGTGATGTTACTAACTACTTACCAAGTAGTTTTGTTACCTAAACCTAATTAAGTAAGTTTTGTGTCCAAACCTAAGCAACTCGCAACTGTTCCACAATGTCACCCATGCGATGCAGAAGGTCCAAATCGACCTAGTTCCAATGAGGAACAGAAACGGTGGAATAAAACTCCATAACTATGAAGAAATTCTGTAAAAAATTAGAAATGACTCCTTTGTAGTGTAACCGAGTCCTTAAACAAACCTTTCAATGGCCCAGCAGATATACTAATGTTAGAGGCCAATGATGAGTTTTTCACTGTATTCATGGTTGAAACTGTTGCTCATATTGCCGTCTCTTGCAGAGTCATTGATTTGCTGATAATTACATGTAATAATTACAATCATTCTGCTGATAGCTTCTGACTTCTTCAGCTGGTTGTGCGGCACAGTTCTTCTTGACCCATACAGTATTTGTATGTGTGTATTTCTCATCTTACTTGCTCTTAAACAACATTGTTAACATTCTTGCTGGATATTTGCTGGATGGAAATGGATAATGAATGAAGTCATAAGGTTTTAGTTATAAATAATTTATACAGCTGCAACCATAGGCCTCTTGTAATTATAGGCATCTTTGCATATTAGTGGTAACAAGTGGAAACAGGAAGTGACATGTTTAGATTGTGTATGGAAGCCCCCAGTCAAGAGGTTAGGAGGGTCAGCAGGTTCGGCTGTTGTTGGGACTAAGAACTCTATGGAAGACACTTTAGTACTCACTTTTAAAGGTGTAATCCACCTTAAAATTCAGCTCTCACACTGTTTCACATTGTTAGTGATGTTCAGTAGTGTACCAGCTTTCCCTCAACCTATTCATCTTCTTTTGCTCCATTTAGTGATTTCTGCCTTTTCAGAAATCCCTTTGAATGGATGAACGGACCCGAACTTGTTGCTCTCAGGAGGTTAAACGAGGAAACAGGAAAAATAAGTTTTAAAAGCAGAGTCTCTTCCAGCTAAGAAAAATGAAATTTGTGCCTTCTAATCAAACTGGAACACGACTTATTGGCTGCATTGTGGTCTACGGAGAAACTTATATCACCTCTGCTTCTTCTATTGACGAGTGTAATTTCAGGATCCTTGAACTCTCCCAACAACCAGAAATAAAAGAAAGGCTTTATTTCATTCATAATGTGTTCAAAACAGTTAATTGAGTTTGAGTGGAAGGACAAGATCCGTTATATATCTATAAGAACGAGGAGGGAAGATCATTCTCTGTGTTTTTTTTTTTTTCTTTTGCGCAGGATCAAAGGAGAGCCGAAAGCACACCATTAGAAAGAAGCATTGCAAAGAAAACCTGCGAGTCATTCATCACAATTTAGTTACTTAGCCCCATACTCCACACCTGGGTGCCCAGCTTGCCATTAATGTCAGCTGCTCACCAATACAAGTCAGCGAGACACCCCAGAATATCCAGTCTGACACATTGGCTCCTCGCTTTGGAGATTAGAGATTCATTTTTCAGTTAGAGACATTATGTTTTCAGCCTGAAGTCTCTATGCCCAATAACATTTCTCCTGAGGACTGGGGACTTACTTTGAAGGGACTGTTGTGAGTTTAAAAGCAAAAGCACAATAGAAATGTACTTTTTAGAGTGCACAATTGAAGCCCAGTGCTAAAACAATGCAGATACTATTGAATTTAGCCATGTGATCTAATTAATTAAAAAAATAGTAGGGTGTCATTTCAGTGAGTCTTAAAATACTGAAATACTAAACCAGCTTATCAAGTTGTTTTGCTAAAGTGTTTGCAAAGAAATGCCTATACTTAGATATTTCACACTTTAGCAGCAGGAGTCCTATCAGAGTTCTAATTTTTTTAGCATATTGAACATAAGTCTAATTCATTTCCTGTTAATAACCACAGATAGCAGTTACTGCAGCTTTAAAGTGCAAATGTGCTGGCTGTTGCAGTCTTCTCAGTAATTATAAACTGGCAGAGACATACCTTCTGAAAAGGATTTAGTCACATACTTGCAATAAAAAGGATCTTTTATCTTCTTCGCCATTTAATTTAAAACTTATTGCAAAGAGCCAATATAATTACACAACTTGATATATCACAAGATTAGATCTAAATCACACCATGAGGGACACCGCATTCCACTTATAATTGATTTGGGTTTAAATTCACGTTCACATTGTAAAACAAAGCTTTGTTCTGCCTTTAAAATTACTTCCTGAGCCTAATGTCATCTTAAACAATCTGTTATGTAAACTGAGATGTTGACACTGACGCATGAACTGGTAGGGGGTGAAAGGCGTAGGCATGCGTGGCCCATTTGTCTAGTCGTGACTTTTATGTAAATACGTTACGTTTTTGCATAAAGCGACCCAAGCCATCAAGAGGAACTGAGCGGTTGAGAGGGTGAGCGAGAACTTGTAAAGCACCTGGAGGTATATGTCAATTTTGTTAATGAGCACACAAACACATGATACGCAGGAATCATCAGCTAAGTTAAAACTGAGTTAATATAACTTGCTTCACATCTTGGACACTCTTTTTAAAAATCTAGTCCTCCTCAACACTTGTGGTGGACATAGAGATAAGTGTTTTTTTCCACTTTATTTTATTTCAATTGCCATACTTTTACATACATTTTTAGAAACTGTAGCACAGATCCCCTGATGCTCCCTCTACTGCAAGCAGCATTCAGAGTAACGTCACACCGAATAGGCACTGCACATATATCCAATTTCAGGTTTAAGCTGCGTCAGACATACATCACCATCTATACATTTATGTGTAAGAGGCATCCTCCTTCGCCGAGCCTGAGGAGGGATGCATTGAACAAACAAACAGCTTGAGGTCTACCTGCTACTGTACATACCGAATGAGCAACATCAAGTGAATCTGCATACATCTGAGGGACGCCACCGCGCCAGCCTTATATTAATTTCACATTTATATTCATTTCATGCTCCTGAGGGCATGTCTAAGCAGGATACCACTGTGGGGGGTATGGAAGGGTGGGGTACGTGCCTCCATATCAACATCTCAAAGTGAAAGCGTTAAAGCATCTCAAAGAGCAAGCATAAAAAAAGCATAATCATGAATATTCGCCGGTGGGAGTAATGGCTGTTCATACCAGTGGAGGTGAAAAAGCAGACTGAAGAGGGTTGAATGTTTTGCGTTTGTGCTCTGACCTCTGTGATGACCTCACAAATATGACATCTGCTAGCTTTTATCATTGTTAGCGAGTAAGTACCAGAGTAATCTAATTTAAACAGGCAAACACTGTTAGCAATAGTGCTATTAATATTAGATTAAATTATCTCATGTAATAATATTTAAAGAAGTAAAAAATAAGAAGTGTATTTATTTCTTGTGCCCAGGGATTAGGGGATTTTACATGTCAGATGACAGTAAGAGCAACTTGTTTAGAATAACACAAACATGATTAGATTTGAAGTGCAACTATTTAATAATGATCATTTTGTAGCATGTAGGGCTACGGCACTGCTTTATGGTTTCAGCGCTGGAAAGGCACCACAGAGGTCACTTCAGGTCACCCCCTAAGTTTTACATAACATGAGCATATGCACAAACATGAAGGTCAATAAGATAAAAATGGACAACCAGGTTATAAGCAACTGTATGCAAAAAAAAAAAAGTTGAGAAAACTTTTAATTTCATTTAATTTGTGGGTTTTACATCAAACCCGTCATAAGATAACTTAAGGGTTTTCTGAAAAAAAAATGTTTTAATTAAACTGGTTTTCACTTTTTTTTTTACAGTGTAAGAATCTTAAATTTCAATCTGAGCAGATACTGGACTCTATGAACATAATCTTGAAGGTTTAGTGCTTTAAACACTTTTATCTGTGCTGTACTGATGCAGAGGGTTAAGATTCCTAAGTCTGAAGGCCCTGCACTCTCATGGTGAACCCACTTTAAGTGATTTTAATTATTTTAGCTGATTAGCCCTCGGCTCAGGACCACACGGGTATGTAGACTGTCCTTGATTTACATCTCCTTGACTCTACTGTTAGCTTTGTTGCACCTGTTAGACCTGCACAAATTGAAAGCGTCCCTCGCTTTGATCGGCGTGACTCTGAACTTTGTATTTGCAAACCCACCCACGGTAAGCTGCAAAGAAATAGATACCCCCGGTTCACACACGGACACAAAAAGCACGCCTGCAAACGCAGAAAACCACACAAGTCTCTGAACTACAAGCGGCAGCACAATGCTTCAGATACATGTGCCTGAGCGCTGATTAAATGTACCGTACACTTTGTTCTGCCGCTGTGTTGAAATAAACAAGCCGAGCTTTGCCTCCTCACACAGTGAAGTTCAGGGCCACGTCTTAATTGAAAAGCTCGAGTGGGCCATTACATTTTGTGTAGGAGGGAAGAATAATTTGAATTCACATAGACTGTTCAAAGTGATGAGTCAGACGCCTCGACTAATGGCATTTGTTTAGCAGTCAAGTGAGAAACAGCATTATTAGTAAATCACACCGACTTCTTTATGCTTGTAATGATTTGTCCATTAACTCCTAAACATTGGTGTGTTTGAATTAGTTCTTGACGTTCGTACAACTGGACTTTATCTGTCCTAATCCGTTGAGTACATTCTTGGACTACGATTTCTGTGACAGTTTGTTGGTCAGATTTCAGGAAAAGAGCAAGCGCAAAGACATGAACAAGAGAACAAAACAGTGTCTTAACAGCTATTTACAGAGTGCATGAATAAGCCATTTCTCTTTTTTTTGTCCGGTCTTTGCTTTAAGCAATTTTTAACTGACATATTTATTCTAATAAAGCATACTGTTCATGCTAAACCTTTAAAAAGGAGCTAATGGGAAAACAGCTTGAAGCTATAACACTGGAAGAAGCGATAGCTGTAGGTAAGGACACAAAGAGAACAGAGTAAGCGACGCGGAGGCGAGGTTGCATCGGTGTTGGATGAGTGTTGACACGTCATGGAGCTGAGAGGGCTCATTGGGAAAGGCAGCGCTTTGCTATTTCCAGCCTCTCATTGAGATAAGATGAACAGGGGAGTCTCTCAGATAGACCAACTGGAGTCTTCCCACACTCGGTTGTACATTCTCACATGATAATAAGTCGGTTGATTTATGTCAGCGGTTAACAGAGAAACTCATAAAGCTCATTTAATCAAACGTTAGTTCACTCCTACATTGTAAATTTTTGTAAGTACAAATTAAACAATGGCAAATAAATCAGCAGGTTGTTGAAATTTCCCGAGATGGATATTTTATAGTAATGTCTTGGAGAGATTGCTTTTGCCATTTGACCACAAAACTCACAGGGAATTGACTGATCCTATGATTAGTTTTCCCCAGCCCAAAAACTTTAAACACAATCTTCTTATATTGAACCATAAAAGCTTTTCTGCACACAGAGCAGCTTCTCCATAGTGTCGCCAGTTAACCCTCGAGGCTAACCATGCCGCAGGTATGGCTTCTAAGATGGATTAAACGGCAATCGTTGAGGCAGAGGGCTCCGGAGCCTGAGGTTATGTATTCACAAGCCACATGCCTCCCTGAGGCCGGGGGCTGCCCGAGTAGCAGGTCTTATCCAGTGATTTTCCTGCGCGGGCTTGAACGGCACTATGTCATCAGCCTCTCAGAAAGACCAACAAAGGTTTTAGATTTGTTTAACTGAAATTGACTTTTCCCATTTTTGTGTCAAGCAAGAAATATGATTTTGATTGCCAATATATGCCACATGAAATCTAATTTAGTGTGTTTCGTGGCTGTGTAGTGACCTCTAAGACGTTCTGCAATTATCATGGAATGCTGCACAGTGCACAGTCTGGCCTGCTGAACGCTTTGCATGGCCTAACAATATACTTTAGTTTAACATTATTTGCTGTCTTGTGTGTGTGTGCGAAGACAGTGATCCGCAAGCTCCTTCATACAACTAAATAGAAGTGCGAGAATACTCTTTTCTCACTATAAAATCTATTTTGCTCTATGAAAGTTTAATTACTTGTGTTTGAAACTTTCTTGGATGAAGAAATGTCTTTCAGCACTGTACGATTTTGCTGAATTTATTTGTTGGAAAGTATTGTGTATCCCCAGTGTTGAGAAATAGATTTCTTCACATGAGAGTTTTCATTTCTTGAGAGAGAGAAAATCATTTCTAAGGTAAAACATGCTATGATTCCTTTGGCAACAAGTGTTTTTGCAGCATACATTCATCTGCAAAAATCCTTTGTACTTTTTGTGTCGATACATCTCCGATTGTAACTATGTTTAACACTGAAGTGATGATTTCAACCCTATTAATTCATTTTTGTGAAGACCCTGTGTTGATTGGTGGTATTCTCATAGCAAAAAAGGTCCAGATGATCCAGTTTAGTAAAATATTTAGTCCAGAACACTGCAATGGAAAGATGTTGCGTCATTTCAAATTAGCTGGTAATCTTCCACACTGTCGCTGTTTTAGCTCCAGTAAGCATGTACACATAGGTGATGTGTTGGTCTCAGAATGGCCACCTCACTTGACCGATTAGTATCTTCCATGTCATGTCCACTGCCTACAATAGTCAATGAGAGTCCACACTAATAGATCATCATAGGTTACTAGCTCTTTATGTTGCCTATGAAATTTCAAAAACCAGGATATGTTGCTTCAGTGGTTAATTTACAGCCAAATCAAGGAATTCAGTACAAATAGGGATATTACAAATGAAAAACATAGTATATATATATATATATATATATATATATATATATATATATATATATATATATATATATCTCCTAAATAGGAGTATGGATTGCATATGTAGAGATGGCCCAAATATAAAAAAATTTTTTTTAAATAAATGCAGCAAATGGCCTTTTTTGGACACATTCTTAGAACAATATATGCGAAATATTCATTTTTTGTGGAATTGTTGTCAGTTTTTGTTCAACTCAGATTAGAGTCAGGCTTTGTGCTGTGGCCCCACTGTGTTTCCCAGCTAATAAGGCTCAGATATAGTCATCTGCAGGTATCTGTTTGTAAAAGAAGGGAAAAAAAGGTCGAAATTCAAACCTTCTACTTCAGTGTGCTCAAACTTCCATCACTCATTGCCAGTAGCGCTTACAGTGATTCTGCATTTCAAAAGAGACCAAAACCATGTACGTACTCCAAATATGCCTTGGATAGGTGTTTTAGGATAATTTTACAGGAATGGTAATGGATCCTGTAAAATTCAAACAAAAAGACAATTAATCTGCAAACAAGTGACTTCTACCATTTCTAACCTCCTCCAAACCAATCTACAAATCCAAACCAAGCCTTTACCCATGCACCCCTCAAATGATAACAGTCATAAACAGTGCTGCCCTTCTTCAGCTTTCACTCTACTTTTCATGTTACAGCACAGGCTAAATCAGAAAAGCAAATAACATAAAGACAATGGTCTGTGACGTCATAGTTATAGAATGTTGGTGTTGCTGATGTGTTGTCTGTGAGCTAACAGCTCTGTCAGTGCAGACAGAGTAACTTTTTCTGTATAAAAAAATGTTGTATTCATCTGTTTGAATATAAATGTACATAAATATACTTTTCCCGTAAACAAACCACCTCCTGAAGCATTAACTCCCCCATCCCTTTGTAACACCACAGATGGCGTGGGCCGACACAGGAAAGCCGCACACACGTGAGGAGTCGATGTATGGTGCGATAGACTGCATGGCTTTGCCCCTGTGAAACGTCTGCCCATGTTTGCCTCTCCCTGCGTGTGCACACGGGTGACTGCATACGCTTAGTGTGGATGTACTGCAGGAGCTGGGTTCATGGCTCCATGTAAGGAGGTCAGCTGCAGGGCAGCCGTGTGATTGCAGCAATTTGGAGTTGCATCAGTGTGTTTACATGCCCGTCGACGGTTTAGCACAAACGCTGCCGTTACCTTTTCAAGTCCTATTTCCACATGACCTTTCTCTGGCTACCTGCGTGTTATTGCTTCATGTGCGCTCGCCAAAGGGATTAAAAACAGGCGAGAAATGTGTTGTGTTGACTCCCGCTTTGATTGAATACATCATAAAAATATACACAGAGAGAACCGTGTTAGGCTTTTAAACAAGCCAGGCTTACCTCATCGTAGAAACCCAAACTGAAGCTGGACCTGGAAAAACTTCTAACTCCCTAAAATGTGTGTAAACAATGTTGAAAAAGATAAGGCGTAACAAGCCCCATACAGCACGATTTTTTGTTTGTTTTTTTCAACATGAAATCTTTATAGTACCTGCATATAAACAAGTCAAAATACGCTGTTTGTCCAGAAAAACACACAAAAGTCTTTCTTTTTTTTTTTTTTTTTTTTACCTTACGCTCTTATCGGCAGGACGACATCAAATCATTGTTGATGGATGAATCTGTTTAATGATGCAATGTTGTTAGTTTGGTTAGATTTAGGCACAAGTTGGTTAAAGTTAGATTGGATTAAATTGGCTGCTTCGGTAAGGTTACAGGACCTTTGTCGTTATGGTTACAATAATAAACACTTGGTGAAGGTTAGGGAAAGATGGGAGCCCTGCTTAAAATGAACACAACACTGAATTACTTCCTCCTTCGCTCCTGCACTACAGCTGCTAGTTGGTAACTGAAACACAAACGCATATCCTTTTGGTTGACATACCGTCGTTCTCCTTGCAGAGGACAGTCGTGGTGTGTACAATTTGAATGGTTACAAAACCTAAATGGGGGCTGGCATGACTGTGTTTTTTCAACTGCATTCGGTTCCATGAGCGATATGAACCAGGTGTGAAATAAAAAGCAATCACTGAACATGATCCGCTTGTTCTCTACGTCAACCTGTTTTTCTTTTCCCTTTTTCTTATTTTGCCATTTCAAAGTCAAACACTGGAAATTCCTTTCCATATGTCTGTGAAACCTTTCTCCTCGTGCACCTGTTCCGCATCGATCCATCCAGTTGCCTTCCAGACGAGGTCTTTCAAGGTTTTCTCATCCTCGCTACTTTTAGGATAAGCAGTAGATTTTGGGATGCTACATATGCCAATCCCAGCTTTCGCTTCATGCCCCCGCTTTTTTTCTCTTTCACAAATCTCACCTCAGTATTTTCTTCTCAAAGATGGCTGGCAGCTACGTCCAGGCCTGGACTGAGATTTACTGTGGCACTTGCAGCTAAGCCAATTGCTTTCCACTAACAACATCCAAGTGCAGATTTTTCCATGTGCCTTCGCAGGAATACGTCACTCCAGTGAGCAGATTTATAAGTTCTCACAGGCTCACAGAGTGGCCCGCGTCGCGCTATCCAAACTCGCACAGGAAACTGATTCGAGACATCCCTCGCTCTAAATGAAGCACATAATCAATCAAAGGGGGGTAATAATGTCAAGGTCTGCAAACAGTGTCTCAACTTGAGTGAATGTGATGCATTCCTGCATATTTGTGTCTGTAAGGCAGCGAGAGAAAGAGTAACACGATCTCCAGGAAAGTGGAAGGGAAACACGGGGTCGAGGAGAGACAACAGGACACAGTGTGGGGTTCAGAAAAAGAGGAGGGAACGAGGAAGGCGGGTTGGGAAAGGGCATTAAGGAGGAAGACTATCAGCGACTCTATCCCCAGACACTTCCACTGCTGTATCTGTGGGTCGTCTCCGGAGGGCCGAGGTGCCTGGACGCTGCATTCCCAGGGAAGACGGGAGATTAACATTCTTCAGATGCTACAGTATGGAGAGTTATGAGAAAGGTAGTCCCAGAGGAGTTCATTTACTAACAGGATGTAATGGAGAGGAGGGAAGAAAATCTGATTTACTCCTCATTTAACATATGAAATACAGTATGACGCTGATGTGAAAATCTGCAACAACAACAAAAAAAAATCATGTAACATCATCATGAAACAGATTTTTTCTCCCTTTCTAGCCATGATTGCTGAGTGCTTACCTTTGTTGTTATTTACAAAATCATCACTTGACAGTAGTGCACGTCTCCCTTCCCTGCACAAAAAAACGCAGCTGTCTGATTATCATCTCGCAGCCTTCCACAGCTGGCCCCACGGAAAACTGAACCAGTCGCGAGTGGGTGAGCGGCGTCTTATCGGAGGGCTCGTACTTGGTTAAGACTGTCCCAGAATGAAATGCGAGTGTTTAAAAGGAAAGTGTTGCGACACACAGTTCCACGCCGAGTAAGCCACAATGTGCGTGTGTGTGTATGGGCGTGCGTCTAATGACATAGGATGGCCGCTGTCTTGCCCTCCCACTATTTCCTATGAACCCGTCTGTGCTCGCAGGACAAAAGGCTCCTTCAGTGGCTCTGTCTGCCAGCCGCCGGAGCGGCCGAGGCTTTGTCTGCGTAGAAGAGAGAGAGAGAGAGAGACCAGGATCTGCCCCCTGCTGCCGGTGTGCATGCACAAACACACTTGTGTGTGCATCCTTTGGGATATAAGAAAAATGTACCATATGCACAAGAGTAAACGTGTCCACTACTCTTGACTCCTTCTGAATGCAGTTTGAGGTTTAAGGTTAGGGCGAAGGGTTAGTAGTGATGGTTAAGGTTAAGTTTGGGAGCTTGGGACTGTTCAGTATAATGTGATCGGTGGTCCTCACAAATATAGAAGTATCTGTTTGTGAATACGTATCTCCCTCAAGTATGTCTGCCCTAGATGAATTTGTATATTTGTCGCATTACGATTACCTTCTCTGTCTCCATGCGTTTTTTATAGTGTATTGCTTTATGTCTGTATGTGACTGTGTGTGTGTGTATGTATGTGTGTGTGTGTGTATATGTGTGTGTGTGGGAGTGGAGATGACACAGGCCGTCAGACTGTAAAGCACTGTGAGGAGTCAGGGGAGGCGTGGGTCTGTTCTCAGACACTTCCCTCTGTGACCCCGGACCGTCATAAATCTCCTAATTCCCTCATTCCAGTGTCAAACGGAACGGAGCTCTCATGTGCTGGAAATTCCCCCGTTCCCGACTGCTGCAGAGCAAATGCTACAGTAGCTCCAGAGCCAAAGCTTTTTCCACTGCGGCGCTGTCACGCTTTCGACAGGGGCGTGCAGTCGTCGGTCACCTCGGCCGGCCGCAATCGGGGAACAATGAGGCTGGCAAAAACATCTTTTGCCTTCTGTCAGGTATGGTAGAGGGATGCAAACGAATCAGCATGTTCTAGAAAAAAAGAAGAGTATGTGTGCAGCAAAGGTCTACAGAGAGCCACATTCGTCTGAAATATTTGAATTAGTTTAGAGTTTGCGTGGCTCAGGTAAAGTTTAAAAAAAAAAAGGAAATACACAAACCTGCTAGAAGGAATACAATGTGGCATAGCTTGTTATCTTGTGCACGTATGAAAACATACTCGATGATAAAGTATATGCGATGAGGTTTTCATTAGCTTAAATTGAATAACATATGGGGCCGTTTTCAGGTTGCAACGCAGCGGTGGCTGCTGGCCAACCAACAGCAGTTAACAGCACTGGCAGAAACCAGCAGCAGTAACAATTACAGGAGATGTGTTTAGCTGGGTGTTCAAATAGGCCATCCTATAATGTGAATGGCTGTCTGTCAAGTAGACCGGCTGCTCACCAGCCGATGAGTGCGGCTCTGATGACTTTCCTTCTCCCGCTGCAGCCTATAGGTGACATTTTACCTTTTGTTTTGGGAGCAAAGGTTTTTAGTCTTTGTAAGCAAACTGTCCTGCTGTCCCAGCTGTTTGCTCGTAGCTCTCGCCTCTATCAGCGAACCGTTGAAAAAAAAAAAGCAATGGGTGTCGCTGGTCCATCAACAACAGCAGGTTGCTCAACATGTAGCAATCTGACTTCAGCCCAGTGTGAAGGCTCCCTGCTCGCAGGGCATTCGGGACATATGACCTCAGTGAGATCTAGCTGTAGCAGAACACCATGTCCATTGTCCAGGAAACAGTTTGCATCAGTCCCTGTGTGTGTAGATGTGTTCAACAAATTGCCCATTTGTGCATGAGTGACAGGCTTTCAACCTGAGAATCTGCGAGTGGGCTACCACCAAATGTTGCTCTCCCGGGCGACCGAGGTCTTTAAATGGCAATTAAAACCCTCGAATGCCCCGAAACTGCCGAAAAGTGAGGATCAGCTTAAAAGAAGAAAGAATGCAGTAACAGAAAGTCAGGAAATGAAGAAAAAACGAGGAGAGAAGGGCCACTTGATTGAGAATGACATCCCGGCGATCGCGTTTCAACAAGATTTGCTGCTTTAATATAAACTCAATTAATTCCAGTGTAAGAGGAGTAACACTTTGTAACATGTGGTATTAATGGGGCAGCTTCAAAACCCATATAACCTGTTAACAGTGATCACTATCACCGCTCCATACATGCTTTATTTGGTCTGGGATTTGATCAGAAGTACTCTATCCTGTGGCCCCTCGAGACCATGGCAGCCGGGGAACCGACTTCCTCTCGTGCTCCTGCTGCATTTATTAGCCCGATTCATGGGGACTTGTGTGGAGATTTACTGCTCACTTCATCTTGAAAGCTTTTTTATTGTTGTAATGTTAACCCGGAAAGAACATACTAAGTCCCGATGCGGGCGTATATCACACACGGGAGCATTGCCTGCGAATTCAAACCCTGTGGTTTCTAATATGCACATGTGAGGGATGGCAGACACGTACCATTAAACGTACAAACACACACA
Organism: Chelmon rostratus; assembly: GCF_017976325.1. NCBI lineage: Eukaryota > Metazoa > Chordata > Actinopteri > Chaetodontiformes > Chaetodontidae > Chelmon > Chelmon rostratus. The sequence goes on from NC_055661.1 coordinate 14,779,531, forward strand.
CACACACACACACACGTGCGAACACATCCCAGCCGCCCTTGAGGCGAGATACCACAGCCTCCTCAGGTCTGAAGGATTAAAACGAAGGATTAATAAACATGTTACTTTGTAGTTAGGGGATTAACCCTCTTCCTTCCCCCATTAATGGCACACACACACTCCCACTCACACCAGCACACGCTAACTGAAAGTGAATTATGCATGCACACACACAACTGCAATTAAATACCAAAACAGGGTCGTTGAAAATGAAATACCAAAGCACCCCTATGCACACTTATACTTCACTTCAGTTCCGGCCCGAGGCTTCACATCTCCTGAGCTTCAGAGGAATGTGCCGTGTAATGGCGTTAGAGGAGGTCTGAAGGAGGTGCACTGGAGGCCGGATTGGGACGAGGTGCCAGGAGGAGGGAGGTGAGGGGAGTCGTCTCTAAGTATTTCTTTTAAACAGCCCCAGTCTTGACAGCTCTCTCTTCCTGGGCCGACCTCTGCCCAGGTAGCAGCTACTGTAGCATTGGCTGAGAAAGACTTTTTTTTTTTTTTTTTTGGCTGAGGGTGCTCCGAGGGTGAATAAATTCGACAAAAGAGTTCATACTGTGGAATTTAAAGTGCCAGTGAATCGGGGTGGGGATTGGGTGCGGAAGGTGGGGGTAGAGCAGCATAAATGGAGCAAGCCCTTCGGGGCGGCTGTCTCCTCGAAGCTGATCCCACCGAGTTTAATCCTTGACATCACGTGAGCAAAATCCCACCGCTGCCGCTTCTTTCTCCTCCAGACAGCCTGTGGATGTGGGTTTTATCAGCCCAAGGATGGATGTGGGGCAGCACGTCAGTGAGTTACTGCCTCTGTGCTTGCTCTGCGTTTTCCTGAATAGGGCATGGAATGGGCAGATAAGGTCAGGAACATGGGTTTCATTTTAACTTTTAGAGGAGAGGCCCCGTTCCAGGTTGTAAACCACACCTGATATATGTCCCTTTCACAGCATGGGCATTAAAGATACTACTACAACAGAATCTCTTGCTTTTGCTTAAATACAACAACAACAATACTAATAATAACAAATGTATATTCAGAAAAAAAAAAGATTTTAAAGCATTATCAAAACTGGAATATTGCTTTGTTGAGGATATACAGTTGCAAAAACAACCTAAAGTGTTACAAATTAGTGGAAAGATCATCTCCTATGAGCCACAGTTTGTTTTCTCTTCAACCTTTGGTTCTGGATTGGGTTATGATATTTTCAGGTATTTTATTGCCCATTTATTACTCTTTGTTAGACAGGAGACAGTAGAAAGTGGCAGGAAATGAAGGGGGGGAGGGTCATACCAGGAACGTTGTGATTACATGGTCTGCATCCAGGTTGCCTTGGCCCTCTCTCTCTTCCTCTCTCTCTCTTGCAAAAGAAACCTTGATTTAAACGACACTTCCTGAATAAATAAAGCTTGACAACTGGAACAGCTTAACAGCTACTGGAGCCTCTCAACACCGGACTTTTGAGAAATCATGTGTCAGCCAGAGTGCAGTGCTTTCTGCTCAGATTTTCTCTTGGTACAGTTCAGCTTCTGGCACTCTGTCTGGTTACCAATGCAAACCACCATTTCTGTCCAGAAAGTACATTGCTTCCTGTGTTCCACAGCGGCACACCAGTCAGCAGCAGGTTTCAAAGCTGAGTTGAGGTTAATCACAACTGTATTGTTTCAACTGATGCAGACCAACAAAATCACACTTTATCTAAAAAAGCGGCGTGTTATTATTGTCACCCCCTCAAGGTATTTACCCTTAAACCAAAGCCATCCCATGCAAGGCCAACCATCAAAGCAGCAAAGATTAACGATCCAGCTAATGATTAAACACGGACAAACAGTGGCCTGTTTCATTGCTCCACTCCCACACAGGTGCACTCACCCACACTCCAGGTGCACCGATCCCATCTGCCGTAGACAGTGCAACCTAACAAATCCAGATTATGGTTAATCCATGACATGTCAAAACATCTGTCACTGTGGGGCAAGCAAGGACTCACATCACAACATCTGCCACAAAGGGCAAGCTGTGGAAGAAAAAAAAAAATCTTTTTAAGTTAGATTAGCTTGTTGGACTGTTTCAAATGTTTCACAAGAGCAAGCCCTGGCAGAGATACAGAAAATTACATACTGACAATATATGAAACTGGGTTACGAACAATACATTTTGAAATTGGAGTATTAGAGTTGGATATACTCAAGGGGGGAAAAGGGGGTTAATTTTGTGTGTGTAGTTTCGCAGTGTACACATTCTTGCATGTCATTAGCTGAGTCGGAGGAACTGGAGACAGATGATGGTTTGTTCATGCAGTATTCAGTCTCTTCTGCTTGGCTGTCCAGCACAACAGTGTTATTTTCTTCTCTAAGTAACAGTTGTGTTGTGATTTGGGGGCACTGAGTGTGTTGTGGCTACTGAGCAAACGGCGGTGGGCAAATTTCAAATCACAATCAACTGTAATTTGAGAAATTTTCTACTGAAAAAGGTCCCTTTGTCACACTTGTCCTGGTCGAAAATGTCAAAAAGCATTAAGTGAGTCTTTGCAGTTTGGTTGTCAGCAACACAACAGTGTACTGTAGTCCCAGCAGTACCACACTTATTTAGTTAGCTTGTTTTCCAGGTTTTTATGAAAGATTCAGGGAAATAGGCGGTTTCCAGACAACACTGCACAAGACCTATGATGTATTTGCTGCAGGTTAAACATGCACTCAATTTTCCATCTCTGGTGATGAAGACATGTAGAAAGTTGCACATGTCAGATTTATTGTAACTGTCAAAGGTGACACAGAAAGTCTCAGTTTCGGTCTTAAACAGAGAAATCGACAAAGAGATCAGTCATGACTTAGCAACAGCTCCCTGAACTTGAAAAACTGAAAGTTTATTAGATTTCCCTTATTGAATTTAGAAAGCTAGAGAAGACAACTGGAATTTCAAGACAACTAATTCACTCTCGCTGTCAAGCTGCCACATCCTGACCTCCCCCCCCCCCCCCCCCCCGAAAGGGACAGCTTTGACCCAGAGCTCAACCAAAGTCATTTTGTCAAGTGACTTACCAGCCTGCAGTCACCCTTCTCTGTTCAAGAGCTCATGTCAGGCATTGCTGAAATGTCACAACATGCGCACAGTCGCTGGGAGACACTCATCTGCTTGTCAGAGGAGGCCATGCAGCTCTTTAGTTGCATCAAATAGCTCGTTCAGCACAGTTTAGCAGCAAAGGACAACAAGCGACCGTATCGGCAAAATCCATATCACAATTTCCTTGACGTCCCGTTGCAGGCGGCGGTTCATCACAGTGACAGCTCCTTTGGCTGGATGTGGAGATAGTGTTATTGCAGTGTGAACGGAGGAAACTTAAAAGGGCTGCTTCTTGTGTCCGTCAGGAAGAATGGTTAATATTACACTTTCATCATGCGTGTTCATTTTGAACACTGATGGATAGCGTGATTCAGTTCATCATCATTATCTTTCTGGTGGCCGAGAATGTGGAGAACTTAGGAGCTAGAGGGCCATTTATAATTCACCTTGAGATGAACACAATGACAGAAGGGTAGCGGTACACCTTGATGATATTAGCGCCCATTGTCGCACGTGGCTTAATGGCTACTCGAACAGGATATTGACCCAAGCAAAGCATGCCTGCCTGGCTTTATGATTCTTATCAGAATGAATGAAGCTGCGGATCCCGCTGAGAGTGATACTTTAGCCAACCATTCATAGTCATTCATCACTGAGGCGGGAAGTGAGATTCCTATATCCATTAAGCGAAGATAGATTCACAGTTCCCTTGTGGCCATTTAAGTGAGCAAGAACGTCCAGAGGAGGTCGACTCTCCTGAAATAGCCTTGAACCTACCTTGAAATCTCAAAGCATTTGCTTTAGATGAGCTGCAACACCTTGCTAACAGGACGTTGTGGCCTTGTTTTTTGAACCATGCTGTAATTGCGAAAAGTTAGAGTTAGAGTTAGTTGAAGTCAACGGCACATTTTTTAATCAAAAGCAATGAGCTCCGGGTGAGAACTGCAAATTCCAGTTTGCAAGGTCACGAAAAAAAATAAATTATTTTACCTTCACAAAGAAGATTTTTTCACTCTCGCAAAGCCATCAAATCGCGCCACGATGGACTGGAAGATGGTTTACTGCAGAAGCGTTTTGTCTGTTTTCGTGATCAGCGCTTAGCTGTGTGCCACAGCAGTCTTTTGCTTTCTAATCACCAAAGGAAGACTCGATTTGTAGCTGCCTCCCCTTTAAAGAGGTGAAGTGCAGGGCGCTAAATTGCATGATGGACTTTTTCTCAGCCAAGAAAGGGGCTGCCACATCCAAGGATGTTTGCAGACCATCTCAATTAATGCTTTTGAAACGCCATCTCTCATTAAGCCGTGAGAGCGGGGGCAACTCCGCAGCCAAAAGAGAGTATTGAGCTTTGGGTCTCAAAGGAAAGGATTGCTGCAACACCAGATACAGCATCTGCTATTGATTCAATTACTTCCATGAATAAATAGATTTCTCTGGGTTATGGAATGGGGCCAGCTTGGAATATTTAATGACTTTAGTCAATAGACTTTTAGCGAGTACGGTTTGAAGTTCTCTATTTTTCAGAATTTGACATTACTTCTGTTTGCAGAGGAGTTTCATCTGAAGGCTTGTCAGACGTTCAAAATAATGGGGATGTGGGTGTATCTTTGATTGTGGTGCCAATTCTTCAACAGCCTGTCAGGAAAAGAAAACCTCGGAGGGAAAGTTCAGGTTCAATATTATTTGCTGTCGTCCCTGCATTAATATATACGCTTGGTCCAAGCCATTTACAATCTTCTCCTGCCCAGAATCCTGAATGAACAAACTAGACCAGAAGTTAATATTTATGACAAATGCTCTCCTTTGTCTTGAAACACATCAGGCAGTCCTCAGCGTCCATCATTGTAATAGCGAGTGAAGCTGACATTCCACTCTATTGTGTGTCAGTCCATCATCGAGAAAACAATAGTTGAATTGTGGGTTCATTACACTTAATGGTGAATTACTCACTCTCATGTCTTTGTTAGTTAGGAGCATCCCGATTTTGGGTTCCTGCGGAGAGACCGAGAGCCCGGTGATGTGACATATATTTCACTGTGGGGGAGGAGGCCCGTCAGAAAATAATCCGGATAGAGAGAGAATGCTCATAACAAAAGGAGGAAGAGCAGCCAAGGCATTGTGCTCCTGCACATCCAAAGTGATGTGTACGTTCATCTTTGATGTTAGCGTCTTTTAGAATGCAAACAAATGGATTTAGGTCATGCTGAGTGGTTTAGCCGTTTGGAGAACACGTCTACTCTTTTATTTCTGGGCTGTGTGAAGAAAGGAATTTTTGATTTGTTAAATGCGTGCAGGGCCAGACACTGCAGTTTGATTTCTACCGTATTTGCCAGGCCACGCTGATAAGTAATGAAAATAAAAAAAATCAATCAATCAGTGGAAAGAGAACGTAGAGACGAGTGCTCTTAGGAAAGTGTCTCCTTTGAACTGCTCCGCTGTGAATCCCCACCTCACCCCGCGCAACTGGCTCGCTTTTGTATAAACTTGGCCTCTTTGTCTGCCAGGCTGTGTGTCTATGTTTGTGTTTGTGTGTGTGTGTGTGTGTGTTTTTGACAGCCATTTTCTCAGCCGCTTCCTTCCCTCTGATTCTCTGTTGGCATGGTGAGTGAGCAGCGGGAAGCCTTCACTCCAATTTGCCATCGTTTGTCATCACTTGCCCCTGTGACACAGACACACACGCACACGCGCATGCACGCGCACGCACACACATCGTCACCTACTTTCTAAGGCATGCCGACACTGGCGACCCCGTGGCAGCAGTTTTGGCCTCCCCTCTGCCCCCCATAGCTCTGTAGTGCCATCTGTGATTTAAACATAAGGGATGGGTAAAGCCAAATTTGACATTGTTTTTTTTGTCAATCTGCAGATTTGAAGCTACATTACAGTTCTGCACACTAATACTGTCGGTGCCTTTAATTGTTCAAAGTTTAGTGTTGCTCATAGGCCCGTTGTGGCAGCTGTTAAATGGAAAGAAGTTCTGCATCACAGTGTTTGCATTAGTTTGACTGCACGGTGAAAGGACAAGGATGGTCTACTAGCAAAGGTGGCATCCATTAGATTCATGGCCACATGATACACGCTTGTGCTGGGGTTTTTTTGTGTATTTTTCGCCACTTATAAAGACACATATTTTCTCACTTGCTCCCTTGTTATGCAGAAAGTTTTGGTTTCATTTTCCACAAGTTTTGAGCTAATCTTGCACTTGCGATTTCTGCTTCCATCCCAGCACATTAAAAGTGAGTGGAATTCAGCTGTGCTTCTCAAACTTCTGAAAAGTTGCATGAAAAACATTCAGTACAGTTTCTTGAAACCCTGTTCTGGTTGTCCAGGGTCATCCACAGAGTTTGCTGAACTACTCAAAAAAATTGTACGAAAATTGCTCAAAATGTTTTTTTTTTTTTTTTTTTTTTTTTTTCTGTAGATTATTCTGAGCAACAGGGACACTCAATCTGTAAAGGGACTGCTGGAATTTCTTTATGGATATTTTTAATTTTGTATTGGGGTGAAAGCACAAGTCAAACAAAGACAACAAGAATTAAAATTACAACTGTCAAATAACTAGGAACTGTAAACTAACTGCATTGCAAGATACCACTACAGGTAGGTGAGACAAAATGCTTTCCTAATATGGGTGAACCAACCCTTCAACACATAGGACACAAGATGCAGAAGTTCTGATTGTTTCATCTGCCAACATACTTTTGATGGTTTATAATAACTGGTGTGCTTTTATGTCCCAGAGCACAGTGGTTAAATAATGAGGCACAAGTATGATTTGATCAACCCCTCCAGCTCTGTATCTAATTGTGCATTTGAAGCTTGTAGGGATCTTACATTTGACGACAGTAATTAAGGACAAAGCAAAGGTCTCATTAAGCAAATTACCTTGTTGCAGGGAAGTCTGGGGTTAAAAGCCTTCGCTGGCTGTGCTGTCATTCCTCTTCATCATCAAGGCTCATCAGACCACTGGGAGAGGTCTCGGCATCTTATTTCATTACGCGTTTATTCCATTCCATCGTTCATTTGCACTTCATTTTACAGGCATCTGCACTACTGGGCTCAAACGCTCAGATTTACGCATCAGACCAAAGCATCTTTGTATTGCTGAAATCTATTAGGGCATATGAAATTTATATATGTGCTTTACCCTCCATGACAGGGGAAGAGGGTCAGATTTCTCTCATTTTGTTCCACTAAGTTTTACAACAATAAGACACTCTAACTGGTCATAAATCCAACCCAGGCACCCCATGGTGTAGATTCATTTTGTTGATGGATGATGGTAGAGCGGACTCAGGAGGGAAGCTGGAAGTGGATTCTATCTATTATTTTGGGCCCTGTGTCCTGGCTGGTCGCTGGCATGGTCAGTCGGTGCTCCTGCCTGTTGGGGAGGCCGAGCCAGAACCCTGGAATGGTCAGTAAGTGTGTTGACGTGAGGGCTCGATGCCATCTGGGCACATGGATTGACGAGATGACGGCGATAACTCTCTGTAGAGTTCAGACGGACAGGAAGATGCCCATGGTCCCCGCTGTGGTGGCGGCACCAAACCCCAGTGCTAAAGATGAATGGTTTCCAGTTCTATGCACCATCACCCCTGGTTTCCTACATGTGGACCAGAAAGTGTGGAAACAGAACTGATTTTCATTATGACTCTACTTTCACATACACAAAGCAAACTGGCTGTTGGCCATAAACTCATTATGGTCTAATTCAGCTTTCATTTCCTGCCATCCAGGTCCAATATTACCACCTGCCAAGTGCCAAATGCTGGTAAAAATTTGCTTTTGGCGGATAATTCAGTGAGGTTCCACTGCCACGCTGGTCTTTAAGTTTCTGAGATGACATTGGAATGCCTCAGTGATGAACAAATAAGACACTCCTGCAAAGGCTAAATTACCTTAAATGCCAATTGGCACCACTTTGTCTGCTAAAGACAGCTGCTTTAAAATAGAAGGAAGTAAAAACATGCAGTAAGATAAACTCCAGTGACAGCTTGAAAGTAACCAACACAGATACGTATGATGGAAATACAGTATATATGGTGGGTGGTAAATATTGCTGACTATGATGGGCCGTCTTTGTAGTAGTGCTGCAATTTATCTTTTTCAAAGTCTTTCTGAAGTGGGAACATAATTCTGTCTAACAGTTTTTGGTTTTACTCGTTCTAGGCTTCTGCTGCTTTATCTCATTTCCCCCGGCAGGTGATGATTTTTAGGTTAAATCTGGCCAATATATCTGCAGTTCTGCAATTGGGTATTCTAGTTGCTCCCAATACACCAGTTAAATTCATTTCCATGGTGTTTTGCCTGCAGCTAAATGTGTCCAGCAATAGGGGAAAAAAAGGCCCAAAACAAGGATTGGGGGGTGGGGGGGTTGATGATGAAGTGGTCATAATAACAAATACTGCACAAAACCATAGTTTTTGTAAACACTAAACTGGTCCTCTGATGTGGTGTAGGTGTGTTGGGTAGGGAGCAAAATCCAGACAGGAGTGTTTGGTGCACTCATGCCATAATGAGGGAGGGAGCCAGGAATCTTGCAAACACGTTTCTCCGCTTAACCAAGTTGTTCTAACCGAGTTACACTGTTCAACTGCTAAATGACAGGGCAAAGGTAGTCTTCTCTGTGTATATATATAGTGCATGCAGTCAGTGAATTATGCTTTCGCTCAGCTTGGGATATAGGAGAAGTTAGGAATGTGGGATATCAGGGTTGTAGATCAGGCAGTTCACTGCTGCTGCTGCAACAAAAAAAGCCCCCTCTCCTTACTCAACAGAGTGCCATTTAAGAGTTGCTGATTACATCTCTGAACATACCACTTACAATTAGATGTATGTTACTGATTACCAGTGACAAGTGGTTAAAGTAACTGATACTTCATACTAGACGCACTACTTAGCGTTCCCTATGGGACTCTTTAATCGGTTATGATATGTTCACCTAAATGTCCTTTAAAACACCTCTAAACTCTCCGCATCTTAGATTTCACTTGGTAAAATGTATTTGTGGCACAGGAAATAGCAGGGGCTAGGTGCTAAACACGAACTATGGGGGCTAGTGTAGCTAATGGGCTAACACCAGAATTCCAGAAGTTGTAAATTATAAGATGTCTTATTAAAAACTTTATTGTCAATAATCACAGTCCACAGCTGAGCCGCATCCCCGTTTCCCTGCTGCTTCTGCTGTTGACTCAAGCAGTTATAAAGCAAGAATACAAACAACCAGTATTTCCTGAATGCTGGGTCAATCTCAACTGCTCTCCAAAACTGGACATAGGAGTGCTTCACTATTTTGCCTGTCAGTTAAAAGCATAGAAACACACCGAAAGCAGCGAGGCTGTCAGGAATCACTGAAACTTCCTGTACTTCACTCTTGGTGGGCAGATCCGCCAAGCTGTCAGTCCAAATGCACTTTTCTGCTGAGATGTTGTTGCAATTTTGCCATTCATAATTTACAATGAATATCTCACAGATGTCAGGCGTGATTGGTCCCTTTGCCAGTTTTTACCACTTCTTCCAGGTCACAGTTCATTTTCACACTCCGCACTACCTGCCACTCCCTCGCTGCCAGCTACCTCTCCGAAGGAAGTGGGGTCAATTCATAACTGCAAGTGAATGCATCTAGAAATGAAAGCAAAATCCGGTCTGACTGCACCTTAAGTGGAGGTCTAATCAGACAGATTCACTGAAAACATCTGTGTGAGCCTTTAAAAACACCCCTCGCACTCACTGCCGATTGTATACGTGAGCGTGAAGGCTGTGCATGCACCAAAATCACAGGTAGTTTCAGAAAGCAAAGTAACAGGGTTTACCAAAGAGAGTGTTTACAGGTCGCATGAATAAATCAGCTGCAACCTCTGACAGACGAGCAGCGAAAGCAGATCCTCTGGAGTAAAAAGCAGAGGAATGGACAATAACAGCTACCACGTTACGCCACAGAACGAATGCTAAGTCAGCCCTCAAATTGGCCAAGGGTCGACAGGCCTGCTTATCATTCTCATTGCTCTTACAAGATACCAGCTTTTCTTTTCTTTTTGTTCTGTCTCTTCTCAATATCCCCTCAGTGGTTACTCCACTATCACAGGAATTGTCAGGGTGCTACATCCTTGACCCACTCTGCCCCCACGTCTAATTCGGGTGATCTATGAATTTAACCTCCTTAAAGCGTTGCATCCATTTTGCCTCGCTCCGCATAAGAGCTTCAGCTGGATTCCTGTTATGTAAATGAGAATGAAAAGTTGCAGAGAATCATCTGCATCTGCATCATCCTCCTCCACAGAACCTGTACTTGTACCCATTATTCATATGCTCAAAACATTACAGACCTGGGATGCTAATGTAGTCTCATAGCCTCTGCCCAGTGTTTGAGCCTTCACACTCATACTTCGCCGGGGCCTTGATTAAATTTGTTGCTCCAGCCATCCGCCTGCCGGCTGCCAGATGACTGTGAATATGAATGAGACTCTAACATTGAATGTTGCGAGGCTCTGTCCTTGCTTTTCCTTTCTTGTTGGCTCATTATCCTGGTTGGCTCCCACCTTAACTTCTTTTCACTCTACTGTCTCTCTCTCTCTCCCCCCGAACTTGTCAGCACTAACTTTCACGCCGTGATGAAACACACATCAGCACACATACAAACATGCTGACAGACCAAACCACAGAGGCGGTGCCTTCCCTTTTTTCATATGTATTTTTTTGGAGGGGGAAAAAATAAATTAAAGATTTCCACGAGGACGCACCAGACAAACTGGAAAATATGACTGTCTTTTACTGACCGTTGCCTACTTTGATTCTCTTAGATTCTCTTATTGTTTGGCAATTATTATAACCTGCAATTGGCAGCTTTGCACACAAGTGGTCCCAAATAACAGTGGGAGGTAACTGAAAAGTGTAAACATTGCTGCATTAAACATGATGACACGAAACTGCTAACATGGCTGTCAGTCCAGGCAGGAGCAGAACGGACAACAGAGGCAAAATATCCCACGTTGGTGAGTCCAGCCGTCTTTTGGATGAAGCGCTTGCTTCTTAGCACTCTGAAGTGGTGATTTATCTCTCTTTAAACCGTAGGTGAGGCCTCAGATGCATGGGGCACTCTTTTTCATTTGGAGAGCCGGTTGGTGATTTAGGCTGGTGAGACAGCTGCATTATTTTTCAAATCAAATGGTGCGGCTTTAGCTCATCTCGGCCTTAAGGCCAGCCCTAAACTCTAACTTTTAACCGTAAAGTAAGACAGTTTTATTGATTTCTGGTGCAAAGCTTTGCACTGAATGAGCATTTTGGTGGTGTTTTATACTCCACATTCTATCACCTGTCGATCACAGGGTGGTTTATTTGTCTGTTTAGTACATTTAAGTTTCTGGAGGTCCTTCCTTGGTTTAGCAACATTGTCTATTGTCCACCTCGCTCTTCCACTATTAATTCCAAGCAAACTGCTGATGACAAAAACATAGTTTCCTATGAAACGGAGGATTTTGTCTCTGATCTACAACAGCGTGTTTTAGAACAGCAAATGTTCAAGCTTTTAGAATCAATAATGCATGTGCATAAAAATCACATGGAGTGGAAATGAGTACTTTTCATAGTGAGGACTGTCAGAGCCTGAAAAATGTATCTTTGCTCCCGTCCTGAAATAAAACTTGGCAGAAAAAATATAATTTAGTCATATGCACACACACACACGTACACATATGTGTGGGGCCCTGCTCGCCTTTCCTTGTCAGTGGGGTCTCTGTCAGTATTGACAGGCTGTGGTCCTGGACTGACTACAGACAGACAAACTCAGGGAGGGGAGGAGACGCCTGCCTCTGCCAAGCGCCATGGCTGGAGAGCCCTCCAAGAACCTGGGGTGTGAGAAAGTCCTGTGTGGCATGCCTGGAAACAAATACAACATACAGTAGCAGCCATCTCAGTGTCTCTATTCTGAACTCATCATTTTGCCAATTTGTCTAGTTTAAATGAGTTAAACAAACAGTAAAGCCGTGATGATTTTATTTATTAAGGGATTAAGCATTAGCACGGAAAAGGCAACACTCATGAGCATTTTGATCGCTCATTTACGGCTACGCTAAAACTATACCTGCATGTGCTAATTCAGTTGATTTTAGTGACTCCAAAAGCAAACCATTTGTAACTTGTCAGATCAGGATTTTCGCTCCCTGCCCACACATGATGTGCTTTGATCTGTCATGGCTCACAGTGGGATTGTGATTCTGTGACCCGGCGATACTGATGAACTATTCTGAGGTTAAGGTCTACATACAGCGCCCATAAATATACACATTTAATGTCATGTGCACGATATATAGCAACGTGATACAGGCGTCATCTGGTTTGTTCATCATAATAAACTGGAGGCAGGTATCCTGGTGTAAGCCTTTCAGTGTGTGGTGGGATATGTTTAGAGCTGAGACGTGCTGCTACTGCAGCATGCACAGCCGACTGGACACGTACGCGTCTGCTGTCTGTCTGAAATCATAACATTGATTATTTGTCAATAAATGGCAACCGTTTCAACTCTGTCAAGGTGACTAGTCTCAGATAAAATGATGAGGTTAATTGCTTAATGTGCTGTTATGGGAAAATGCTTATCAGACGGTTGGCTAGAGTGAGAAAAGAGGACCATTATTGATGTGATCCAGGTCCAGGTGAGATACCAGTCATAAAATGGATAGTGCAGCATAGTGGGTATATATTGGATTAATAGTAAGAAGGTCAAAGGATAAGTCAGCCACATATTACTTTCAACCTAGTCTTCAAATTCTATTGTATTTATTAAAAGGCCATGTAGGCTTCCCATGGCTCAGTGCCACACATGCTGTAACTGTTAAGGAAACTACATGAAGAGTTACCTCCAGCTCCAAGAGTCCTCCAGGGATCAGGTCTTAGTCTGCCCACATAGAAAGAGGGAACACCATAAACCTAAAAGGATAACAAATGAGACAACATAGGCAAGGATTTATGAAGTGCTGAAACACTCCCCACCATAGCGTTTCTTCACAAAAAACCCCACCATGCTGGATGGAGGAATGAAAAATAGCAGGGTGCTCTGGAAGGTGAGAGATACAGAAAATGGAGCGAGAAGGATGGCCTGCCAGAAAAAGAAAAAAAGATTCCCTTGTAGTCTTGCCTGTAAAGGACAAAAAAAAAGAAGAAGAGAAGAGCGGGTGAGAGGAAACCGCTTTCCCTCAAACTCCTTTCCTGCCCATCAGTATCCAGCTATCACCAATGTCAAAGTGCTTTCATGGGTCATTATGAGCCAGACATGTTGTCAGTGCCCTCAAGAGTCTTTGCTGCTCAAGCTCGTCCAATTTACCTCAAAATTTATTGCTCAGGAAAAGACTAACATATACTTAATACAGACTGGAATGTCCCCCTGCATTCAATAGATTTCCCAGACCTGATTGGATATTGTGTATCAGCTTTCTAGTTTTGAATTTGGCTGCTTTTTTTTTTTTCTCCTCTCCTGTTCTGTCTGCCACCACAGCTCTCCTGCCTCTGGAGATCCCGTGTATTAATCCTGATGTAAAATTGGATAGCAGGTGTTCTCTTATCTCAAAGAAAATCCAGCCAGATACAGAGACACAGTTTAGGCCGGCGTACCCGGAGCTTTTCATCATCTCCTAATTGGCCCATCTGCAGTCAAGACAGGCTGGACTCGCTTGAGCAACTTGCCTCATTGGGTTGTATCACTCCCGATGCCCTCTGCAGTCTTGAAATGACCCCTGTGTTTGGCACATGAGGTTTTTCTATTTCCATTTTTCTCAACCAAACGCCTTTTCTGACTGAATCACTCTTGGAAGACGGAGCCACAAAAGGGATTCAAGAAACAACTCTGATCTGACGGCTGGCTTTGGGGCGAGGTTATGATAACATAAAGCTGCTTTTGTCTAATTTTGTGTGAGTGTGGTTGTGGCTCTGAGTGCACGCATGAGCTGTCGGTTACTGATTTGAGCGACACCCCACTGAAAGACACCTGCAGGCATCCTGATGTGGCTACTGGAGCTGCCTGCCTGGAGACGGGTTTGTGTGGGAAACCTTTTCAAATTATGACTGTAGTTCAGAGAAAAACTACTTCAGTATTTGTATTAGATACAGAGGAAAGATTCTGGCGTCTGTCTTGAAAACAGTACCTACACATTAACATGAAAAGTGAAGAGCATCATTCAGCTCTTCTCTTCTTCTCTTTGGAGATTAATAAAGTATCTATCTATCTGTCCATCTATCTAGCTCTGACCTGATCAAAGAGAATTTGATTAATGGAAAAACTACAATATTGCATTATTATAATTACTATAATCAATCAATGTTTGTGTTCCAAAATGTAATTTGTACAATAAAAAAAATGTCAAAATTTGTCACTTCAAGACAGGATTCTTCCCTCAAAAACAAACCAATTTGGTAAACAAAGTGCTTAAAAATAAACACCAGCTGTATTAATGATCATCAGTGTACTCTACTTCCTTGCCAGAAGAATTCTCAATTATAATTTTGTGTCTCATTAGTCGGTGTAAGTTGGACATGATCAGTCAAGTTGATTGGTAAGCGCACACACGGGAACTGGACTCTAAAAAAAAAGAAATGAACATTGCCAAAGATTATCACTGCAATTATCAAAAAGACACTCAAATCTTAACGCAGTGTATAGCAGTTGTGACGCTACGTCCCGTTCTCTCCAGCAGGATATTGCCTCTGCTCGGTCAGACATTTTGAAATTTCAGGCACGCTTTACTTTCGTTTGTAGTTTGAAATATGTTCCGTGTTAATTAGCAGCATTAATGTGAGCTCCTACATCTCTGATCATCCATCTTGTCAGTGTGGGCTGCAGAGACACTTTTTTTTTTTCTTCTCGGAGATAGCTCTCAGATGTTGCGCTTTGATTTGTTCAGTTTCATCAAGCACTTGAGAGACTGACCTTGCAGTAAAAGCAAACTCCCCAAAGGACACCGTCTGGTCTGAAGCCCTCGCCTCTTGCCAGCCCGTTCCCCGTTGGGCTATATGGCTGCATTGGCAGCCAGATTGTCTTCACAGCTCCAGCCATTTTCCCATGTTGAGTCCTTTCGGTGTTGAGGAGTCTCCCAGTTTATCTTTGTCGATATCAAAGGTGGCTCCCTGCTCTGATCAATTTTCGCAGGAGCTCTTGATGCTTCTGGGCTAAAAGGAATCAATGGAGGTGCAAAGATCCCTGTGTGTCTCGGTCTCACTGATTCTCTCTGCCTCACTCATTTCCTTGTGGTGCAGTGGAGCTGAGCCTGATCTCCATTCAGACTGCCCTACTAATCGCCTCATTTGAGAAAATGGAGCAATCGGGCCCATTTTCCCCGCTACGCCACCATTGACGGTGCAGAGAAGGGTCCGTGGAGCGATGCAAGGCTGGGATCTCTATTGCCATTCTGTCTACCTCCATTCACCAGTGTCTTCAAATGCCTTCAAATCGACTGTGAGATTCAAAATCCAATTTCTCAGCAAACAATGGGAAATATATACATTTACAGGACTAATTAGCCATTCCAGTAATTAAAGCCACTCACTACTGTAGCCAAATAGTTTTTAAATAAGCTACCTGAGCATGGAGATGAATGTTAAATACAACTTTTCGATTTTTCTCCTGAGCATAACATGGGACCCTTTCAAGCTGGGATGGTGCGGTGAAACTATTTGACCCTGGCTGTTTTAAATCTTTTGATTGATTATGTGTGCAGGGTCCATGCAGATGTCTGCATGTTCTATCTGTGGTAAAAATCCTTTAAAACCTGACCCTAGCATGAATTCAGCATTGTCCACAGGCCAGGGAAGGGGATGCTGGGATAAAGATCTGAGGGGCCAGGGGGATGCACAAAGTGCCAGCATGAGGAGAATTTGATACTGAATCTAGAGCTGCTGCACAGTAGAGGAAATATAGGGGGCTTAGGGACCTGACAGAGACATAATTCAATATAGCCTCGGGAAAAGACGGAAGGTGAAAAAAATACACACACACACACACACATGGGGAGCAGTTACACACTCCTCCAAGAGGCCGGCACCATTGAGCAAGACTTATGAGTATTCACAATTGGTTATCGGGGTCAAGCTGCACACAGCAGGATCCAAATTGTTGCAGTCAATGAAAACCTGTCCAGTAGAGCTACACTTCTCTTCCCGCCGTGACAATAAGCTTCACGTCAAAGAACATGACTGATCGCTTTCACAGGCGCTCCTAAGGTTACCTCGGCGATAAAGGGTGTGATGAGCGAGCAGACTCAACGCTATCGGAGTTGCTGCTCCGGCAGAGTAAAGCCAATACAGTTCTGCCTGATCCCCCTGCAGACCAGATGGATCTACAATACAGGAAAAAATCTGGTGCATTATGGATGAAGGAGAACAGAGCTGCTCGTCTGGCAGGGTCCAGCAACAGACTGTGTTGATGATAGGAAGACATCCAAGAGATAAAATGTGCATTGTTCACATGTCAAGCTGCCAGTGGATTCAAATGCATAGGGTTACCACAGCCCCTGCCAAACATATTGACCACACTGTGCTGATCGCAACTCCTCTGAAGTTTGTAGTTTCAAAGTTATAGCGGGCGTTGAAGTACTAAAGTAGCAGCACGACACCAGCAATCAAATGGTGGGTGTTTTATCGTTTCATCAGCCTCTCACTCGAATCTAGGAAATGTACATCACAAGTTTCCCAGCAACCAGTGGAGTCTCATCACATAGGTGCAGACATAAAACAAATGGGATGGAAAGGAAACATTAAAACACTGATATTTGTGTGTGTGTCGTTCTGAGTAAAAGCTTTGAGCCTGATAAGTTATGGTAGATATGTTCTTAAAATAATTAATAATATTGCCAGTGATGACGCATTAAAGGACTGTGTTGCATATATTACCAGATCTCTTTCAATAAAAAACAATATCAATATTCATTTAGACATCTTCAGAGACATGTTTCCAGCACAAATATTTTCCCTCTCCACCCATGTTGTGACAGGCCAACAAAGGCTTCTGCACACTTGCCGGTCCCCCTGATGTGACGGCTGAGAGGGGAGGACGGGGCACCAGTCAATCTCTCCCTCAATGGTACATCAGCCTCTCGCAGTGTTCAGTGGCACTTAAAAGTACAGCCCTGACCTTTCAACTGTGCTCTAATTACATTCATGTCCTGGGGTAGGCAGCAACCACAAAACAACCCGTCGTCTTTTATGAACTCACCACTGGGACATTGTCCCAGCCGCCCGTCACCTGGGATCTTGGCTGCCCCCAGCGATCCCCTCCTGCCGATCCCCACAGTATGTGAACGGAGCGGGCCCAGATCAGCGATGCCACGGTTCTTTCTGCTAAGGCATCTGGCTCCTTTCACACGTCAGCCACATTGGCTCAAAACCGGGCGCCCTTACCCAGCTGGGTGTTTGGAGGTTAGTGTGTGTCGGGGAGGCGAGCGGAGTGGGTTTGGAGGTGGTCAACAGCCAACCCGTGTCAGGCCCCATCAGCTCAGCATGGGCATCTATAAAGGCAGCCGACATCTTTCATGGCCAGCGGGCTTTGGAGGATCCAGGCTGGGATTTCTGCCCAGCCAAAGGCTTCCTGCCCCCGAAATGCTTCACTGCACCCACTTTCTTTTCTAATCTAGAGGGGCCGATGTGGTGGAGGGGTTACTGGGGAGAGAACAACTCCAGAGGAGTGGATTTTCTGAAGCTGAATTGATTGACACTGAGGGTTTTGGTGATGAGCCGTAATGTAATTTTGTAGCTTCAGTCTAGACTTGTGTGTTCTGATGTGGTCAGCATACGATTACTCATCTGCTATCAGTTTTCTATGTACCATTTATAAAACCCTGCACCGTTATCACTCAAAACGATGAGCGGATCACGGTTTCCACCACAACAAGCAGTGTTTCTCATTAGTGACATCTAAATAAGTGATTCTGTCATTAGGGCGAGTTATGGGCAGCCGTTTCGGTTCACTGCGTTCCACTGAAACGCTGGTGGCAGCGCACTCCATCTCATGGTGTTATTTTTTTATGTCTGTCAAGAGGCTGTGATCCGTGAAACTGGCAGCAACGGGTCCACAGTGAGGAGTCACGGGGAGCCAACACAGATGGACTTTCCTACGAAAAGGTCAGACGGAGAAAATTGAGTGGAAGGTTTCTTATCAAATGAGTAAAACTGGATTCCAGCAGCCTCGTGCACATAATAGATACCCCGCAAGGTGTCGTCAAAGCGGGTGAAGAGAAGGAATGAGATGAAGAATGATGAAGCTGAGGGAGACGGGCATAAAAAAGGAGGCCTGGGCCGAGACAGAGGGGATGAAGATAACGGGGTGTGGGAAAAGGAGTGAGTGGACCTGATGGGAGAAATATAACTGGCAAGGACATTTTGATGTTGTGCAGATGCTATGATGACCTACAAACACACCACAAACTTGTGTATTTTTTTTTTCCTAAAATAAGTGCTTACCTTTGTTTCTTTTAAATTGAACAGTGCCATAATATTGCATTTTGAACATTTTGACCTAACCGTCATTTCCTTAAATCCTTGCAGGAAGTGGCCCTCACATTTTTGCCATATTAAGAAGTACGGCCTGTGCCACGCTTCCCTTTTATCACTGGTACAGATATCCTATCAATCACACACATTGTATTAAACACGACTTGGATCCCTTGTTGGCTCGTAACAATAGAAATTTAATACACAGCAGCCACAGGATGTGAAATACAGCCCCTGTCTCTCTTTCATGTTACATCCCTCTGCTTTCCTTTGGAGCGGGAGTATATCACATTTTCGTGTGTGATATGAGACTCTGCTTAGAGGCCGCAATATTCTTTTGAAACACATTTTAATAGTACCCCGTGGATCTCAGACTGAGTCCCTATGGCTGTGGAAAGAGGG
Organism: Chelmon rostratus; assembly: GCF_017976325.1. Taxonomy (NCBI): domain Eukaryota; kingdom Metazoa; phylum Chordata; class Actinopteri; order Chaetodontiformes; family Chaetodontidae; genus Chelmon; species Chelmon rostratus. Next base: position 14,798,492 of record NC_055661.1, read on the forward strand.
AGAATCAGATCATTTAGGAGTCTGGCCCAACTGGAAACAAGGTTTATTGAATATGTCTGAATTTATTGTATCGTGTGTTGTGGTGGTTGAGGGCCATAATGGGTGCTTACCGAGAGGCAAACATGCTAATCTTTTGCCTCAAAGCCCTTTGCACAAATGCATTCATGTTTCCTATGGCATGAGGAGAAAAACTAACAGTCATAGAGCCAGTGAATACGGTCTGTGGGCTTAAATGATATATACGCATAGTACAGCGTTCAGTTTTAACTGTTATTTACCTTAGATGGAATTAAAGCGTCTGCATACATAGAGTCTTAGTGCTTTCCAGAGTTTGAAGCAGCCTTAGTTAATGGGAAAAAAAGTCTGTTAATTAAGGCCCCTTTATGAAAACGCAATGAATATTAATAGAGAAGAGAAGCCATTTAAATCTGTGTTACCACGAGTTTCCTTGCCGACACTCCCGCAGTAAATTGCACCCGTTCATTATGTTATTTTCCCTATCAGGCGTTTCACTTGGGGAATCTCGACACATTGTTGTGGTGTAACGGGAAAGAATGAAAATAGATTGTCGCTTAATTAATCAGAGACCACTTAATTACTTGACTTTACGGGCTTCCAACGAAACCTGGTAAACACAAGGGAAACATCAAAATCTACTCACTTGCAGCTCTCTTAATGGAAGAATAATACCATAATCTCACTCATCACTAAACAGTCACCATATATCAAGGCTTCTAAGACCTCTGCGAGTAGCTTCAGAAGCTCAGGGCATAAATTAAAGCATTGTTTACTCGAAAATTAAGAACAAAGAAAACAGAAACTTTTGAGCTACTCAGCTACAGCACTACAATACCCACAATGTCTGATAGCAAAATACAGATCCACATAGTGAGGTTGCCACAATGTTTCAGCTGTAACCCAGTTTCTTTCCTTGCCTCCTTTCCTATTAATGATTTATGAAAGTGTATTTTCTAAACCACTTAGCACCTTTGAATGAAGACTGACTTTTAATTTAATTAAATCAAGCTCCTGTGTGGGTGTGTGCACGTGTGTGTGTTGGTTTTCTCCTACTCTGCATTAAGGAAAGCACAAACCTCAGCCACGCCAAGAAAAACACGCACTGAAGACGTTTCTTGAAGAATGCTCCACACACGAAACGCTCATCAAACCTGATTAGTTTTGCCCACCCGATGCCGCTCATGTTCCTCACACTTCTAAACCAACTAGAAAAGTAGGAAGCGCATCGGGAAAAAAAACTCCACCCATCCGTCTCTTGCCGGGACACCGACGGCACGTACGCCCACTTAGTCTGTGTGTCGGCTCGTCTGGCAGTGTGTCACATTCCTGAGTGCACCCTAAGGTGGGGAGGGAAGATGAGAAGGACATATGAGGAGAGACGCGCTGAAAGACAAGACAGGAGGTTAGTGAATGGGACACATTATCAAACCGAGAAATGAAACCCGTTCATGGTCATACCAGCTGCTGGGACATTAGTCCATGTCACCGCTGTATCTTGGTACCCCAGTGCCCAAAAATGCAATGGCTAGAAGTGTTTTTGTTCTCGGCTTGATGTTGAAAATGAGCGGTACGATGACAACAAGAGTGGCAGTGATGATAATACAGACAAAAGTGATGATTTTTGCCCATACAATGATTGCCAGGGCAGGGCAGTGTCGAAACATGCCGCTGCACTTCACTGTTACCGAAACAGCAGATGTCTGAAACCTACAACAGATAATTTGTACATTTAAAAAATCAACCACTGCCTTCTGACTTGTTGTGGATAAATGCATCCTTCAAAAGTGGCTGTGTTTCTATCTATAGTGACACTTTTTATTTTTACTCCTAAGGAACAGATGAAGAGATATCTGCAAGGTTTAAATATTGCTGTGGTGAAACACACACGCACAAAAAAAAGAAACAGCGGAGCAAAGGTTCGTTGTGTCATGTAATCACTGGAGATGTGCAGATGTCTAGCGTCTGCCACAGACATCACACACTCCATCGCACAACACACCACGACCACCACCCATCAACTCCGAGTGCAGATTTCTGGGAAACAAAGAGGCCTGATTCTGGCATACTCGCCACATTTGCATTTGTTAACATGGCACAGGCTAAATGCTGGGAGTGTAAATATAAGTGTGTGCGTGTGTTTGATCGAGGAAGTTGCCTCCTGATCTCTTTCCATCAAAAAAACAAAAACACAAAAACAGAGAACAGACAGCTCGCCATCATCACGCATCACTATTAGCTAAAGAAGGGACTTGGGGCCCCTCTGCCACGTATCATTAATGAGTTAACGCATGCTACGCAACCGCTGCAGCTGTAAGCCAGCAGCCCAGCCAGGGTGTGTGGGTGGAGGGTGTAGAGGGGGGTTAACACCTGCCTCGTAACTCGCCTGGGCTCTGCCTTGGCTCTGTTCCACACTGGGGTCAGCTTGTCTGCTAATCTGCTAATATGGTGGATATAATTGCGATTGAATGGTCGGCGGCGTCGTGTGTCCAGGGGAAGCAGTTGTTCTTCCCCACTGCCAGTGTTGTGATATGCAATCAGAGGTAATCAGCGCCATCGAACCGATCAGCCTAATGGAATCGGATGGGTTTTCATTCACACACCTGGCTGCTGTGCGTGCTTGTCTCTTCCTGCTTGGCGAGTAAATGTGCTTGCATTTAAATGTTTGCGCACCTGTTTGTGTCCCTCGTGTTTCTATACCGTGCGAGCTTGTGTCGCTATGCATATTTCTATCTCGGTGTGTAAATGTTCTCGTGTGTGCACGTTGGAATTTGCATGTATGTGTGTCTGCATGTATACATTTTAACCCTTGTGTGCGACAGCGTACAGTGTGTGTGTCTTTCCAGCTATATGTGTAAAAGCCCATGCAGAGCGTCACACATGTCTGAGTGTGTACAGTATGTGTGTACCTTCCTGTGAAGGTGCTTGTCTGCCTGTGTTGGCTTGCTTGTGTGTGTGTGTGTGTGCATATGTGTCCCTTTGTGTGTCTGAGCCAGCACCATGAATCAGTGGAGTTGGCCACAGCAGAGACGAGCAAAGCAGGATTAAGAGCATCCTCATTCTGGCTAGACAGGAGCCTCTGTTGCTCTTGGGAGACACGTCAACAGAGAGAGAAGAGAAAAGAGAACAGACCCTCCTCCTCCTCCTCCCTCTACTCCTGTCATCTCCTCTCTCTCGCAGTGTTGCGCCCTCCAGCACTCCCTGCTTCTTCTCCTCCTTCTTCTCTTCACTGCCTCTGTGTCCCTCTCCCTTTCTTCCCTCGTTCTTTCGCCGTCCTGTCTTGTGATGCCCTCCCTCCCCTCCACCCCTCGACAGTAGCTTCTCCTCACTCCTCTCTTCTCCCTCCCTTGGTCTCTGCACCACAGCGAACAGTTGCTGGCACAGGCGGATGGCAGACGGCCCTTTGTGAAGTTCAAGGCAGTTTCGAGATTTCAGCGGGTTCCAGGAGGTTCATTAAGAAAGCTTTTTCCATGAAAAGAACTGTCCATCTCTGAGGAGAGGGAACTGGACCAACTGCACAGGGTGATATGGACCTTTAATCAATACTGAAATTTCCGTCTTAAAGTAGACAATGAAGGCTAATGAATTGCATCAATGTTAAATTTCTTTTAAAGTGACAACTTTTCACTCCATAAATACAAGAATTTAATGTTTCCTCATTATTTCAATCCAGGATAAAACAGTACTGAACAATGAAACCCATAATTAATTTCTTTTGGAGGCAGCCTCAAACGCAGTTAATTTTAAAACTTCATACCGAACAGTTTTCCTGTGTCTATAAGCGTTTGCAGCTCATTCCTCAAGGTAAAGCCTGGACACTTTGAATCTCTGATATGATATCTGTGCACAGTTTCTGGCACACTAATTATTTTGAATCTTTTTTTTTTTGCCGCATGGATCTTAAATTCTCATGAGCACAGTGGAAATAAACTGAGTATTTTATGCACAAAGTAAATGGTCAGTTCGTTATCAGTCAGTTGGATGTTACAAAATCCAGGCTGTATGATTTGGAACTGTAAGCAAGAGCGGTGAAATTTCACAGACTTTTCTAGCACACACTACAAAGTTTTTACAGCTGATTGAGTAAAATCATATGCATAATCAGGCAACACTGATTAGCCTTTACCTGACACTAAAAAGAGGCAAATGTTAAAAATATCAGACCAGTACATCAGTTTACCTTCTACATTCTCCTGCAAACAGTCAGACGAACGCACTGACATGAACATGAAAACACACAGACAGAGGCCAGCGCTCTTAAAAGCAGCAAACAAGATAAAAGAATGGAAAAAAGCCAGATCCAAACATTGCCAGGAATTCACAGGCTTGCATACAAAATTTCATGTATTTACACAATCTCAGCAGATACTCGCTTTATTCACACACTTGTCAGACATGAGTATCTCCAGATGTGTACAACGCTGACAAATATTCGCATATGCTAAACAAGCGCCCACTCCCTTTGAAGTCTTGTTAAACAGGCTCCCACACTTCACAACAGACACTTTGTCACACTCAAGCTGATGCTGGAGTATTTGGTCATGCAACATGAACACATGTATACAAACACGGGAACACTCACGTAACTGCAGAGTAATGTTAACACTCCTCCGATACTTAGATTAGATTTCTTTCCCTGAAGTGGACTTTCTTAGGAGTCAGAGGCCCTCAGTATTCAGTTGGCTTTGTTTGCAACCAAGTTCGCTGCACGAAAGGCAAGAATGCACAGAAAGGAAGAAAGGCACTCTTTGCCATAGCAGCGGTGTCTCCTGTGCTCATATTCTGTCCTCTGACTAACTAGGAGGTTGTCTTTTGGTCTCGGTTTGAGTTTCATGCAGCCTGCTTTTTTCAGAAGCTCTCCCCGATCGGTGCGGACATTCGATCACGCTCCTGTCTTTCCGTCACCCTCTCTGTGTGTCCATCTGTCTCGATTTTAGCTTTATATTCTTTTACCAGATTCCATATGGTGGCGACAGTGGTAACATAAGATGCTTTTGCCCATGAGGGTGAAACTGTAATTTATGTGGATAACGCGCGACGACCTCAGAGTCACGGCAACTTGCAGCATTTGATTAAGTGCCCGGCCTACTGTTTGGATTCACAGCAGTAGGAAAGGGGGGAATTTCACTGTAAAACACTCAGAGTTTCTTTACTGCCATTCTACTCCAAATGAAGAAACAACTGAGGTGCAGTTCGCAAGCAAAAACCTAATACAGAAGATGCACTCAAAGCAAGGCTGTAAAACTATGCATTTATTTAGCAAGGAGGGCTTATGGCATTGCCCCTGATGGCCCCAGTGGATGTTGGTGATTGTTTTGAATAGCCGATATATCAGAGGCAATTGCCCTGTAATGTAATTGGCTGATAATGGCATCATGACATCATCCGCAGCCCTCCTCTGGGCAGGACTGAGAATCAGGTTTATTGTGCATGGAGTACTGCACAGGGACTGAGGGTAAATGGAATTAAGTCCGTACTGGTAACAATTTCAGTAAAATGAATCCACTCAAGTTATTGTAAGCCTCAGCATTTCTATTAATGAAAGAAAAACACCCCCCTCTAAGACTTTCACTTTGCATCTACAGTGTATAATGGGATTTTTCACATTATGCCTCTTGATTAAATTTACGGAGGGACATTTCCTCGTAATACAACTCTTAATCATCACAAAGGCTGTCCTTTTAGTGGGCGCGTTTTTTGAAGTGAAAGCCGGTCAGGAAGTTGTACGCGTGCTACCAGGGCCATCACCCCGAGTAACACGGAGCTGGGTCACATAAATGTTGAATTCGGGTTTGTGTGCAGTGCGGGGCAACTTGGACTGTAACTGGAGTCTGCTCTCTAATTGAATGAGGTGGCCTGCAGCGTGAGTCACAGGTCAGGAGTTCAAACCGCTGTCACCTGTTTGGCCATAGCTCTCTCCACCTACCTAATTCCCTCGCTCTTCCTTCCCTTCAGAGATATCATTTTATAAAGACGAACGGACAGAACATTATCGATCTGCGACACTTCAAGAAAATAGATGTGCTTCTGCACTGAGTCTCGGCGAGCGAAGGCTGATCGGTGTTTGCTGCTTTCACCTCGCTCCCGCAATTTCTCATTGTGCTTTCTGTCTCATTCAGCTCTTGTGTGCAGCCGTGCACACAAAGAGAGACCAAGGCTGCAGAGCTAGTTAAAAAAGGAGTGAGAGAGCCGAGAAAGAACTGAAGCTATACCTGACGTAGCCACAAGATTGCAGACCTTACAAATTGTTAAAAAAAAAAAAAAAAAAACAGCACGCAACTGGCCGTTAATTTCCACCCCTGAGTGAGTTACGCGCGGCTGCTGCAAATAGCAAATAGAGAAAAATAAAACTTCAACTGGGCGAATGGCCCGATGGTTATTTGCTGTATGAAGAGAAAGGAATGAGGACAGACAAAAGCGAACAGCCAGAGGAAGAGAGAGAGAGAGGAAAATTGTGTTGGTGTGTGTGTGTGTGTGTGTGTGTGTGAGAGAGAGAGAGAGAGTGAGTTAAAGGGCTTATCCTGTCATTGTGGAAGTCGGCAGGGACAGCACAAGAGGTCTCAGGCCAATTGCTTTCTGGGTAGCGGCAACCGCACACCCCATGCCTCCCCATCCCTCCCAGCCTCCCTTTGAAACACCCCCACACGCCTAAGCCTCTTGTCACAGGTGAAGGAGTCGTGGAATAATTACCTCCGTCGTTCAGATGTGCGCTCTCCCTCCGCGCTCCCCTCCTCTCTTCCCTCTCCTCGCTGAATGCATTTCAAACATTCATTTCCATGTTCATTTCATTTTGGCCCAAGAGAAAACACCTGTCGTGACTCTTAGATATTCTGTTGTTGTTTTTTTTCAGAGGGTCCCTATAACTTTGCCATTCCACCACTTGATACTTCACTCAGTTCAGAGGTAATTACATCTTAATGTTTAACTTGATAGGATGTGAAGATGGCTGAATGGAAATGAGAAGGGGTGGCCAGGTGGAAAAGAGGCAATTTCTTTGCAGGTCAGGAGCAATTTTTTTTTTTTTTTTCACTCGCGTCACTTTCAAAGTCAAGGGGGCACGCCCGTGACTAAATAGCCCATGTGCCTGCTTGTGTGTATGTGTGTGTGTACGTGTGTGTGTTATAATTCTTTGACGTATGTGCGGAATGTCATTTCAGGCTCTACATGCAGCCAACTCAGGTCAGCATTAAACTGCAATTTATGAAAACACAATGATTCCCGGAGGCATTTTGAAGAACAGAAAATGAGAAACGGTCACCGATCGTTTGTGTTCACCCTGGCATTTCAAGGATGGAAGTTTGTGCAAGATGTTTCACAGAATTTGATGAGTTGAAAAAATGTGAATGTCCGAACTGGGAAAAATGTTATTGGCTATTTATGATCGTGGTCATATGGGGGCACATCGAACGTACATGTAGGTGAATGTATGTCGTAGCATATAACGGATAAAGGTAAAAATATTCCCTTTCCTAAAGCTCCACAGTGTTTTGGAAACCTTTCAGCTCTTTTCTTTGGACGGCTCTCTCTGTGGCTCCCCAACCTGTGCCTCAACCCGACCGTCTCCTCCCACACATATTCTTTTCTTAAAAAAAAATTCTTACACTTCTTTTTTTCGCTTCCCCCTCTCCTCTCTGACCTTTGCTATAACCATTCTTCCTTTCCTCTACCTTCTCTTTCTCTTCCCTCGTGCCTTTGTGTCCCACTTGCCCTTCCTCCATTTCTCCTTCATGGTATTTAAGCTTCCTCTTCATTCCCACCTAGTCCTCAGTCGCCTTTGATGAACTCTTTGCCAACAGTATAAATTACAGACTGCAACGCACAGTGTAATTCTTCCCAGTTCACTTTGTAATTATTGTACGGTGTACCATCATAGTCTGTACCGTTAAATACATGTAGGTACAAGGGAACAAGATGTGAAGGCAGGGAGTAAGGGAATAAGGTTTGCACTGTAGAGCTGTTTTGTGTTGATAGATATGTTTGCCTGGTGTGGTTTTGGCGCAAGATCTGCTCAGTTTTGGATGCAAATTGAAATATTTTGAAGATAGTTTACTTTAAGAAGAGACATGCTTAGTTTGAAAGTCATGATGGTCTGATCATATTACCTCTACCAAGGAGGTTATGTTTTCAGTCTGGTTTGTTGGTTTGTTTGCCTTTCAGAAGGATTACGTACAAAAAAAAAAAAAAAAAACATTACATGTTGGAGCTGGTCCAAAATACGGGACGGATACACAAATATTTTTTTTCTTTTGTTAACATTGCGAGATCGTTCATTTGACCCTGGTGGAATAATTGCTATACATCTTTAAATCCAGTAGATGGTGCTAAAGTTCAGTAGTGTTAAAACATAGCCAACTGTAGAAATACGACAACTTCATGACACAATCCACATTCACCAGGACCAGTGATTTTCATGGGACAGCTAACATCGCTGTTATTTTAACAATGCTGCTGTCAGTAATGTTGACCGGGAAGTCATTTCTTCCCTATGAACACACAGTTTTTCTTAACAGCTGTTCCGTAACGTGGCAGCTGTAACAAGTTGCATTTGATATTTGTACATGTGTACATGATAAGCTGTTTTCTGGTTTTCACAAATGTGTGATGACGAGGCTTCAGCTGGGCACAACTATATTACGACATCTTTCACTTTTGGAAATATATCCAGACATATAGAGCAGTGGCACTTGCAGATTTACAAATCATAGAAGAGTGGACTCTTAGCCTTGGCGGAGGTCTCTACTCTAGTTTAATTTTGACTTGTGCACTGACTGTGAATAAAAAAGCTCAAGTTTTTTACTGTTTGAATAAAGACTGTTCGTGTCCTTTGCTATTCATGGCAATTACACTAGGACAGGTCATAATATCAGCTATCTTCTGCAACTGGCTCATGATACAAAACCATCCTTCTTACTGTACTGTATAACTGCAATGAACAGCATCCTGTTTAACAGCAGTGTCAATGCAAATAAACCTGAACCCCACTTGTGCAGGCAGCTAGTAGAATATTAGAATTTTTAATTAAATAACAGCACATTCATCAAATGCTGCAGAGCTCATTAGTCAATTTTTCCTTAAACTTCTAGCTTTGTTGCTTGGTAATACTCATACTGCACCATGAAATATTAGAATAGGCACCCCGTGGTTGAAAAATACCTACAATGTAAATTCCTTTTAAGTTTCCAGATTGTTACTCCCTTACTCTCCAACTTCACATCTTGTTCCCTTGTGCCTAAATGTATACTGTACTGGTACATTGTTTGTACAAAAAAAATGCACTGTAAATTTGAAAGAATTACGCTGTACATTAGGGACTGCAATCTAAAATGCTATCCACTTATTTAAAATATTTGGCCAGGTGTAGCATTGGTATAGGTGTGTGGGGTTAACATCTTATTTATTGTCCAAGATTCTGAAGGCAGGGCGAGGGAACAGGAGACCCCAGCATGCAGATTTCAGCCGGAGATAAGCGCCCACGTCCCTCCTTAAAAATTCCAGCTGGATAATGGAAGACATTCCCCTCTATGGAGAAGCAGCTGAAAACCTCTCGTAGGAGCGAAGAGTAAATCTTTCAGGCATAATAATCCGCTGCTTGGCCATTTAACAGTGAGGACAATGACTCAAATCCCTAACCAGCCATGTGTGCATGTTCCACAGGTTGTTTTTATTTCTTCAGGTTACAGTTCAAAAGATTTGTCCCAAAAAAGAAGATAAACTTTGGGTGTGCTTGAGAGGTTGCAGAGGTTGCAAGGTCACGTCGTTGAATTATAGTGACAATAAAGAGACAGAGCTTTATGGATGTTATTCATGTGCTTATGCTCAGGTGTCTCAGCGAGGTCTCTCAAACCTCCATCGACTGCGGTGTGATAAGTGGGTGTGTGGGTGCCTGCACACGTGTCCTGGGTTGACAGTTCTATGAGTTTGTCAATATACAGCAGGGGTCCTCGACTACATTTGTCCAAGCGGCAGATTTAGACACTGTGGTGGACTCGCAAATAAAAAGAAAAGCTACTTGCAATGAATGAGTCCTTATCTAAAAAAAAAAAAAAAAAACCCTCTTTGGTGTCCTAAGAAGCAAACAAAAATTCTGTTTGAGACAAAATGCAACAATAAAAATAAACCCAAGCTTTGTGATTCTCCGACTACTGCAGAGTTACGTCCTGTAGTCCGGCCAGTGTGCCGCTGTCGGCTCCAGGGAATGCTCAGCCTGGGAGTCGGGTGGTTTGATGGTGGGTCCGCAGAGTAGAGAGGGTGGAGCTGGAGAATAATCCGATTCTGCAGAACGGGTGAACTATGAATTACGGACTTTTGGGCTCGTCGCCAGGGGTTGGCAAGCTAATCGACGATTACTCTCAGACCAACTGGGCCTCTTCCTCTGCTGAGTAACATTAGATGCAGCATTTTCTGAATTTGTTCATCAGGCGCCAGTTGACAATAGCTGATACACAACATGGGTCTCATAATGGCATTTTAAACAAAACTATTGTCCAGTCAATGTCTATTAAATGAAGAAGATGTTTGAAGTTTACTAAATAGTTTCAATGGATTGTCTCATTGATAGCTGCTGAAATTTTGACACAACAGAAGAGGACACAGCCAACCCTGCCATTCTCCATAACCTGCGCTATTGAATTTATTGTAATTCCTCCAACTCTCTTCTGGCACGTGATTATACAGCATCATACAAGCATTTTAAACATAACATTATGTTTAAATTTAAATATAATTAGGCATAAGGAACCACTATGGCGCTCCCAACAACACGTGTATTACGATATCAGAGGACACTACATGCTTTGGCCTTGTCCTCGGCTGTCATTCCAGCATTCCCATGCCTGGTGAACGGCCCCAGTATGGGATCCCTATTCTGATGACAGACGAAAGGGCAAGTCAAGTCTCCCACAGCTCCTGAAGGACAAAAGCCAGTCATAATAAGTCAAGGCTGATCCCTAGACGCCGGGCCCCTCCAACAAGGAAGACAAAGCGTTGAGTTCTCCTCACAAAGGCAAGTTATTATAGCCGAGAGCCTCACGTTGCTACATTGTCAATCAAACTCCTGGCCTGATAGAGGAGCAGGAGCTGGCCTGTTTTTCTTCACTTAATTTGAGGAAATCAAAAGTATTTTCTCTTTCACTCTCCCCTACCTACTGCTCAAGCACTCTCTATCCCATTCCCTTTTTTTTTTACTTTCTCATTACTTCCACTTGCTCCCTCCTCTCCAATTACAGACTAGTCTTTCATCTCCATGGCCAAGGAATGGAGTGATAGGATCAGGAGGAAGAGTGAAGAAAGAGGCTTTGTTGCCCTTTACCTCCCCCCTCTGATACCCCACCCTGGCCTTCTAATAACCCCTGGGCCACTCAGGTCACTCCAAGATTGTGGTTTACACAGTTTCAGCTCTGTCATGCAACAGGAAGATACTATACACGAAACAAGTTGTACAGTACTGTTAAATACGCATGCATCGCTATGATGCCATTCTAACTCAATTGTAACTCAACTGTAACCCTGAGTCTGGTTTAAAACAAGTAAAAATCACCATTAATATTTCAAAAATTCCCCCCATGCTTTTCTGTTCTGCGCTGCAATTATGAAAGAATCATTTTGCAGAGTTGCAATATTTCCCTAAAAACAGCACAGTAATACCAAACATGAAAAGGACAACATCTACCAGTTGTCTGTTTGCCTTGAGAATCCATAGCATTGTTGCACCAAGGAATTAGGGTCGTGCATTAGAGAGACACAATGCATGGGTTTAAAGTCTCATCAATTGTGGTTTTCTCGCCTACTGGATTTTCTGGCATATTTGAAAGACCAAGTCCTTGGTTGGTATCTTAATGTTGTCCTTGGGTTTATGGAGGCTTACTTTCTGTTAGCTCTGGTGCCCCACAAGTCCCAGCTAATCTGTTGCTGAGGCTTTCTTGGTGAAGCTTTCAGATGACATTGAAGTAAATGGAGCCAGACAACAAACACTAACAAAGGAGTAACGCTATCCATAGCAAATGTCTGAGTGGGCCTCCTCCTGAGTGATCTGTTACTTTTAACAAGTTGAAGCCTCCATAAATTTCATATTTATTTGAAGGTCCTTGCAGTTACTGACCTACTGAGAGATTCGGATGCTTGAAAAACACCGAGGTCAAACCAGCTGTCTTTTGCAAATGATGCTTACTTTTTGGAATTGAATGCTGATGGCATTTCCTGCCATTGCTTTGCTATTGGTCCTTGGGCAGATGTCTCAGCACCAGCAAGGAAACTCGAGTTCACCGTGGGCTCCCCAGAGCCAGGGCCTTTCCCAGGAGCACAGCCCCCCAAAGGGCTAGGGTAATTAGGCCAGGTGAATAGGCCAGCAGCCTGCTTACAGTGGGGCCTTGTTCCCTGCTGTAACATGGCCCATTGTCTCAGGTCTGCGGTAGAGGGGGAAGGTTTCATTCAGGAAATGGATCAGGGGATGGGACTTTAATTAGAGTCACCATAATTGAGTATAATGCAGTCGTAATTGAAGATTCGCTAAAAGGATGGATTGGAGCAGGGTCCGGCACAATGGAGTGTCCTGGCGAGGAGCATTTTGGAAGAGAAGGCAAGTCTAAATCACCTGGGGAACACTGTCATTCCACTGCAGAATAAATAACATCTGGAATGTGATAGGATCAATTTGAAGGCCTCGAGAAGAAGAAAAAAATAGATAATGTTCCCGTTTATATGCAAATAGTGCCGTTCAACATAATGACTTGGAAGAGCGACTGTACTGCAGGCATGTTGAAAAACATGGCTGGAGATGGCCAAATGTGCCAACAATGCAGGAAAACATGGATGTGTTCTATATTGCTGGCCATGCCCATCTTTGTCTCCCTCCCTACTGTCTTCCCCCAGCCTGTAGCTGTGCTCTCTTCCAGCCTGTTTTTCTCCGGTGCATGGAGCTGCCACAGGCAAGATAAGGCTGGTCTCCCCGAGTTAGGGCTTAGCATAATCCCTCTTCCTTCCTCAGAAAAAAAAAAAAAAAAAAAAAAACAGTGCTGAGGCTCATCAACACACGGCTGAAGAAGAGAGGAGGAAGTGATGGAGAAAGAGAGAGAGAGACGGCAGGAACGGGGGAGGCGGCACGGGTGACGAGGGGGAGAGAAAGCAGGGGTTAGGGGAACAGGGAATATAGTAAGACTGCTGCCACACATTTAGCAAAATTTCACCAGGCGTGAAAGAAGTACAAACGAATGTGAGTATGCAGTGGCAGTGGCAATGGAGAAAAGGGGAGGAACAGTTATGCGTTCCCGATGATCAGAGTGCGAGCTAATCCTTTGACAAGGGGGTCTGGGGAAACCCAATCCCGATGCCCAAAGGCCTGACATGCCTAAAGCTGGCACCCCAACTCCAGTGGCAGGATCCAGACAATGTGTCTGTGAGCTGGTGCCATTTACTGCCGAGGAATAAGCTGGCATGGGCGCAGCAGTTCAAAGATGGGGTACAGACAGAGCCGCTCTCCACCTCTACAAACACAAAAGAAATAGTCTTTTGTGAAAACGGATAAAACAGCTTAGGAAATATAGTGCACGCATGCATGGATGGGTGTGTTGGAGGGTAGATAGATGGATGGATACATGCTCAGGGGCAGATGAATCGATTAGAGGCCACTGAGTTGGCAGGATGAATAAGGTAAAGGTGCGACAGTGTAAACTACACGACTGTTCTCATATTTTTGTCTCTTGTGAGCTGCAGACAGACAATAGCAGCGCAGCAGAAGAGCAGTTCTCCTCTCATCTCGATCGCCAAATATCAAAGAGCCCAAATACAAAGTATACTTGCAATCAAAACGGCAATTGTGCTGTTCTTATCAAGGTGATGCATCAGTATTGCCTTGACAGTGGGTTACAGCCCTGAAGAGAAAAATCTTTCCTTCCAGGGTTTCTTCATTGTCTCACTTTCTCAACCCACAGTCTCATTTACTCTCAAACAAAGCGATGCACACTCCCAACGAGTCATCTAAAGACTAAAGGGAAGTACAATCAGATCTGGCAGGAGCGACAAGGTGTGACAAGTTCCCGAGACGTTCCAAAGTCTAGCTGAATTCCAGGAGGCAAAGCGTCGTTGCATATGGGAAAGCTGAGCTGCAGTGGGTTTGACACTTCAATAATAGGCCATGATTGAAACAATAGCAAGGAAAAACATTTTCTGGTAATGCAACACCGAGCGAAAACACAAGCGCACCAAGTGCCCTTTTCGTTTCGGTGTATCGTGGTTCAGCGTTCAAGGAGACACGAGAAAACAAGCATGTTAGCAGAATGCCGTCACTGTCTTACTGACCTGATAATATTTTGGTGACTGACAGCTATTTCTGAGCTTTGACTTTTTTTAGCGTTTCGGCCGCTCTTGCCTCAACATTCAATGGGTTCTTTGTTGTGAGGCTAAGTTAAGACAAACATGAGGTTCTGGGCAGAGAGCGAGCTTGAAAAAAAGAAAAAGCTTGCTTAAGCCCAAAGAACGGCGAGATTCTATCATCTCTTGTTTTGGCATTTCAAAAAGCCTTTTATTTCATGTTTCTTTCTTTTGACGGCGCAGATCCCATTATGTCGAAAAAGCAAAACATTTGTGGGCTACCATGTTTACAAAAACTGGCTGTGTTCGTTTTAGAGGAGCTGAAAAGACTGACTTTGCAGTGTATCATAGTGTTAATCATTTTGTGGAATGGAACCTTAAATTAGATTCAGATGAGATGAATGTTTTAATCAATTGGCAATCTGGAGCTGACATGAGATTGATTGAGAACGTTTCATTATCAACATACAATTTCCACTGTCTCGAGCCTTATGCTGATTTTCATTTGGGGCAAACTGTGGCGCACGCCGCCAAAGTTGTTGACAATTAGCAAGACCGACGATACAGCTATTCATCATGTCGCACTGGTTTGTTTTATTTTTCGACTGAAGCTTGTGGTATGGGTATGAGTGTGTGTGTGTGTGTGTGTGTATGTGTGTGTGTGTGTGTGGCTGTCTCTGGTTCTGTCAGAGCATACACTCGTGTCAGCCTGAATGTGTGTGTGTTGTCTGTGATGAGAGGAAAGCATGCAGATGAAAGGATTGCTGAAGATTTTTGTCTGGAGAGGAAAGTCAGTGCTTGGGGGGGGGGTTGAACCAGGAAAGAGAATAAGATGGCAGGACTAATGATAAATGCCTTTTTTTCTGGCGGTTTATGTGTGGCTTTATAGATGGCTTTAATGAATTCATGAACCTGGTATGCACTCAATGCCAGTACCCAGTAAAAGAAAAACCTTGTGTTTTAAAAAGCACTGGCACGACTGTCAGATGTGCCCTGTTTACAGACAGCACGGAGAACAAGCAACATTGAAGCCAAGTGAAATTTCACAATGACAAAAAGATAAAAGCAACATTAAATTAGTAACAGAAAGGTTGGAAGTGAGATGCTTCCTTTAATCTCTTTTGGACTTGAACTCTGTGTTGTTTATATTAATGTCAATCACTGAAAAATAGTGATGTAACTGCATTACCTGATCGGGTGTGTGGTTCTTGTGGTGTTTGATATTGATTAAGCAGATTTTATTAGCATTAAACAATGTTCAGACTCCATCGCTGTGCTCGGTGCAACGCACATGCCACATAAACAAAGATGTTTTTACCCAAAAATAACACCAAATGAAAAACTACCATTAAACACCAACAGAAAATGTCAGTTTTTAGTGCAAAGGATTAATGCAAAATAGCCTGGAAGAAGCAAACATGAGCTGCTTTTTCCACCAATGTTCAGCATTCAGACAAGAGAAAAACATCCTGAAACTGGCTGAGATGCCAGCCTCCTCACCCACAGCAGCCTCAGGAGGCCAGAAAGCAACGCGGCAACAAGACGTGATGTATTTGGAGGAAGGGCCGAGGATGACCAGAGAGCCTTTGCCCTCTCGCTCCACACACACATAAAAGAGAGAGCCAGATTGGAGCAAGATCTTGCACATTGTTGACAAATGTTGGGAATCACTACAAGCCATGTAGATAGTTTCATGTTTAGTTGCTGATGTGCTGAGGCATCCCCTGCTGAGACTCCTGCCACCACTATAACACAGAGGGGGGTGAATGGGGTTGTGTTTGTGGTGCACAAACCACTTGATGGTAACCTTAACAATGTATTATACATTTCTTGTTTCTAATCAGCTGTTTATTGATTAAGTATATGGATGCTTATCCTATTTGCAGCCATCTAGCAGTTGCTGCATGTCAAAATGCACCACTGTTTAGCTCTACGTCACAGATGAGTGCAGTCGAGCACAGCAGGTCATGCTTTCCCTCCAGGATTTAGTGTAAAGTTGCTCTTTAGAGCATCCTGAAAGATCAATGAAATCATCCTGAACCTAGCTGCTTATCCGTCCCCCCGTATGGATTAGGAGTTGGTTCCCAAAACTTTTTCAGCCGAGACCCAAAAGATCAATTCGGTGTCTCTCCGTGACTCAAACTTGAACTGTGTGTGTGTACAAAAACACATCATGAAAATGTACATGTAAATTAATAAACTACTGATAAAGAACACAGCAACCCATGAATTAGTAGAAGTTTATGTTATAATGAAAGTACACAACAGCAATAATCAGATCTGCTGAGTGTAATGTGAAGTTTCTCACCACCTCATAATGAACTTGCACTTTGAACCTGAACTGAAAAATTAGATCATAGAAGCAGGAAGTGGATGCTGGAGTGGGCGTGTGATCAAGTATATAGTGTCCATTGCAGCAATAATCAGGTTTGCTGAGCGCAATGTTTTTCACCACCTCATAAAATATGTACTTACCATTTTGTATGCACTGTGCTGTCAAAATACTCTCCTGAGAGTCTCTTGTTTGCGCAGGAGAAATTCTTTTGACTCGCCCCGATGCTGACAAAGCCTCGTTTTGGAGACGTCTGTCCAATTTTTTTAAGTTGTCATTACTTTGCACCTCCCCGCATAAAACACGGCGAGGCCACTCGGCAGCATTCTGAACGGCTTTGAAGAAGCCAACATTTCAAAACTCCTCCTTATGTTTTCATTTCGACATCACGCACGCGATCGAGAAGGCATGCTTGCCGTTGCCTCAGCCATAGAGCGAGAGCAAAGTCTCAGTTCGTTCACTGGTTAGGAAAATGAATTCATATTTCATAGGATTGTACTTTACTTTTGGTGACCTGATAAAAATGGGTCTGTGTTTGGGTCAGGACCTTAAGTTTGGGAAACACTGATTCAACACTGATTGATGAAACACTAGTTTTCTTCCATTCATCTTATTTGCCACACTGAAACCCACACACACTCCATCAAGTAATGAGGAATAAAAGCCTAAAACATGGCAGCTTCAGCTCTTTATACTATTTAAGAAGGACTAAAGATTAGTGAAGGGCCGAGCCGGATTTGTTGTCTTGCCAGTTGACAGACTTGGCTCCTGATCTGAATGCAAAGCTCCCCAGGAGAGCCGTTATGTTTGTCTTGCAGGAAGGCAAGCATCTGTGGAGCCTCCCACTCCTGGATTACTGATCTCCAGGATCAGTGGTCAGGTCTCTATCAACTTGTGATCCACCAATAGATTTCATATTACAGTTTTTTTCAGCAAAAACAATTCAGCCTCATCTCAAACGTAATGAATCAGCGTGACGTACAGCCTGAGCAGCGTCGGCGCACGGCCTCCTCCCCTTGTTGCGCTGAACTCTTAACAGGTAAACTGAGACCATTCAGCCATCCGAGTCCTGCCTGGATCGCTCCGTGAAAAAAAACTCACGCTTTGTTGAAAACTGCCGTTCTCCTTTTCAAGCAAACACTGACTCACCATCAAGTGCTGGGCCCCGTGCCAACTTAAACATATATTAAGATGTGGCGTACAGCAGCGTGATGCAGAGCACTCCTGACAGCTCTACCAGGTGTGGGAATAAAAAAAAAAAAGTAATAAAAAAAAGGCATAATTGCTGATGCACTCTGTAATTAACATGTCAAAATGGTGTTGAGGGAACATTTACCTTGCAAGTACAGAGGTTGGGAAGAATAATGAACTGTGGTGACAACAGGTCATATGTCTTCAAATAGCTTGAGATTTTTTTTGCGGATCATTAAATCATTTTAAGAGCGGAGTGTAAAGCTGCACCTCAACTTTTCAAATCTTCATGGTATAACGAGCAGAGCTTTGCTTTGTTTGCCAGTGTCCTTGTTTCTTGCTGTTGTGTGTGAACTGAATGCTAAAGAGGGATCAATACTTTTGTTGCATTCCACTGTGAATATCCTGACACGTCGACATCGATGCATTAACGACAGCAAGCTGTGAGGATATGGATAATCTAAAATGAAATATGTAGAGCTAAATATCTGTCTGCTCCTCTTATGTTAGCTTAAAATTAATTGTTAATTTGCTGCTTTAAACATGAGTAAAATAAATGAATTGTGGAAGGCTTGAGATTGCACATGTTGTGTGTTGTTGTCAGTCAAACCTCTGCCTGCGGTCTTCACTTGGGACTGCTTGTAATGTAGGAAATCCAGAAAATTCAATCCCCTTTTATATTCTTATATGTCACTCTGGATAAGCTTGATGCCTAAAATAAAAATGTGAAGCGCAGCTACTAATTACTTGGGCAGTTGTCAAGTGTGCTGCTCTTTAAATCACGCAGGATTGACACTGACAGCTCCCTGAACACAGGCTCGAGACATCCGAGGAATTCGGAGGGTTTTAATCCTCGCTTTAGGTTATGATCAGCCAGGCAGGTGTGGGGCCATTGAAAGCTGCGTGTCTCGTCGGGAACAGATCCCGGCCTGATCACATGTTGGCGGCGGGTGTGAACCTACCTGGGGTGGAGGCAACGCCCAGGAGCAGAGGCTTAAGCCAATGTGGGCAGGGGCTGTTTGCTGACAGTGCACGCTTGAATTGTACGGCACAACAGGGGGCTAATTGGTGTAGGATCCCGTTCAGCCTCGTTTTCTGGCAGGGAATTCACCATGTCGGGGTTCTGCACGAGGATGGAGATTTTTTACACGAATATGACGCAGAAAAACAAATCATTTATCAGCCATTTGTTGAGAGTTTTGGGTGTTTGTGTTTGTTGTGTCAGTTTCTGCAGAAACAAACAAACTCTTTGTTTGTTAGTTCAAGGTGGATGATGCTGTTCATAACTACGGAGTAACAGCTGTGCACAACATAAACAAGCAGCTGCAACAAAAAAGGATCACTGGATGTATGCTAGAGGATTTATTGTGGGGAAGTCCTGCCTGAGTCAGAGTGTTTATAGATGTTGTAGATGGTGCTGGTCGCATCACAAAAAAAAAAAAAAAAAAAACGAAAAAAAAACCCCCAGAACATTTTGGATCATTTCTTTAATCAAATATTACATCTATCCAAGTACAAGCTCTCTTAATCTTGTCCCTCTAACACAGAAAACGGCTGCTAAGAGACTCACAGGGACCCGTAGGGTTCCTTCTGTCTGTCTCTCTCACCTGTCTCTGTGATAAATTAGACACATCTGGCATTTCCCTCAGGGGCCACCGGCCACTGTGTGTGCTCGCCAGTTTCTGCCTGCTTTTGCTCAATCTTTCATCAGGGCTGCATTTTTTTTTTCACCAAAGAAAGAAAACATGGATTCTCTGTGGTGTACCTCATAGATCTTACGGCATTTTCTCGGCCGATCCGGCCTGTATTCGTCTGATCTCGCTGAGACGAGATGCTCTCTGCCCAGCCACCTCTCCAACTCTAGAAAACAAATGAAAAGCCAACTCGCTGTGACAGTAGCTCTTCCCTGCTTGGCCCTCAGGGGCCGGGATATGGGAACGGGGGAATATCGGGGCTGTTATCGTGAGGAGCCGTGCCTGGGAGCTGAACCCAGACCTGTGTCGAGGGTTAAGTGCTTTGAGCTGAGACTACAGGAAGCCAGATGAGACGGCAGCCATCGACAGGCTGTGTGTCGGCTGTGACAAATGACGAAGGCCGCTCTGCTCGGTTCTTGTCAGTCACGCATATCAAACTGACCGGTAACAGCGAGCTGTAGTGTGTAAGAGTAAGAGGCTCCTGACTTGAAAATCACCACCTCCCTCCCTCTGCCCCATTCCCTGTTCTGCTTTTTCAGAGATTATGAGAAAAGAGAGAGAGAGAAAAAAGATTATTCTTCCGCTGACATATTTTATCATGCCCTAACTACACCGTAAATTATGCATCTGGTTTGTCGCTCATTATTTTTAAGCAACATCGAAACAAGGGACCATTCTCAGGCTATAACTCTCGACGTCTTTCTCTCTCTTTTTCTGCCTTTTCTTTCCTTCCTTGTGTTTTTCCTACTTAAAATGTACTTATCGGCATCATTACAGAGTCTAAATCCACTATCACAGGGCCGAAATCATGAGAACAACTATGTCTTGTGTTGGAGGGCAAAATGACAGGATTTGCACAGAAATTCTCAGATCACTGGGAATTAAAATCAAAAATATGCTTATTGGGAAGCTTACAGCACTAGCATGTTATTGGGTTGGGGTTGGGGGGCGAACTCAGATTATTCACACATATGTAGGCTTAGGGTGCATAGGAAGAAGAATTAATATAGTGCTGTAACTGCATAGCTTGCACCAATAGTATAATCAGTGTATTCACTAGTTATTCAAAGCAAGTCTCCATTTCTTTGCAGCTTGCGTGTGTGTGCTTAGATGTGTTAAATTCATCTGTATGTGTGTGTGTGTGCGTGCGTGCGTGTAAGAAGAAACAAATATGTGAACTCATCCCTTTAATTCCACTTCCCACAATCCTCATTTACATGTTACGATGCCTAAATATAAAGAAGGTAAAACTGCAAAATGTTCGCTTTCTCGCACAACTCAAGCTGTTTTGAAAGCAACTGAACAAGCAGCAGGCAACACAGCGCTGTGGAGGAAATATTAGCCATGTTCGGTCAAGTGAACACCGGGAAATAAAGTGTTTATTTGGTCTCAGTAAAGGAACAGTGCCATCACATTGACAGACTCATCCATATTCATGAGGTTTCTTCAGAGGCAAAAAAAGAGACACAAATCTGAATATAGAAATGAAAATTACAAATGCATGAGATTTCTTAATACTACCACCTACCACCCCAGCACTCCTTCTCTCCTTCTCTCCTCCTGCCTAATCCCCATCTTCTCAATGCCTGGTTCGCTCTTTCCCTCATGTTTTCTTTTTGTGTCAATCTCGCTCATTTTGTCAGACCCCTCCCTCTCTTTCTTGGTCTAATTGCCCATCTCATTCCGCAGTACAGTCAGTGCTCTCGTGTCGTGCGGCTGACGTTTGGCTGTTTCAGCTACTTATGTGAAGAACATCCATCACTCCTGAAACTTACTGTCACTCCGCTTGGCGTTTTTTAACTTCAAACTACAGCAAAGCAGCCTTAGATATTCCCGTTTTGGGGAGGAGGGATCTCGGGTTGGTTTGCTGCCATTATATATGCTTTGCTGTGACAAGTGTCATTATGGTTATTTGTGTGAGTTAATGGCTTTTGGTCTGTATAGCATGGGCACGAGTATTGCCTGCTGTGATTGTCACATCCTAACAAGAAAACAGACGTTGCATTAAAAAGGATTGGGTGCATCCGATGCATTTGACTCCATCTGCCGCATTATTGGCTACAGCTATTGATTTTCCTTTCATGATATGGAGATTCATTCAGACAGAAGTGGCCGTCTCATCCCTGATAACTTTTTAACCTTGAGAAATATGCATGCCCAGCCAGTCCAGAAAGCGTGTTGTGTCCAGGACTAAATTGATGAACTGGCATGCATTAGCATAGTTGGAGTGTTCCCCTAGGGAGCGCCAGCAGCTCAGAGCAGTTCTCGCCGCTGTTCGTGAGCGTGCACGTGTCCACGTGCGTGCGAGTGTGTGGGAGAGACACCTACTCTCTATGTGTGTGCCCGCGGCCCCTCTTGTGCAGGTGGGCGGATGCATGCAAGCCTGTCAAGAGCACTTGGAGAGGAGCTGCCAAGGTGAGAGAGACTGACCCTGGCCACCTGTCCCTGACACCCACCTCACAGCTCTCGCTCCCTCCCCACCGTCCTCCCAGCCATTGCTCTTTATACAGGTGATTGATTGAGCCAGATAGCACAGGCATTTAAGGCTGAAGGGGGGGGGGGGCAAGGAGGGGTGTTGGATGAATGACCGAGTGGCCTCTGTCCTGGCTTAGTCAGGTCTGACTGAGAGACAAGCAGACAACACCTGCATCCGGCTGTGGCGTCACCTGGCTGACATGCTTTGGAGAGGAATGCCACAGCCCCTCAAAACCTAATCACAGCTCATCCCTGAGAGACTTTCCTCACTGTTCTTACTGTTCTTACCTAATAACGCACCATGAGTAGCAGTGATTCAGGTCTGAGCGAGATGATTTTATATGAGGGCGCAGATAAAAATCTCATCAGCGAGAAAACGTGCCAGGACAAGTTTCTAAGACACATTCAGATGATTTGTTTTTGCAACACGAGCCTCATTTTTCTTCTTTTTTTTGTCTGGAGGAAGAGGTTTGTCTGTCAACTTCCAGTCACGGTGATTTCCGTCGTTTTTTTGTTTTTTTTTCCTTTTCCACCTAGTTTCCGAGCTTAAAGGGCCTTGTTGACATGAAATGGGGTGAATCCTTGCCGGATGAAAGGGAATACCTTGTCTGGTTGCAGAACAACACAGGGTTGGTGCCGCTTTCAAAACTCCGCAGACTTGGCATGGAAATGGCCACCCCCACACTCAGCCCTCTGTGTTTATGCTTCTCCGAGACTTGTGAAAATAAACACTCTCCCTGGCAGCTGAAGCATCGTCAGCTCACTGCCACATAACGATTAAACACATTTTTTGGAATCATTATAAAGGATATAAATCACAAAAGAAAACAGAGTTTAAAAAGGGGGTTTGTCTTTACAAGTATAAAACAAACCGGAGCCACTTCCTGGGCTGCCACATGCATTAGCGTGATATCTTCTTGAAAAAAAAAAGCCGTGCTCCATTGTGTTATGACTGTTTTCTATTGTCACTGTTGTAATGTGTGTGTAGTTAAACTGGAATTCATATTTTCATGTGCTGCATTGAGTAGTTGTGCTTGTGCAGGAAAAGAGAGAAAAGGCAGTCGCCGCAAGCTGCACATTAGCCACATATGATTCATGCTAGTTCTAAACTCATTTTTCAAAGGTGGAAAGCATTGCCTTCTGCCCTCCGATCATTCAGTCTTCATTTAATCAGGTAATCCAATAAAGCGCCACGATGGGCTCAAAGAAATTGACGTCTTACCTCTATGGTAAATGAATTTAACTTAGCGCGCTATGGCGTGGCAGCGTGCAAATGTAAATGGATAACTCCAAAACTGATGGATTCAGCTGTGATTTTTTGAGAAAGATAGCTCAGAGACAACGCATTATTTAAGGGAATCTTGTAAATGTCAGATGCAAATCGTCATGTTTGTTGGCTTTCTGAGCCTTTTTACTGTGCAGCATAAATGGACGACTGTTCTCACACAGGGCAGGACCTTACATTCATACAAGAACGAACAAATTGATTGAGTCTTTTAGATTCTTACAGCTAACACTACATATTAGTGACCTTTTCCGTAACATTTGTTACATTATCTCTTCAGTGCTCAAATGCTATTGACATTGTCTGATAATGTAGGCGAGCTGTCAATACTGAGTTAAGCAATCAGACCCTTAGGTCATCATTCTGCAGGGTGCTAAGACACTGGTTATATATGAAATATATTCAGGCCATTGGAAGTCAACATAGACGCTGCCTGTCTGTCATTTGAATCCACATTTCAGCCATTAAGCTGATCGAAATCACTTAGAGCGAGTGTTGAGTTGGAGGAGTGCAAAGATAAAAACACTCCCCGGACAAAACAGGACAGAGATGAGTTTGAGATCTCTGTGGCTGAAAGAAGGAGCTAATATTTAATTTAGCAGCCTCGCAGAACAGTTGCAGGGGAAGAGGAGGGTTCACCCACATGCATTTTCATTTTGCGGGATAACCCGTCACCTATCCACCAATCTACAGGAACATTTATGCGCTTTGCTCAAGGGTGCCCCGACTGCAGCTGCTGGAGAAAGAGAAAACCTTGTTACGCATTGTTGCACTGTCCAGACTTCCCTCATATGATCCAGATTCAGCCCAAAGACTTTCCAACCACATCCACAGATATGTTGGCTGTCTGCTAAGTGAGAGCAAGGGTTTTAAAAGTGAACAGTGATTTATTAGTTGGCACAATAATGAGGACAACTTGCAGGGCCTTGGATAAAACATTGCAAAGAATGTTGTCTGACATGCAGGTGAATTTGGGGGCTTTTTGCCTTTATTGGATATTGACAGGAAACAGAGGAGAGGAAGGGTGCAATGCAGCAAAGGGCCTTAGCTGGAATCGAACCCAGGCCACAAGCAGTAATCAGTGTCATGGTGTGCGACCTCTACTGTGTGAGCTACTGGGGCGCCGATATCCCAACACTTTTAATCAGAAGTCAGAGAGGTTGGAATAACACTTTGTGAAGATGAATTATCAGAACAGAAACAGTCTGTTGTTCCTAAAAATATGCTGTGGGTGTCAAAGATAACAGAACGTTGTGTTTACTAGCCAAATCCCAAAGTGCTGCCATCGCCCATGACCTGAAAGCGTTCACTGTTTATTTTGCATTGCATTACACAGCAACATTTGTGCACCTTGCAGCCAAAGCTGGCCAACAGAGTAAACAAGGAGGGCTGGAACTACGTCCAATGCAAAATCGGATGTGTATGAGAGAGACAGCGCAGGGGACAAGGACTGAATGTCACAACTCTATTCATTTAAAGAAATGAATTCTGTAATTTGAGATCACCTCTACACTAAAACACAAGTTCAATTCTATTAACTCTGGTGCTAACAGAGCAGAAGAGACAAAATAATCTGTTCTTCAGCTTCACTTCCAATGGCGACAATAACGTTATTAGTTTAAGGGAATTCATTAACTAATCAAATGAGCAATTTGACAGAACAAAGGTCTAATTTACTGTGCGCACACTAATTATCGAAAATGTTATCCTTGATTACTGCTGAGCTTTGTGGTTCCATTCTAGGATGACTGCTCTTCAGTGCCTCGTCCTTTGTCAACATCTTTTCCAACCCTGCACTCAGCTGACTTCAGTTTTCTTGCCCTGAACACTCAAAATGTCCTGAGCTTGACTATAGATACTTCAAACCTGTGAAACTCCACGCAGTCTAAGCTCACTGTGCTGCACTCAACTTTTACATTAAAGCACAATGTGCTAGCCCATTTCATCATTTATTCATTTGGGCTAACAGCATCGTCTACGGGGACTCCATGATCCTCTTGTCCGAAGAGATGCACTCTGCACTCCACCCACAAAAGCCTCCCCTTGCTCTTGCAAATTGCATCTTCATGAAGGAAAGAGGACAGGCCATTTTGTCACAAACACGGCTGTTGGCTCTTCAGGGACTGCCCCGGACCTGTAATTGACTCTGAGACACTGTCCATGTCACGTCCCCTTTTCCCCAGCCGGGGGGCGCGGAGAGTAAGTAGTGTAGAGCCGGGTTGTGGAAGGCCAGGGTTGGATTAAGAGGGTGGTGCAGTGAACACCATTAGGGCTGCTAAGACCCAATGGCTCTCTGGTGAGAGAGCAGCGTTAAATGGACTAGCCCAGTGGCATTTTAGTGTTGCGCTCCTCAGGGACTGTCACACTCAGCCTTTTAGACCAGTCACAGCCCTCAAAGTCCTTAAGATGGAGCACCTATGACATATTTGAAATTGCCACATATATATTTTGTGGGAGTGATACAGTATTATTGACTGGAGTGATAGTTTCTTTAAAAGAATGGCAGGATAAAGGTGTATTTTCTCTTCTTCCCTTCTGTCAATACTGTTATCCCACCATCAGTTACAATTATTATCTTGAAATGAAATGAAAGTCATTGACAATAGACGGCTAAGTCCACATACAGTCAAATACTTTGCAGATTCTCGAGGGACCTACATACGGCCAACCCAGCATTATAAGAAAGGACAGGAAAGACTCTTAAGCCTCAGTCAAATTGATTACATAAGTTGTTGAGAGGGCTGTCGCTGTCTCCTCCATTTTGAAAAAAGAGTTAATAATTCTTCAAAGAATGCAATAGGTGAATTTATAAATCCTATGATATGTACCCAGGTTTAGACAGCTTACCACTTTTCATAGAGAGAGGTGCATCAAATGGTAGGATGTACTTCTTAAGGGAAAGAAAGGTGCGAGACTGTCAGCCTTAAGATGCCTGTTGTCAAGGAGGATTGTGAATTCTCAGAGGACAGAAAGGGAAAAGTGTGCTATTAGAACATCTCATCTTCATCGCTGGAAAAAAAAAAAAAAAATCTACAGCATGCTGGCAGAGTAATCGGATTTAGGGAAACTTTTGTGCTACTTATATAAGTCAGAAAGAGGGTAAGGGAAGGAGGTGATGGGAAAAGGGGGGCAGCAAAATGCAACAACGCTGAAAGCATCTGAGCAGACTGTGCAGTGCAAGTATTTCTGAAAACATATTTAGGCGTATTAGTTAAGAAAATCATGCATGATGGCGTGGGCGTGTGCGTGTGTGCGTTCATCTGTGTGCATGTGTCAGAGGAGGGAATGCGGTTCACCTGCGGTTGACCTCTCGCTGGCAGCTGGACAGGTGAGCTGTGTTGCTGCCTCATTATATTCAGGCAATGCGGGGCTTGGCCTGCAGAAACTGACACACAGCAACATGCATAGACACACATAAACACTGTATATATTATTTTTGTCTGTCTTACTCCCACACACACACACTGATGGATGATGGAATAAACTCATTTTTCTCTTCCTCCTCTTCATTTTTTTTTGACATCCATCATTCTGTATCTTATTGGCAGGTAAACCATCACATGCACATTCCTGCCTCCGCGCATGCTCTCATTTTGAAGCACGATGTTGCGTTCTCCCGCATGCTGATGGAGTTTTCAAACGACGGCATTGGCCACTTTTACACAGGCCTCTGTTTGTGTGCAAACACTTGAGTGACTTTCCCCGCCTCTGCTCATCTTTTTTGTATTTTCGATGGTGCAAAAAGTGGGCAGCGAATAACTTTGTTGGCACCATGTTGGCTGTTGGTGTTTGGGGGAAAACGGGGGGTCAGTACAAATAATTATAATATGTAAATAATTTAGTGAGCAAGTAAAAAAACAAATGCATGACATAAATGTGGAGCAATTGCATAATATTGTGGAATAATATAGAAAGATAGATTGATCATTGTTACAGTCTCCACTTGTGGCTTATAGTTGGTG
The DNA here is from genome assembly GCF_017976325.1 of Chelmon rostratus. Classification (NCBI taxonomy): domain Eukaryota; kingdom Metazoa; phylum Chordata; class Actinopteri; order Chaetodontiformes; family Chaetodontidae; genus Chelmon; species Chelmon rostratus. The sequence goes on from NC_055661.1 coordinate 14,825,750, forward strand.
ATGAATACATAGAGAAAAAAGCTTAAATCTGCTAATTATAGTCTGTTAGAAACCATTCATTCAGTATTAATACACTGTTTAGAAAAGCTAAATGGGGGTCTTAAAGCTAAGTGTTATGGACACTTTTAGATTTTGCCATTAGATAGGGAAGTTTAATGTGATTGTATCAAGAGTGCCAGCAAAGCAGTCTTCCATGATGGGCAAAACATTAATGAGTAATGTGATTTTCCTTTTTTTTTTTTTCCTCCAGTATCTGTCATCTACAGCTGTTTTTCAATTGCATGAAATCTCTCCCCTTCAGCTGATTAAATCCCCGCAGCCATCTGAAGCCAGGGGGGCAGCTACTGCATGTGTTAGATCTGCAGCCTCTAATTTGAAAAGTGCAGCATGAAAATGGAGCGCCATTATGCATAATGATCCATTGCGGTTATCTTGATTAAATCACGCTCAACCAACGCCAGGCTGCCGCGAAATAAGCTCAAAAACGCACAAAATCACGCAGGTCAGCTGTAAATCAGCGTTCTAACAATTCAATGATTGGACATACAGAGAAACATCTTAAAACAATTAAGATCTGTGTGTTTAACACCCCCTTCTTTCCAAACAATCTGGCAGAAATAGTGTGTGTGTTTTTGTTTTTTTTTTATGGTCATGATGTGATACAGCAAAGTTACGACTATTATGGTTCTGGCCAGATCGTATAGTGGTGAATCAAGACACAACTTCTCTTCAGACACCAAAAGGAAAAAAAAAAAAAAAACACAGCTCCCTATTCAACAAGATTAGCATGAGGCATTGTCTGTTTACATAATCACATAAACAGCTTAAACCGCTTCACTAACCCTGCAAAATAATGTGACACATAATTTATTTTGACTTTACTTGTACTACATTTATTTGACGACGCACTCAGTAATAGTACACACGGCTATTGTGTGGATCAGCGGGTGGAAAAATAAAATCATGCCACATTACGTGTGATGTGCATGTTAATAAACCACATTTTATCTGCACCAGTATAAATTCATGGGTTTGGCTGGATGTTTGTGGTTGCACGTAACTGTTTTACACTTCACATACTACATGTGCAACCATTTTTGACATGCACTGACCCAGCTGTTTAAAAGTTTTGAGAAAGGTCACGTGACCGGTCAAGTAGGGAATGATGATTTACAATAGTTTGGCATATGCACTTGGAGAAGCCATCATTGCCCTATTGCCCATAACCAAGCATTGCGATCATTGTGATCACACATTTAAATTACCCAGTCCACAAACAAGACGGCCTTGCAAAAGAGAGAAAATAATTTTACTTGTCTCTTTAGCAGGGCTCCAAGCTTCACTGGGGTAGACTAACAGCCTCAGTGTTGGTGGTAGCATACCTCACCTGTCTCCTGATCAATATTCTTACCTGTCATTCAGAGCGAGAGGCTGAAGTGAGAGTCTGAATGTCAATACGATCCCCCAATTGAAGCCCTGTGCTCGATAAAATGCATGTGTTCCAGGTTCACAAAGTGTGTTTGAAAACTGCCCCACAGCAGCAGAGGGGACATATTCTGCAACTACATTTCATCACAATACATTTATTTCAGTTCATATCTTGAGACCTCATCTTTAGCCTTTAAAGCAGACCTCATGGGTGTCTGTATCCGGCTCGATAAAAGGCCGTATGAATTTGCCTTGCAGATCCTCTGAGAGAAAGATGTTTGCTGAATGTATGCATGCCTGGTTCTGTTTCAGTGACTGGAACAACATGCACAGATACATTATACGCATACACATACACGTATACATATACACCAGTGGAAACATTCCTCAGCACTTGTTGATATATCCACCGAGAAATGCCTTTAAATGAATGGTATTGATTTGTTCAGCTTGTTCAGTGGAGCAGAGCAGCATTGGAGGAATTTGAATGGAAGGCAGCTCCCTTTAACAGGCCCAGTCTGCCTGCCTCTCCACCCTGGACTCCCTGGCTGTTATTGGCATGCTATGCTTATTGATGTCTCAAACGCATGCTTTGATTTCTCCTCCGTCTGGAAACTCTGCACCGTTTAAAACTTTTAATCGGTTGCGTGCTTGTGGTCGGGGGGTATCTGGAAGACCTCAAAGAGTGCAGTAAACTTTGTCTAACCCTTTCACAAAGCTGAAATTGAACACGCACCTAAAGTGTAAGTTCATTAGCGAGCTTTGGCTGAAAGTGAATTCCATTTTTACTTTTATTAAAAAGGTTAAATATGCCTGGTTAAATATAGATACTTGGAATCTGTTTCTCACCATTCCGCCGTGAACAAAAGCTCAACAGCAAATTGCTTGAGAGGTGATAAAACTTATGTGGGCACAAATGGTAATAGGTGGAGGGAGTTTGGGAGCGAGGCTGGGGGGTGTAGGTTGTCTGTAAGTGGGCTTTTGAGTGAGGAACAAGAGCTCTCTAATCACCATCAAATGAGCAAATGGACAAACATGTGGCCATGGCGCTGGTTTGTTTGTAAATATTTAAGCAGGGGAGTTGTAAAAGGAGATTGAGGAGAGTGCTGGGGGGCACAATTAAGACTTTTAACACAAAGCCAGCCCCTGCTCATTTCAGCAACCCCACTGCCATCCCTACCCCCCATCCCAAATATCTGTGACCCAGAACCCCCCGCCCCATGCACTTTTTAAGAAAGCTGTCAGTCTCCCAAAGTTAAGGGCACCCACTTTACGAAGGGGCAGCAGGGGTGAGGGGTCAAAGGCTAACTGCGGCTCTTTGGGCTGAAGTGAACTTTGATGACAAGTTGTGTTGCCAGTGTGCTAACAGGGGAGGTCAAACACAGCCCGGTGGAGCAGTGGGCTCTTCATCACTTTAACTGCAGGAATAACAATTAATTTGTCAAGTGGCGAACACGGGGAATTCATTTGTCTGGCATCACAACACATGTACTTACAGCCTGAGGGAGTGTTTTTCTTTTTTTTTTCTGATTTCTCAGAAAGATGCTTAAGATTTTTACCCTTTTGTCTGAAAATAAACGTATTTCTCTCAAAAAGGGGGAAAAAACATGACAAATGCATCATTAGATCCTCTGGGTCTTTGTGTACATAAAATCTTCAAGCCTTTTTCAGCATGTCAGGATCCCATTAATACCAGCTGCACATTCTTTTCATGCTCCTGTTCCTGGTTCTGATGGGGTTCTGCTCCTGAAACAAAACAAACGATTGCATTAAAAGCTCAAGACATTAGTTGGTCAGATAATCAATAGCACCGTCTCTTTTCAATAAACACACACACATACACACAGACACAATGTTGCATCTGCTAATGCGTGCCCTTTGATTATTGATGGGCCATTTGTAGACAGCCTTAACTGCACAATATGTCTCACCATTACTTTCCTGACCTCATTCTGGCTTGGGGACAACATTATTCATGTGAGAGCCAGAGGAGAGGAAGCGAAAGAGAGATGAGGCCTGTGGGGGAAATGGTGTGCTTGCGTGTGTGTGTGTGTGTGTGTGTGTGTGTGTGTGTGTGTGTGTGTGTGTGGAAGTAACAGAGGTCTGCAGAATTATCATCAATAACCCACCTCCCCTCCCTGTACATAAAGAGAGTAGGGAAGATGGGAGGAAGGGAATAAGGGAGTGAAGGAAGAGTGACAAGGCTGCTGAAGCAGGGTCAGGGAGGGGCAACCGTCTAAAAAAAAAAAAAAAGCTCAGTCCAAATGCTATTTTTAAGTTCCTCTTTCCTCTCCTCTCCACAGCTTGGGGTAATTTAAGAGTGTCCAAACCCAGACAGTGTGCGAGGGAAGAAGCATTCATCACCCAAAGAAGACACCGGTGTTCACAAGGAAAGAAGGATGAGGACCCTAAGAGAGGCAAGAGGGAGAGGGTTGGAGGGAAGGAAGCTAGGTCATGATTGAAGGAGGCACTATTGGCTTGCTTCACTGCCCACTGATGTGTGTGTGCCTCTGTCTTGGGATGTGTATGTATCTTTGTGTGACGGTGTATTTCATCAGCGTGTGTGTGTGCTGAACTTGTTTGGGCCTCCACCGCTCCGGACTCATCTGGGTCACAGACAACACCGAATATTTATTGGCAGTTTCGAGAATCTTTGCTCCCTGTCTGAAAACATTTTTAAAATTTCTTTTCATTACTGAGTTCTTTTCTAGCTCGTGAACGAGACTGATGGCAAACCTGATCTTTAAACCCCTCAGTACTTATTTGTGTATTTCTTTTCTTTGGTTTGTTGGATGTGAAAGGACGCTCTCTCTAACACAGAACTCCTGCAGGTGTATCTACCACTCTATTGATCAGTAACTAATCCCTTAATCATTGCTGTTACTTTTTGACACTGTTCATAACTTATTCTGGTCATGGTCTCGGCTGCAATAATTCAAGATCATACCTCTCAACAACTGCGCCTATATTTAGAGCTGACTTAATTAACACGACCGTGGATACTGTGTAACCTTGGTACACACTGCTGAATCAGACTGCCTGTCATGGACTGTAAGTGAGCATTTTCGTGAAAGTGTCTGTCTCAGAAGGAATGATTTGTGGCCAAGGCCCTAAACACTGCATATTTTGATGAGGCTCAAATGCTGGAGCAGATCAGGATGGACAGGCACAAAGCTTCCAATCAGACAGACCGCTGGAAATACCTCTACTGCATCCTAACTTGCCACAATGGTGAACAACTTGGAAAACTTTCCCCGTGCAGACAGTTTACCCTGTCATGATGATAGTACAATAGGCCATTTTAAAGTGAAGGTTGTTTTTCTGAGCTGAGAGGCTTCTGATGCTTCCATCCACATTGTTATATGTGCACATCTGAGTGGCTGCACTACAGTCTTCATTGTGGTACTGTGTTAAGCATTGCATTGCACATTACTGTACACGCATGTATACTCAATGCATATCACTGTCTCCGCCCATCTTCAGCTTGCTATTTTATAGAATATCCACTTAACTTCAATGAGCATGGATCAATGTGGCTTTTTCTGTGCCTGCGGCTTTATATTGGCTGTTATACAGATACATACATACAATATTTACAATACATACGATAGAGGAGAAATCAACAGTACACCTGCAGCCTTACAGAGCAGTTGTCAGTTATATAGCAGTTGTCAAGTCTTGACACAAAGGAGATGGTTGGAGAGGCACAGAGAGAGGGCAGATTCCAGTGCACATCATACCTGGAGAGGAAGAGATTCCCCTACTTGTCATTTTTTTGCTCACCTGTCTATGATCAGGATGTCAGGTGCACTGTAGACACGGATGGGCCTCCAGCGGAGGAATGTCCTCAAGGCTGCCTCAGTTACGGCAAATTAAAACATGTCATACCAATGTTAGCATCTCCGAAATCAGTCATGCAGAGAGCGCTGATTCCCACCGATACACGCCATGTCACGTCATGATTGCATTTCTGTTGTTAGCACGCGTGCATGACTGGTGGGACAAGTGAGGAAAGAGCAGAAGCCATTGCACAAACCTCCTGCTCCATGTTTTCACCCATAGGTTGTCCACCAGAGGGCAAAAACTGCCATCGTTAGAGCTCTGGGGCTGTGTGTTTTGCCAAAGGAAAAAAAAAAAACTTCATTACTAGCGTCCAGTGGGTCAGCATGCTTGACCGCAGCTTAGGCCTACTGGGGGAAATCCACCCATGTGTAGCCTGCTGGCTGTGACCTCCAACCTAGCCTTGTGCACCACAAGCCCAAATACCTAATCTGGACAGCCCTATGACCTGACACTGACTTTTAATCTGCTTGGGGTGTAAACAAACAAAACCGAATGTCAGACCTTTTTTTTCCATTGTCCAGTTCCAAACCTGGACACATAGGGACAACAGATAAAGTATCTTGCTGTAGCCACAAAGCAGTTTTGGAGAAACTGATGTGAGGTTGAAAAAGTGCCTGATGTTGTGTTGCTGTTGTTCCTGCTTCTCTCTCTCTCTTAGTCCAATTAGAAACCAGGTCTTGGCTCCCTTTGCTGGCAGCGCAGTGTTCACTTAATGCGGCGTGAAAAAATCATTATGCCACACTACAGATGGGCCCAGCCATGCAGAGGAACCTTTGCGCTCCTCTCAGAAAGCCAGTTTTAAACAGGGGCACTAATAACGCGGAGGCCCAACCATTTGCTGATGACAACGATGTGTAGCAGGGCACCGAGGGTAATGGGGTAGAGAGGGATTGAGGGGGAGGCAAAAGAGATGAATGAAAGAGTCACAAAGAGCCAGCTAAAAGGGAAAAGATTAAGAAATTAAAGCTCGACATAAGAGAGACCAATGGTTAAGCCAAGTTTAGTCAACAGAACAGAGGGATGAATGGTGGTTTCTAATGGGTTCAGATCCTCAGTTATTTCTGCCACCCCAACAAAAACATTTAGTTTTTCTTTTGAAAGACTCAAAAGAGGTCAAGGTCTGCGTTTGATTCCCATCCAAATCCAAGTATTGATCTTTGTAATAAATCCTTCAAAGCAGCTTCAGGAGGGCAAAAGAAATCCTCTGCTTTCTCACAAACACCAGCGACTTTGTCGGCCCTCCTCTCATTCTAAGATTCTCCTACAACATTACTTCTGTGAAAGATGAGGGTGGGAAATCAAAGACAGTAAAAATGGGATAAATCTAAAGTGCCCTAAGGCAGGAAATAAAAAAAAAAATCCTTTGATGGTTGGTGCAGATGGCGGCTTCATGATAACCTTTTCACCCTCATGCCCTTTGGGTCCAAACACGCAAAATGGATGTAAACATGTTTTATTGCAGCATAAAACTCCGAGGAGGTCGTAGCATGTCTGGACTTCCTTGAGGGCTTTTATTTGCCAGATGAAGGCATGTTCTCTCTTGAGCTCTTGAATGCAACGGCCGTAAACATGTATGACTAAGTGCACGTTAATGGCAGAGAGGTTAGGTCGTAATGGACTCACCGCGGTATCAGATTCAGCTGCTCGCAGCCTCGCCACGGGGATATTGTGCATGGTGGATCGTGAGATTGCGGTTTACTACTCGCTGGAATCCCGGCACAAGTGATGTAATTAATCCTGATCTAATTGTCTCTTTAGAGGTACAGATGGGTGTCAGTGGCGGTTGAGATCAGCCCGGTGTCGCCGTCTTAACAGCAAATGACACATGATGTGCTTGGGAAAAATGAAAAATATTTCTTACATCACCAAAGGTGAGGTGGAGCAACCAGAAGCAGACATCAAGGGTATGGAGACGTGGAGTGACTGGCTCAATTCCAGCTCAGCTGAAAAGCCTTCTCATGTTTGTCGAGTTCTCACTTTCAGAGTCGACTGAACTAATAATATCCCTATTTGCACCTGCCATAGGCCCTAAAGCAAAAAGATATGAATGCCTTTCATCTTTGTTTCAGAGTTTGTCGTCGTATTCAGTTTGTTTCTTTTATCATAGTTTGGTGAAACTTTGGAAGTGTCCCTCACCTACGCAGGGCCTTGAGACACCAGTGTGCTTGAGACAGAACCTGGATGTAAACCAGCTCACAGCACGCTGACACATTTATTACCTGCTTGTTACTACAGGAGTCATGTTTCTGGCTTTTTTACTGCGTTTGTTTCAAGACACAAGGCCACGTAATTCCCCCGAAGCTGGCCATGAGAAATGCTTTTAGACTAAACAACCCACTATAGAAATGTTGACCGCTCATAAAATGCAGTCTTTGCCTGTTTGGGAAAGTTTCCTGAGCCAAGTAGGGGAGGTATGGATGTAAATTAGATCTAGATCTGTAAGCAGTGTATTCAAGATGTTAGAAAACATAAAATACCTTCACGACCACATGCAGTGATTTTCATTCACCAGTTTATTTTGGTTTCAGTCTTTTAAAAGTTAATGCAGCCCTTAGTGCATTATTTTATGGTCAGCTGCAAGCCTATTGCAATCATCCCTCAAGTTACCTCTAAATATCTGCGCCAATTTGCACTTTTCGAACAGCAATTGCAACACCACTCGCTGATAACAAAGTTAAAATCATTAGTGGTGATACCGCGAGACGAAACCACCACGGAGAAGAAAACATCCCAAAGCCCCAAACAATTATGGACATATCGTACACAATCCCCATGTAAACAGAGGGAGGAATGCAGCATGACTGCATTCAGATAAAGATCTCAAGAAGTCAAATCCCACAAACTCAGGAGAGGCAGACGCGAACCACGCTGGAATACTGGAAATCAGCAGTGTTTAAGGCCAAGCGGCGTCCACGGCGGCGGGTCGAGGCTGAGTCCATCTCAGGTATGAAGCTCCTCACAGGCTCCGCTCTGCCCCTGGACTCTGTCACGCCGTAGTCTCCTAGTTAACCTTTGTTTTATGTCCTGGTATTCCATTACACGTGTGCTCTGGCGGGGTAGAGGAACAGCAGAGTCGCCAGCCAGGGGAGTGGTTGACATTTTGGTGGTTGTTAAGGTTTAAAAAGCTCGCCCGCAGGAGGCAGTAGGTAGAAAATGGAGGCTCCGACTGAATTGGGACGACCCAGAAGTCATTTTAGAGCAATTCACATGGCGTTCCTCTGCATGCATAAGTGAAGAGACCTTTTGGAAATACTAAAATAGAAAATGCCAGCGTTTAACTATACCTCACTGTGGTATTTACAGTATCTGTGCAGATCAAATGATACGTCACCGCTGAACTGCATGTTGTAATTGCTTCGTTAGGGTCGTCAGCACTCATCCTCAGCATCCCCTACTGTACTTACTGATTAAAATATGGAGGACGTGCTGCAGCTTGTTTGAGATTAGCAAAGAATGAACAGTTTGTGCTCGAAAGAATCAATGAAGAAAATCTATGCAAACAGCAATAATGCAGACATTTATGATGATTTCTCTCTCTCTCAAGCACTCTTACAAGGCAGCATATATCATAAACCTCCGCTGCCTTTAATCCATTTAGCGCAAACAGCCACGTCAGCTTTTCCACAGTGTATGAATAATGGCGCCCGCAACGCTGGTTGAGTTAGTAAAACCAAACAGAAATTAAACATGAGCAGCGGCGATCCCCGACAGCCCTCCTGGTCCCGCTGTCAGGTCTCACTTCTGTCCGAGCCGATCCATCATCTACTTGCGCTCGCACAGCCGTCCTCCACCTGAGTCCCTGCAAACCTTTATTTGTCTTCCCTCAGCATCCGCTGATGAATGGATAGAAACGAGGTGGATGAATTAATAACAGTGTTAGCGCGATGATAATAGCGGCAAGAGCTAAAGCGTTATTGATGACTCAATCAAGGACGGCCAACCTCCAGCCAGCGTCCCTGTTTCATAATTAGTTGCTGGTTTGTAAAATTGCATTTTATCCTCTGCCAAATACGCAGAGTCGTTGACAGGTAATATGTAAAATTCCTCCGTTTTATTTATTTGCTACGGGGGTCATTTCAGTTCGGTGATGCATATAGCAGGCCTCTGTAATTCTGCTGCTTCTGCTTGCTTTTTTAATGAAAAAAGAATCTTTTTTTTTCCTCCCTCTCAGGTTTTTGTCCTAGCTGTTTTCTCATTTCCGTTGAATGCCCCGGGAAGCTGGGTATTTGTGACTTCAGTTGGCAAGGACTCACAAGACGCCGTCTCCACCGCGGCTCTTAAGCACAAAACCAGTGTCCTTGGTTCTGCTGGAGTGGGCAGCATGAGTCAAAGTGAAATGTCTTTCTGTTTGCTTCAAACTGTGCACGAAGGGAGATGGAGTATGTGACCGTTTCATGATAATGTCGTGTTATACTGTAAATATTTTCTACAAGCTTGCATACGTTTTTTTGTGCGTTCAAGCTTGTATCACATGTTATTCTTACACACCTGGTGGACCCATAAAACCTCCACTATTACTTATGAATTCCATTCTGATTTACTTCAGACGGAGCTATTGTGAGTCTGAATGTATTTCAGCAGGTTTTTTTCTCATTTAAGACTTTTTAAGGACACGGTGAGCGTACATGTGTTGCTCTAAAATAAAGATTTGTTTGGAAATGAAACATTGCATTCAGTATGAATGCATTAAGCGAGCGTAAGCTAATCCATCACTTCAGCTTGCCTTTCTCTAGTTGACTGTCTGGGCCTGGAAATGAATGGCCCTTCGTTCATGTTGTCTCTGCGCACCGCTCTGACACAGCCCATGTTTGGACAGGTGTGTGTGGGTGCATATAGCTGTATATTTGTGTGTGTGTGTGTGATTGTCCTCTCTATTGGCCTACACACTAAAGAGGCCTTTACCACCCTGGCTCAGGGAGTGCTTCATCAGTTTGCACAGTATCTTCACAAGCTTTTCTCTTTTCTTCCAGGGCGTTTTTATTAAGTGGCTCACCTATTTGTCTTTCTTTTGCGGTAAGCCAGGTGAGGTCAGAAGGTTAAAGACAACTTAAAGTCAACCTTAAAGCGATGCTGAACTTTGGTGAAACATTGTGTTGTATATCTTCTTGCCTATAATGAGTCACATCATCTTTATGAGATACTACTATAAATAACAAGGAGTCTTTCTCTACATTAACGCTCATTTTGCATATATACAGAAGCAAATGTATTGTTTCCCCCTTTCCCTCTGCATACTGGATCTTGTCTAATCTTCACCAGGGGGCACGTCAAACTCGTTTCAATGCTCAGACTGTTATTCTGACAGCATGATTTGTTTGCACTCATTAATTTCCTCATAGTGAGATTTTGAATGGAGGGGAGCGACCTGAGTCCTTCGAGAGAGACAAGCGCAACCGGTAAAGACAGCCGACCGTGTTTTGACTTTCATATATGCAGGCCAGGAAGTTATGGAAGCCAAGGTTCTGCCAGACTCACTTTCACTTTGTGCTATCCGGTAGCTTCCACAGCTTGTCATCTTTGGTTTTGGTTTTACTGCAGTTTTTGTCACCTGATCCCTCTGGGTCATGACTGACAGCTCTGTTTTTAAATGTTAAATCCAGGCAGAAGAGTATATTACCCCTATTAAGCCATTCAGAAAGAATTTAGGATAAGGATTGCTAGCAATTATGGTATAGGTCACATTCTGAAACGCAACGCTTCAAGTGCTGCTATATGTTGGGTATGTATATCCAATATTTTGAGTCACTAAAATCTCTTAGACATATCTAAAAGAATAGCAGCAAAAACCACAATCTTTATCATCACAAACGACCTTGATTTCCATTCATGTGCAGGTAGTCCATCTAGCTGCAGCACTCTTTTATCCCCCCGTCAGCAGACACTGGTCCATCTCGCAGGGAAGGAGTTTAGGCGGTGTTGCTCCCGTCCCGTGCTTTGTGTTGCACGGCTTCCTCCCGCTGCTCGCGCCCTACGGCCTACAGTATGTTATGAACAGCCACACTGTTATAGCTACCAGACACACACGCACACACGTGTAGACACACACACACAGGCAAAGTCATATCTGCTGCCTGCTGTTTCGACGACTCCACTGCAGCTGTAGGAGCTCGCCCGGAAAGCAACAATTCCATTAGTGTGTGTGTGTGATGGAAGATGAAGCGCACTTTATTTTTCCTTTTTCAGTTTACAGCGTGTGTCATTGTGTTCGCCCCGCGCAGACCTTTGTGTCCCTGTCTTTCCAGCTTGGCCCCGTGCGTTTGAAAGCGTCGCCTCTTTTTAACTGTCTCAGAAAGCGTTTTAATTTTCAGCACGACGACCGAATGTTTACTCAATGCGTTCTCCTCTGATTAACATGCTGTCACGGTCAGGTGAAAACCACGCGTCTCAAAAACGGCCGCTTTTTCTGGTTGTTTTGAAACGTTTCAACAGACAGAGGCTTGTGGCATTTCCCCATCCACGAACGTAACATGCAGTCCATTAACTGAAATTCAAATTCTCACAACGGCAGCAAGAGGCGACTTTGTAGAGGAACACAAACAGACGTTGCCCGCGGACGTGTTGAAAACGTCCTTTGGAATACTTTTGTGTCAGGGTGCTGCTTGCGTACATGCGTGACAATGCAAGCTGAGCGAGAGCACTCATCTGTTTGTGTGCCGGCCCTGCACTTCATGCTTTATTTAGATACCTGGGTTTTCCGGTGCAGAGCTGATGACACCGTGGTGTCTTGCCTCCCACGCCTGCCCTGCCCTGACTCACACAAGAGCCGCTAACAGATAAGCTGTGGGAGATATCCTTCAGCGGCTCCACTTAGCCAGACTGACACATTTAACCGCAGACAGCAGTTCCGCAGCGGAGATGAGTGCATTACTGTAAATATCACAAGGTCAGTTTTACTGGCAAGGTCACAGAGTTTTGAGGAGATTGCTCAACTGGTCACTTTCCTATAGACTTGGGTTTGAATGTTGCTGGTCCTATTCTAAACTCGGTCGTACTCCAGGACTGTTGTTTGTTTATCCAAAACCTCCTTCCTGCTTCTAGTTATGCAGCTAGTTTCCCGGATTTATGTGCAGGGGTTTTGAGAAATCCTCTGAAACGTCCTCCACTTCTGTGGAGTTGAGTGGGATTAAATTTATGCTGCTCAAATCATTAAAAAACATCATTCTTGTTTTTCTAGAAACACTGTTTTTTTTCCTTGTTCCTTTTTCACTTATGTCACAAGGGTTGGTGAAAAAGTGTTGTTGCCTTGTTGGATTTTGCATGCAGTGCAGAGCTCCTGCAGGAAGATCGACCACACTGATCCCAAGAGGGGTATTTCAGGAGCAAAAATGCAAATCTGGGTTTCATGCATGTGGCTGTACAGAGCAGAGAGCCAATCACCTGCTGAGACACAAGGACGTTTTTGTGTCTGTGTTCTCATTACATAATATGTGACCGGCAGACCTCTCTTCCAAAACCTTGACATGCTAGAGTAGACATTTTCAGTGTTTAGAGCATCAGCTAATGGAGATGATTTTGAACTGCGCTCATTTACATTCCAATATGAAATCCTGAGCTCATTGTCCAGCAGCATCCAAAACAATGGCAGGGACCACCTCCAATAAAAGGCTCAGTTTCAGCCAGTGGGAACAGGGAGCCTGAAAAACATATCTCCTCCTCCCACTGCTGCTTAATTTCTCCCTACCACACACACACACACACACACACACACACACCCTCTGCCTTCTCTTTAGTGGGGTCCGACAGCTCTCAGGGAAGAAGGGATTTTGCTCTGCTCTTTCCAGATGACCTCCTCTAAACTTGGGCCCTGGGTTTAGAGCCCGGGAGGAACACAAGGGGGAACAGTGTTGCAAATTTGTTGCCCAGAGTGTTAAAATTCCCCCAGGAATGTTAATCTGGCCAGTCCTCCATCCCAGCACACACACACACACTTCAATAATCCTCAACCCCATCGCTTAAGACGGATTTGGTTGGTCACTGCTACTACTTGTATTAAGACCGTGCACTCCTGTCCGCGGCCAAACCTTAGCCAGCTCTCCAAACGAAAACACCAAGATATATCGTAGGTTCCAATTGTCTTTAAAGCTCTGTGATTAAATGAATTATCGGAAAAAATGTGCACGGCCATTTTTTGGTCGTGGAGAGCTGCTTTCGACAGAACGTTTAATTACTTCCCATTCGTGCTGCTTTTGATGGTTAATAAATCTCACGGAAAGAGTTTCACTGCGAATGAGGAGGGTCGCCCCAAAATGAGATATTCAGCAATTCAGGAAAAAATGTAACTCCCATTAAACTTTCTTTAACATGGAAAGAAATTTTAATCACTATATTTGTTGTTGGACTGTAACAATGCGAATAGTGTTTGAATTCAGTTTTACAGCGAAATGATTTGCAAAAAAATATATATCACGACTCAACCAAGATAAAAAAAAAAGCTTTTTTTTTTGTTTTAGGATGAAGTCCTTGAACGAGATTTATGTTTACATTTATTTACCTAATTTGCTAATAAGCTTTTTGCTAAAGCAAACAGCTGCAAGTCATTTGTCAAACTGTTTTTTTTTTCCTTTGCTACCTTACACATTCATTTCTGTTTATCTTTGTGAGTAGTGTGTGTATGTTTGAGGGTATAAATGGACGCTCTGTCTGCCTGTGCACTGAGCACTCTTGAAATACAAGATAAATTCCCCTTAGGGCTACTGGTTATTTCTTTCCTATGCTATGCGGACATTGTGAACCTGTTTGTGTGTGTCAATGCTTTGACTGCGTGCATGCCTCCCTAGAAAAATGAGGCAATGTTTACTTGCGGAATGGTTTCCTCGGGTTTGAATGTCTTTTTTTTTTTTTTTTTCCCTCGCTGTATCCATTCTTGCCATCGCACAGGGAGAGAAACAGGAGGCAACTCGGGGCTTTTTAACTTCTTGACCTTCAGACATGATTGAATCTGTTCTGCTGCCAAGCCAGACAAAAGGCTTCTGAAAGCAAAGAGTCAGCTCATGACTTGGCCTTCATGTAGCCATGGACAGAAGGAAAGAGGGAGAGGGAGAGAGAGAGACAGAGAGAGAGCAATCATGTCATGCACAACATTTATTTATTCAAACTGTCCATCTGCTGTGTGGCTTAAGCTTGGCTGGCATACAGCACACACACACGCACGCACACACACACACACACACACTTTTGTCTTTCACATTCATACACACAGACACATTTTCCTAAGGACCGGGGCACCTAGGGTGGTTGAGTCATAATCCATTATTCTTCTCAGTGACCCAGGTCCCCGTGATCGGCGTTTCGTCACTATTGATTTTTTTATTTGTCACCACATTTTGCAAAAAGGTACTTGACAAATGATCACAGACGTAATTACAAAAAGGATGCACACCCACTCTTCTAGCATCTCTCTTGCATAAAACATTGAGTGCGCATGTGTGTTACCTTGAGTGTATATTTTTACATTCATACTGAAAGCTCACAGTGTTGAAGAGGGATCTGTTATTATGTACAATGTCTCGAGGTTTTACAAATGCATAACTATTCAAAATCTGACTGACTTTTGTATTGGCATCTTGAGCAAAATAAATACTAAACACTAACGTGGGGCTTAGTTTAAATGAACGAAAAAAATAGTTTATACAGTTAAAGACTTTATTCGAAGCTCAGAGTTGACTGTTTCTAGATCAGTTATCTCGCTCAAAACCTGCCGAACTCTCCTTTGATTGAAAATTCAGGCAAACACAAGCACACTGTTGTTGGGGTGTGACTGGAATTTTAACTCAAATTAGTTGAGCCTGAACTGACTTCTGCTTTACTTGAAATGCCAAATTGTCAATAATGATTCATGACTGACTGGAATTTCAAATTGAAAGGACAGCACCTTAAAAGGATGTCAATAGTCCGGCAGCAGGAAGTCATCCATGCTGTCACTGTTCCTGCCTCTGCATGGGGGTAGTGATGATAGAATATTGTAAAGGAGGCAGCTGTGCAGGCGCGGGTCTATAAACAGTCATGACATGGTGACCCGGTACAGTGTTGATGTGTCAATGCTGTTCCTTTGTGATATCACTCGACTGCTCAGTCACTTTGATGATGATTTGCTTCCTTGTGTGACAGCTCTGTTGTCAAAGCTGTTGTTGGAAAGCAGGGAAAGCTGCAACAAACACGAGTGGTGTGAAGAAAGAGCGAGCGTACAGCGATCTGCACTCACACGTGCAGGCACATACATGACTGTGTTCAGTCAGGCTTACGTACACGGAGGTGTGAAGAAAGACGCACTGTCACACACAAAAAGCACACATGCATCAAAACCTGGCCCAAAATCATTGTAAGCCATGCGCCTCTCAGTGTTGGCTCCACGGTGTTGTCCTCCAGATGACTATGTGACATCATGAATGGATGTTTCCAGAGTTTAATACTGTTTAATACATCAAAGCTATGGCGATCGCTCTTATTATGTCAACAAAGCACATATCTGTCGGCACTGGGATGCGAAAATAGGGGAAATTTTCCGGCGCCACCTGCCATGTCCCTTACATTTAGACAATGGGGTGAATCCTAAAATCACGGCTAGGCAAGCTTTTGCTTTAAAATGTCAGAACAGCAAGGAATGGATTGCAATTCAGATTCAGCATCAGACACCTGGTTAAAATGAAATGCCGTCAACATCCCCGCATTATATAAACGCAAACAGGAAGGAGCGCATGAATTCAGCACTGCACCACCTGACCAACACCAGATGGCAGACAGACAAAGTTAGTGACTAGCTGGTGAACATGGTGGCTCGTTTAGCGGCTTCACAGCCAAATATTTTCTTCAAGAGTGAATGGAGAGCAAAACACACATAAATATTGTCAGGATTTGAAGTCGCATTTGTCCCGTTGCCAGAAACATGACTCCGTATGGATGCTAATGCTCCGGCTCCGCCAGATGTGTGAACAGGCAACCATTTGCTAAATGTTTGCCATAACTACTTAATAAGGTGCTAATATATCAAATGTTGTGTTACAGCTTGTTACATTGGCCCGAACTGCCTCCCCCAAAAAATCAGCTAATGCAGCTTTAAATGTCTAAAGTGATTTAAGTTCCTCAGAACACAGAGGGAAATATATTTTTCCAAACCATTTTGCACCAATATTTCTAATTACATTCAGAAGCAGATTTGACAGCTTCTTGAATAGCCTCAAAGGACCTGAAAGCAATTTGGCCACCCAAGTTAAAATTTCATACGGCTATTAAGCTACTGGGTATAACAGCTAAAAGGTAAATTAGAATACCTGAGTATGTGAGATTGGAATTTCACTTATTTACATTCCCTTTTTGACAGTTTTCTTAGGGCACAACATGATCTACCTCTGCAAAATTTATTACCACTCTCCGACGCTGGTGCCACCAGCCTGAAAGAAGCTGATTCTGATTTAATCAAAAGTATCAGGTGCTGTTTGATTGAAGGTGGTGGCGGCGTTGGAGGGGTGGGGTGGGCGCAGGGATAGTTTTACAAGAAAAGACGAGACCTGGCAACGTCGCCGAGCAGCGTGGGCTGATATCCCTGATGAAATGTTCTGGGAGAGCATGCTGTTATTACCCCAGCGGATGTTATTGTACAAAACCGAAGACGGGTAATGAAATGATGTATGGTCTTTTACTGAGCAGGCGGGAGTGTGTGTACTTCCACGCCTGTTAGCGCGCATGTGTGTGTGTGTGTTAAATGAGGAACCAGGCGGCACCATCTGCCTGACAGCTGCAACAAAAGATGATGAGATTGTGTCCGAGAGGAAATCTACTTGTGTTTGCCCTGCGTGCCCCCTGCTCCACCTTTAACGCTCACGTGAAACCACACACACTGGCTCCTCTTTGTCACCTTTTAGCTCTCTGATGGAGGAGGGGGGCGCGACGTAGAAGGGAAATACAGGAGAAAGCAATTTGTTAGGAGTTGACGGTGTCGTATTATTGCTTAGTTTCTTTTTGTTTTTCGGGCAGAGCTTGCCAGAAGAGGATGAAAGAGAGAGGGGGGTCAGGTAGCGAGAGGGAGATGGCACTGGCAAGCACCATCGCAGGAGGAGGGGGGGTGTGACTCCGAGGGCGGACAGACTTACAGCTTGTCCTCCAGTTCCTGGACCAAGCGACTCTTTGTTTGACACCTCTGCTGAAAGCGGAGCTCCGCCAGGCACGTCCGCCGCTGGCTGACAAACAGCGTATCCTGTCTCCGTCGGCCCACCTCTCCCTCTCACCAGCCAGCGGTGAGGGGGAACAGATGAGAGAGCGGGGGGGGGAGACAGAGTGGCAGAGAGAGGGAGAGTGACACAGGCAAAGGGGGAGAGAGAGGAACATCGAGGAAGGAATGTATCGAGTTTGTCCACTCCTGCCAAGAGACCCGAAGGAGGCTTCCATTATTGGCATTTTTCATCTCCAGATCATCTGGCCGACCTGCGCCGTGTCCAGGTTGCCAGATGCTTCCTTCGAGATCTCCGGTTTCACTCAGAGAAGAAGCCTTTGTCCTCGCGCTGGAGATCTGTGGCACGCTCACCTGGGCGTAGCACAGGCCGAAGCCATGTACAGGATGGAGTAACTGCGCCTCGCTAAGTGTACACAGTAACTTTATAACGTTGAGGAGACCTCTTCTTGACATTTGTTTCTATTTATTACAGCTCCAGTGACACGGCCATGAAAGAAGTCGCACCTTTTTCACTAAAAGCTGCCACTCACATGATTGCAGAAGATGGAACAGGGCGAGAGAACAAGAGAGAGAGGGGGGGAGGGGGCAGATGGCGTGCTATGTGTGATGGAGGCCTGAGCAGATGTTTACTTCTGGGGAAGGAGAAAACGTGACCGGCCATCTTGAGGCTCTGTTGTGTGCGGCCAATGGGAGTGAGGCTAAATTGAGTTAACATATATTAGCATTGCTTCCTGTATCGCAGGTCAGCCCCACATTACTAATTATTTGCAGCTCCTTCCAGCTCAGTTTAAACTCCCAAAAAGCCCTTCTCTAAACACTCTGCATTTAGTTTAAGAAGGAAAACAGGAGATCTTTATGAAGCAGTCTTCATTTAAAGTTTTCATTTGGCTGTGTTGTGAGTCGGAGGGGAAGAGCGGAGGTGTGGTGTTTTTTTTGTTTTTTTTTTGTCGTTTCAGGGGGGCAGAAAGTCAACCGTGACGAATAGAGCACATCTTCTGCATCATTACATCTGTACTTCAGGTCTGCTTCACAGATTTATGTACAGGACAAGCTTGTTGCAGCTCTCTTTCCTTTCCACTTGTCATCGTCTTCCGCTTCATGCCTGACTCCATGCACTCGAACATGTGATTCGGTGTAATTTCAAGCTTTTTACTCGCACGGATGTGTCAAATGTGGCATCTCAACCATGACCTGTTGAAACTTGATTTATGCTTTTTAGTAGGGGAAGAAATTGAAATATGCACCAGTTTTGGCCACATTTTTAGAGTGTTGTTTGTCTAATCCGTGCTGACAATCTAGGGTATCATCCCTCTATGTTTTGTCTGTAGGTGGTCAGATTTTGGGTGAAATGGATTTGAGTTGCTTTTAAATTCTCTATGCATGAAAAACCTTGGATCTCTCTCTCACCAGGGACTCCTGTTTTAATCCATGGTTTTTGCTGCTCCCTGTAACCTTTGCTTCTCTCACTTTAAGTTTTACCCCTCTCCTGCCGCAGCACTCTGGGTGCTTTTTTTCAAGATCTTGGACAAAGTTTATCTGTCTCTCAAAACACGAATCAACCATTTGATCCAAAAGCAAAGCCAAAAAAGCAGAGAAAGAACATCAGTCAGAACAGTCAAGAGGGGCAAACCTAGTAATCCAATACGGGAGGACTCATTAGAACAACTTATTTCCGAGCCCAAATTAAGGCACAGTACTTAATGTACTTTATTTCATAGGCAAAGGTTGTCTGACAAAAGAGCCCTTTGAGAAGAAAATCAAATGTGGATGTGAGGGTCGAGTCAGGAGTTTGAAATGGGAGTGCATGTGTGTGCGCCAGTGAGGGTGAATGAACATTTTGTATACTGCAGTGGGCCTGTCATGCTGCATGTGTGTACGCACGAGGCAGGGAGAAAATGTTTGTATGTGTGGGACACATTTCCTCCTCGGTGAGAAGCAAAGCCAAAACCTCTTCCTTCCCAACCGTAGGCTCACTGCTAGCTTTCACTTCCAGTGGCAAACCCTGACTGATACCACGCATTAGGACCAGACACCCTGCAGCAATAGCACTGAGGTGCCAGGGTGTGATCACTCTGATGACATACCGAGGTGTGAGAGCAATGGCCAACCTGAGCGATGACCTTCAAGGGATTTTCCAAAGTTATTTCTGCTGAGGAAATAAACAAACCTTTTTTATTTCGCTGTTCAGAGCGATAATAATAGAGGCCAGTGAGTCATGGTGTGAAAGCATCGCACAGACATAACAAACTTACCCACGCGGACACAGTCAAGGCCAAGGCATGACCACCGTCTGAGCGCTGAGAGAGTAAAAGTCACTGTGAACCAGACTTATGAACCAGATGTTGATAAGTCATGAAATAAATCAAGACTCAAGAACCTTTAAGTCAAGTCACAAGTGTGATGGTTCAACGTCATCGTGGCCCATTTCCATGAATTACATACAATTTTATCATTAAATAGGAAAGCAGTGAACGACCTTAAAGCACAACATTACAGAATTTCTCATTTAAAAATGTACCGACAGGTAATGAAACCTTTTCATGCGGGTCAGTACTTACTAACTGAATCAGGCTGCAGTCACTGAACATGTTCAAGGCCAACTGGAAGCAAAAAAACATCAGATCAAGTATGTAGCGGTGCAAACTCATGATCTGTGGTAGATTTCATTTCAGATAAATGAACATTGTTCATTGCATAATCATGACAAACTAACCTATCAATAACCTCTCACAACTTTTGCTAAATCCACAGGCCCCACTTTTTGTTATGAAACCTGGGGAAGCCACGCTTGCTGCATGTTCCTGATAATGTCATTTTAAATGAGTGGGAGTCAAGTCTGAAGTCAAGGGAAATGGGTTGCAATTCAGGCATGAACTCTGTTGGGTAAGTTTCTAACTCAAGTGCACATCTCAGACTGAAATATAGAATGGGTATCTTTTTTTTTCTTGAACATAATATGTCTGGCTTTTATATTCAGTGAATTCTATTGTGGTACACTACTCTGCTTACATCAGAGTTCAAACTGGGTGCCATGCTCCATTGTTATAGTGTATTCACTACAGTGCTCCTACTGTCTCTGATCGTCCTAATCTGTGTCTGCAGCCAGCAGCGTTTAAAAAAACTACTCTCAACAGTACAGAAATAGTGCGATTTCTGCGATGACGAAGATAAATACAGATATTTTGAATCCGTTAGTGAATCCCTTTGTAAAATTAATGCTAACATCAGTTCTGAAGTTGTTTGTGCTAAACACTTCTCAAACACACAGCCTCGTCAGTACAGGCAGCGCGGTGAGGTAGATTCTTTCTATTTAGACTTAACATGTGGCAAGGGGAAGTCGATTAAGTACGGGTCATTGCTGTCGCTGTGTTGCTGCTATCATTACAGGATAATGAACATGCTAATGGATGTGGAGCGACGAGAGAGATAGTGAGATGGAAAGAGAAAGGAAGTAAGGTGGAAGGAAACTGTGTTGAGTGACCACTCCCATACTGCTCATGCACAAGTGATGGCATTACATTTCCTGGTTTCATCATTACTGTCGCTAATAAAGTAAGCCAGCATGTTTAATTTCTATCACTGCGGCTAAGGTCCTCTGACATGCAGGTCCAATGCAAACAAACTGATGTATGACTTGTGCAACAGAGGACTTCTTTGATAAATGAAAGCCAGGGAGGGAAGTTTCCACAGCCTTACAAAGCTGTGCATGGAGTAAATGCGGTTAAGGTACTGTGTGACACAGAAAGGCAGAACAGGCCTTTATTCACAAAAATGTTAACAGATTATTAGTTTAACCAGCACAGCGGTGCAACCCCAGTACCATAATGGTCTGGGTGAGTGAATCAGTGACCAACACACGTAACTCTACTGTAAATGATGCCACAGGCCAATGACATAATTATGTGGCGGTATCTCAACCTCAACCATCTGTACATGGTCACATAAAATGAGTGGGCTGCAAAAGAAAAAAACACACACCAGAAACTGTCTTAGAGCAGTTGCTTTGATGTGTGTTTGTCTGAGGAAGAGAAGCAGGTACAGTTTTAAATAATGCAATAATGGAAGGTTAGTTCGTCGGTTGCCAGTGCTGCAGAATTCCCCACAAAGGCGATAAACAAAACATCTGAGGCGTCCTGTTGTTGTGAAGTCATTACGATGCAAGATAAGTAAAACATTTAAATTCCAAGTAATATACCGACATGTTTCAGCTCAGTTGAGCCTTCATGGGTTGGGGAGTTTTAGCTGCAAATCACTCTTAGTCTTTCAGTCTTTTCACTGCGGCTTGTTGGTATGCCTCCCATGCTTGTATTCAAATCGTCATTTTTTTGTTAATGAGAGTTATTTATCTTCTTTCCTCTGTTCTCAATCTCCTGCCTCCAATCCTTCCTCTCACTTAATCCCTCCACTTCTGTCCCATCGTGCTCTGTCTATCTGTTTCTCCCTCTTTCTGTCTTTGCATCCTGCCATCGCTCCCCATCCAATGTGGCGGAACAGCGGCTGACGTCGGCTCTTCTTCTTCTCCGTGTTGCAGCGCGCCCTAATTGCTGGTCTCTCACACAAACACACGGAGCTGCTTTATCTCTAGCTGGCCACACCACGCTTCAACAGACAGCCCAGCAGCAGCAGCACCCCCCCACCACCACCCTCCTGCATCCACCACAACCACCTTAAAAGGCTCCAATTAAACCATTACTGTAAGGAAGGGAGGAAGCAGGAGCGGGGAGGGAGGCAGGAGGGGAAGAGAAATGAGAAAGAGAAAGACAGAGGATGCATCAAAGAGAGCGAGAGGATGAGCTTGAGATAAATAGGAAATTAAGCATTGTTTTGCCATGTAGGAAAAAAAAACCCACAGGGAAGCAAAACATAAAGAAAGAGAATAAACAACGTGAGATTTCTTGCTATTGCAGAAGACAGATACACCCTGTAGCATCAGACTAAGTGTGACGCGGCAGACTCGAGGAAGGAAGGAAAGAAAGGAAAAGGAGAAGAGATATTGAGGCAGTGATTTACGCCGTTTTCGCCTTCGTGTCCATGGAGCCTGAGGGTAAAGGAAATGGCAGAAGGCACTGGGAGATAAGAGTCTTTGTTCTACGGAGGTGTAGAGATCGTTGCATTCCACTAGATAGCCTTACGCTGCTGTCTGGCTTGGCCGACTGGAAAAGAAAGAGAGTATAAGTAACTGTCTGAGAAGGCCAAACGCTATACTTTATTATGGTGAGTGCCAGTGGCTATTTTTCAGAGGCTCTCCCTGCAGATACCTCTTGAAATCATCTTCGTCGCCATGACCTTTACAGGTGCTGGTAGGCAGATTTCGTTACCTTTGGACAGAACCAAGCTTGCTTCCAGCCTTTGTGCCGAGCTAACCGGCTACTGGCTGCGGCCTTACATTTAACAGACAAATATGAGAGTGTATCTAAGAGTGGTATCAATCTTGTAATCTGACGCCTTTCCTGAAATATCAACCTATTCCTTAAACATTCATACAGACGAGTGGCTGATGACCGTGCACCAGAGTGGCACTTTAAAATATTCAATTACAGCCTAGGAACAACCCACAACCCTGAGCAGTGCACAAGTTGCCAGACATGCACTGATACACAGCAGCAACACAGTCATTCATTTCAACTATACTCTTGAAACAGGGTGTGACTGATGAAGCCATTCCCCTATGAGCTGACAGAGGGTTGAATGTATCACCGGCCACGCCACACAATTCATTACTGGCCTGTAGCTACCTGGAGGGTTGTGATACATGATAATACCTTCTGTTTTGTTTGTCATAAATTTTGGCTCCCAGGCAATACAGAAATCGGCGTCCGAGAACTATGCTACCTATTTACCCAAGGCGGCCAAGCGTTGAGCCATCTGTGCTCGCTAGTTCATATATTCACCAACGCACCCCGAGGTGTGATACATCAGATATAACAGGCTGAGGGCAGGGCCGGGCGTTGGCCATTATGCAGTCAGAGCGGTGGAAAATGACACAGAATGTCTCATTTTGCTGCTCTCCGCAGCCATGCCAAAAGGTTCTCCTGGCATCCAGACATCTCATTCCATGTAATGGCTTGATGGTTTTACATGGGCAACAAGTCAAGCTGAGAAAACACTGAGCCATGAACTGCCCCATCTAGGAAAATTACTACTAATAGGATACAGTAAGTGGGATGTGGTGCTCCTCAGTGAAATTTACTGTTACATGTGTGGAAGTTAAGAGGAGGAAGTCTCTCTCTCTCTCTTTTTTTTTTTTTCCGCCAGCAGCCTCGTATTGTGAAACTTTGGTGTGAGAAAAAGAGAAAGGTTAAGGAGAGGAAAAGGGGAGGGACAGGGAATAAGAAAATGATGGAGTGACTAAGGGGAAATGAATTGGCTCTGTCTGTCTGTGTGTATGGAGGAAGGTGAGGATTCAGGGGCCACCCTGGGGCCTTTTCCAGTCTGTGTGTGTGTGTGTGTGTGTGTGCTTGGGGGGTGCGGGCTGGGGGGATTAAGGATAGAAGGCGAGATAAGATAAGAATGACAGTGGAGGGTGGGGTCGTTTAATTGTGTTTATCCAGGGCTTTGGGGCTGTTGTGAGTGTGTGCGTGTGTTCTGAGGGGAAGCATCTCTGTGGGTCAACATGGCCTGGGAGTCATCTCAACTCGGCTTGACACGAGGGAGACGGATCACCGTTGAGAAGGGGCGGAGGACCAACACACACAGGACGCTCGGCGGCGTTTGCCAGCATCCTGTCCCCTTCTCCTCCAATACCACATGTCAGGGAGAAAGACGGACGAGATTCACCCCCTAACTAAACACAAAATCACCCCCTTGTGTATTTTTAACTCCACAGATGCAGCAATTTCCACCCACCCACCAATTCATCCAGGCAATATGGGGTCGCTGCAGGCACTGACAAGCTAAAACACCATCCCAGGTTCCGTTAATAGCAAAAAACACCCTGCTAATGGACAGAATGGTTTATTGCCACTTCAATCATTCCTGACATGTGTATAGCTAGTCTTGTGTGTTAGCCCTTGTTTCACAGGGGCCATTAAAGTAGCCATCTTCCAGGCTGGGGGGTGGGCAGGTAAAACGGTCCCCTCTAATGCAACTCATACATAACCTGTAAGCTGTTAGCAGGTCAGCACCCTTAGGCATAGATGAATGATAATGCCTTCTACTGCTGCAGTTAAGTGTTCCTGTCTTATCACTTGTCTGGTGTTGTTTTTGATACTGTGGAAGTGCAGTTCAGACAGTTAACTCCCCAGTTGCTACTATAGTGTCTCTCTAAGCCTCCAGTCATTTCTGTGCTCTTAATTCTTGATCGATCGTCTGTTAGAAAAGAAGAAAAATGAAAATAGATATATAGATAGACAGACAGACAGGCAGGCAGACAGACAGATAGATAGATAGACAGACATCATTTGACACAGTAGCAGATGCTTTGACAAAGAAAGCTGGATGCAGCAAGAACGGAAAAAATGGCAGATGGCATGGAGAGTGAAAGGCTACACAAAAACTTGAGAAGCAAAAAGCTGCTAAAATCTTACAGACAGCTGGAGGTGATCGTCCATATGAGGCAAGCAAAGGCAAGTCCTGAAAAACATCACACACACATGCTTCACAGTACACGCACACAAACAAAGATCAATGATGCGCCTGTAAATGGCAATGGGAAGTATGACGACTGGCTGAGACAGAGAGGCGATGAGAGATCAAGATATCGTCAGCGGGGAGAAAACAACATGATGTCGTTTATTCCTGCCATGCCCACGTGTTGGGCTCAGAAAACCCACATGCACCCTCAACACACACACACAAACACACGCCAGTGATAATCTCAGACAAGGCTCATCAGCTGACTCGCCTGATAAAGCTTGTTATGCTCAACTTTGACCCAGTATGTACTGTTAAAGTGAAAAAGCAGCACAGATGTTGTTTATTTATGATACGTAAAAGTTTTGTTTCAGTATAAAATTAAATGATTAAAGGTGCTCCATCCTTTAGATCCACCCAGATGTACACACCACCACAAGAGTAGAAAGAGTCTCGCAATAATGGGTACAATACACAGATTCTGTGTAAAGTATGCACAGGTGGCTCAGTCTCAGTAATAATTAGATCATCAGAATAAAAGCAGGGTGTACAACAAAGCTCCAGATCTAGAATACTGTTGAAAAAGAAGGCTGGTCTATAACCAGCCAAACCAGAAACACTGTCATCCAAAACGGCCAAGTGGCTCATGAAAGGAAATGACCAGGCTCGTGACTCACGGATGGCACGATACTTCTGCATGGGCATTTCTAAAAGAAAAGA
Source organism: Chelmon rostratus (assembly GCF_017976325.1). Taxonomy (NCBI): domain Eukaryota; kingdom Metazoa; phylum Chordata; class Actinopteri; order Chaetodontiformes; family Chaetodontidae; genus Chelmon; species Chelmon rostratus. The sequence continues at coordinate 14,851,479 of NC_055661.1, forward strand.
AAAAACGCAGAAGAGGCTTCCATTGTTCGCCACCTCAACAGATCATGGGAAAAGAATGCTTCAGAGGATGAGAGGAGGATCCATAATGAATGTGCTGAGATGCATGTGGTGCTACGGATGTAAGCTCATACAGTATCTTGGCGAGGTCACACAGTATTAAGGACACAATGTTTACTGTGAATATACTTTAAATGTTATTAAAAGATATAAATGCACTGTGAAAGCAAGCGAACAAGCCCCCTCCTCAAAGCAGCCCTATCCTGGTTCAGGTTTCAGTTTAATCGGGGAATGAGATAAAGGGGCAATAAAGTTTTTACTGTCCAGAACCTCAATAACAGGGAGCCTTTAAGTTAATTTAAACACAAGATACTTGTGCTCAAAAAGAGGATTCATTCTCAGTGAAGAACCTTGGAGCTCTAATCTGCCTCTATACCTGCCAAAGAGCAGTGATTCCTAACAAGTCTCTGGGGGTCATCAGGTGGAAACCTCCCTTCAACAGTGTTTCGCCTACTTAGTCCCACTACACCTCCAGGAGGTTAGGCAGTGAACTCCGGCGTCCCAGAGTCACCCCCCCTAGTGCCAGTTCACACTGCTCCTACACAATCCAAACAGCACCGCCACGTTCAACTGACCCAGAGATGCTCCAGGTAGTGGCCAGTACCGATGCTACCATTTAACTATTGCTAATGCTACTGCTAACCGCTAGGAAGAACAGAAGAAGACAATACAGTTCCGATGCTACCATTTAGCTAATGTTATGTGCTAACCGCTACCTGCTAAGAGGAACAGAAGAAGACAATAACGCTAGATTCACCTATACTGTTAATGTTAATTGCTAGCTACCAATACTAACTGCTAAGATACTATCATACTCTCACCGCTTTAGCTATTGTTAGCTGCTACAATGCTACCACAGGCCTAGATGCCACATGTAACTGCCGATTGCCACACTACCATCATCTACCCCTGCCTCTCACCAACTGCACCAAGAAAAAGCGGGGTGGGAATACAAACCCTGGTTCGGGTAGGGGATAGAAAATAAAGAGGTAGAGTCAAAAGATGAAAGTAGGGATTGGATACAGACCCTTGTTCGGGTAGGGGGTGGAAAATTTAGAAGGTGCTGAAGGTGGAGGCCTAAACCACAGACTAGATTTAACAGCCTCTTCTAACATTTCCTTCAAGAAGCAGCAAACCCTACCATTTCCTTCAAAAAGCAAACAGAGCAGGAAAACAAACCCTAACATTTCCTTCAAGAAGCAGACAAAACAGGAAAACAACCAAAAAGATCAAAAAACAAGCCAACTCTGTGTCTTACCACGCAAACTCACCTGAACAGGCCGCATGGTCCCAAAGAGAGACTCTAGCTGGCCACACCCCCACCTTATCTAAACTTCCTGGTTCTCTTCCTATTGGCAGAGCGAGAAGATGGGGCGGGGAAAGCAGAGCAGAGGAGAGGTGTCTTGTTCAGACTTTAACCTCTTCTCTTGCCGGGTTAGGCATGCATGTCCTCTGCCTGCCCCCCCACTGTCCCTATTTCACCCCCCAACTACTATTATTTCTCCTGATCCATATCCACTGACTAGACCTAGCAGCCTCATCTGACATCTCCCTCACTGTCTTTCTTAAATTTTGCCCATGCACTCCCAGCTCCCTCAACAGTGAAACAGCTGACCCTGCAACAAAACCTCTACACCCCACTTCAACCGGACAGACCCTGGTCTTCCATCCCCTCTGCTCAGATTCTGTCTTTAAATCTGCATACTTAGTCTTCTTCCTTTCATAAGCTGCCTCCACTGAATTTTCCCAAGGGACTGTTAACTCAATAAAATACACAGTCTTTTTACTCATGGACCATAAGACAATGTCTGGCCTCAGATTACTATAAACTATTTCCTGGGGCACAACTAGCTGTCCTCCCAAGTCGACCTGCATTTGCCAATCATCAGCCCCTACCAGGCAGCCACCTCCCTGCTTTCTCCCTGACTTAGCAGCTTTATTTTTCTCCCCCTCTCGAACAAACTGCACATCTAACCTCTCCTTTCTAGAACTTCCAGAATTCACCTGCTTCCTTCTCTCCTCAATGCCTGCGGCTAAGCTTCTCAGCACCTGATTATGCCGCCATGTATACCGGCCTTGTGATAAGCTAATTCTACAACCTGACAAAATGTGCTTTAAACTTGCTGTACCTGAGCAGAGTGGGCACGATTGATCGCCCTGTACCCAGAGACTTAGGTTCTGCGGGGTTGGCAACACATCGTATGTCGCCCCTATCAGAAATTTAATACGGCCTTCCTCCATATTCCACAGGTCCCTCCAACTAAGTTTCCTCTTCTCAACACCTTCCCAATTCAACCATTGTCCCTGTTTGGCTTGACCAACTGCTTTTGCCCCTCTTAACAACTCCTCCTGCCTACGCACCTGTTCCACTACAAGCTTTCTTTTCTCCTTTAGACCTGCTTTATTCCACACTGGTTTGCCTGGGCCAAGCCCCAAGCCTCCCCGGCCAAATTGAACATTTCCTACTATTTCTGCATGCCTAAGAGCTGCCTCTGCCTCCTGCACTGCTGCCCTTGGGTTCCATTTCCTCCCCCCAGAAGGATTCGGAACCACATTGCTAACTAACATGTCCTTACTCCCAGATAATAAAAGTTCTGTCCTAACCTTAGTGCATTTAAACTCCTCTGTTAGACTGGATACTGGCAGCTGAAGCATTCCTTTCCCATACAAAGCTACATTGCTTAAGCACCTGGGAGCACCCAACCATTTTCTAATATAAGAGCTAACTAGCCTTTCCATTCTCTCTGCTACAGATAATGGGACTTCATATACTGACATTGGCCACATTAACCTAGGATACAAGCCAAACTGCAAGCACCACAACCTCAGTTTTCCTGGGAGCCCTGATTTATCTATTCTCTCCAGCCCTTCTGCAACATCCTTTCTAAATTGCACAACCTGTTCAACATCATTCAGGTCCACATTGTACCACCGTCCTAGACTCTTAACTGATTTCTCCCTAATTGTTGGGATTTCCTCACCATCTATAGCAAACTTTCTATCACTTACTTTCCCTCTGTATATTGAAATACTCCTTGACTTACTAGGCTTAATCTTCATACTAGCCCACTTGAGATTCTGATTGACTTTATCTAACAACCTCCTTGTACATGGCACTGTTGAAGTTAGCAGTGTCATATCATCCATATAAGCCCTAATTGGTGGAAGACGCATTCCATTCTGCCGTCTCTCTCCACCTACGACCCACTTGGAAGCCCTAATAATTACCTCCATAGCCATTGTGAAAGCTAGCGGGGACACTGTACATCCTGCCATAATACCAACCTCCAATCTTTGCCAGCCTGTTGTGAGCTAAATACATATTGATTAAAGTATTGGTCCTTGGCATAAATTAGCTCCTTCATTCATGTCTGCTGAGAAAATATGGCTAAACTGTTGATGCCGTTTACAAGCTGTTGTCAGGAAGCAGAGCAAATAGATTTGAAAAAGGTCATACTTTACTAAATGCATTTTGTAGGTAAATACTTCGTTTTTCAAGTGAAGGTGATTTTACTTCATGTGGGGGTACACTGGAGGACAATTCATTTCCAATTGCCTTACTGAACTCCAAGTTTGAATAAAGTACCTAACTGAGGCCTCCGCGGTGAGAAAGCAAGGATGACCCCATGAGTTAAATGTAACGAGATGACCACAAACAGATCTGACACGCAACACAGAGTTCAGCAGAGCCCATTTGCTCCTACTTTTAGGCACGAAGATAAAAGTATTTTAACGCCTCCCCTAACAAAGGAAATGCACCCCGTGCCCTCCAGCGTTTCAGAGCGCCGCAGAGCTGTTCTGACCTGTCTGGAGTTTCCAGCAGCAATAGAATGACGGGACAGACACGTGCACGCACTCCGGTCGGTGTGAAAAAGGAGGTCTTTCATCAATGCTTAATTCGCAATGAGGAATTACAGCTACAGGAGTGATGATTCGGGTCTATCACAACTGTTGTTCACAGCATTTGTAGAATGTATATTCAACAATGTTCTGACCAATAAACCTGATTGAGACACTGAAACTGAAGCGGTGTGAACAAAGTGCACCGGGGAACTGGAGTGACTCTGGGCACAGACATGACCCGCTTCTCCTCTGGTTTTGACTTGTAATGGATGACTTTCTCCTTGATTGATGTGATTAATTTAACAATTTGTGATATGGATCAGCTCAGCATCAGTGTACTGTAAACACACCTGGCTCATGTGCTCACTAACATCACCTAAGGTCAACAGCCGTGTGAGTGTTTGCAAATGAACAGAGCCAAAACCAGCTGACTTGTGGAGCGTCATGGTGTTTTCTTTACTGCACACTGATGGAAAGTGTGGAAAGACACTGTTTTTGGTAACACTTGGATCACAGCCTGGAAATTACTGTGTAGTTATTTTGTAATTACAGGGCCTGGTTAAAATAAGTAAGCAGTGCACTAACATAGTAGAGGGGAAACGCAACACGATTTGGACTAGATGGAGCAATATTATAAATGAATTATGCAGTAGAATAACAATAACATAATGGGAGACAACAGCCATGACAGTGTAAGCATAAGTGCAGCTTATTTATAGATTTAGTGTCCCACCATGTTACGTTCTAAAGCTAAGCTTAAACTATAAGAAGTCTGCTACAGTAACATACATTTTTATTACATATTTTACATATAAGGCACAAAAAGGTGTCTTACTCTCAGCGCTCAGTGCCCACAGCCATCATCGACCAATCAATTCTCGAGATGAGGTCTGTGCAATTTAGGGCTCCCTTCAGACCGCCATTAGCTGATGTCTGCATGCTGCAGCTCGTAGCGAGCATGCTAGCAAAATGTACAGTATACAGAGCTGCAGCTTCTTAAGTACGCTTACAAACAGGTTGAAGCAGGTTGAATCTAAAAAGAGTGTGAAATAGGACTGAAACTTAACATACCTACATAAGACATAAGTCAGAAGTACATGTCTGAATTCAGTCTGGATTTATTAAACCCAAAGCCCTTGATTCTGGATTATTAGAAGGAAGCAGCGAGTCAAAATGTTATTCATATGCTTGGTGTGATTTCACAAGCTAACCGTCCTGACCGGGAGTGCCCTAACGTGACTGTTAAACTTATTAGACAGCTGCAAAATTGAAAGGAAATGATCTTCATTGAGTTTGGGAGACAAGTCAAGAGCTTTCAATAGGGCAAGGAAGGAAATGAAATAATGTGGCAAACGAGGCACAGATATGTTTAAAAAAATATGATCCAGCCTTGAAATAACATCGATTTTTCACATTTAACACAAAGTGCGTCCATATGTGGAGTTCTACAGATATGACCTAATAACTGAATATAATTTTATGATGTTTTTATAAACGCACAGTTCCTGCCTTTTAATATTAATGGCGAGCACTCTTATTATCTGCCAACATTTTTATCCTAATTACTATACTTTGTCTAATTTACTCATCCGTGCTGAGAACAAAACTGTAGCCACGAGGTCTCCAGTCGTGTCACTCTTTCTGTCATGCCTCAACCTGAGCTCTAACACCATGTGTCAGGCTTTTAATTTGCTCTTCTCTGGTAGGTGAGATTGGAGGGCGTTCGCTGGGGGAAATCGATGGGAAAATGGGATGGAATCTGCTGAGTGGATCAGAGCGAATGGAGTCAGCCCTCATGGGCATAAAGGGAACATTGGAATGAGAAAGTCTGGACAATGTTTTTAACTTCTTCCAGGAGGCTGACGACAGCAATCTGCTCTCTCAAGCCCCTCCGCGGAATGTGCTCGCAAGATTAATTTCTTGTTATTCAGAATTGATCGCTTCTTTATGGACTCATTTGCGCCTCATTCCATTCAGGCTTGTCTGGCGACTATCCGCCAACGGCACCGCATATTCTAAACACAGGAGTTGGTTTTCAGGAATGGAGCCTGACTGGCAGTTTTATTGGAAGATTTGGCTACGGCTGTCGGCTTGTGGTTTAGAGGTAGCACCTTGCGCATGCCTTTGTCTCTGGCGTGGTAGATAATTCTAATCTCTGACATCAATCTGCATTTTAATTACACCTCATACTCTTGGAGAAGAGCTTCAGTTTAACCTCAGCATCCAGCTCAATTAAAGTGTGTTTGGCCAGACACCTAGAATGAAAGCAATGAAGGAAATGACTGTACAGTGTTTGGACTTTTTCTTCTTTTTATTAAAACACAAGTGGAGTCAGTTCACTCCTGGTATGTTAACGAGTATTTGAGTTACAGTGAAGGCTGTTTGAGCAGTTAAAGCAAAACAAGTCCGGGTACAGAGTGCGTTTTGGCTTGTGTGTGGAGAAGGTGGGGTGATCAAATATCACCTTTACTGAATTCCAGGTACATCGTGGTGTGACCTTAGGGTTCTGTCATGTAATGACTTACAGGTGTTATCGCTAAACTGCTCCCCTTGTTTTGCCACATCCTTGATTTTGCAAATTGTTCCATTTTTTTTTTCCCCTCGAAATGACCCGAAACTCAGCCCCGGACAGCGCTGACGATTATCCCCAATTAGCTGGAGAGCTCTGCCAGTAACGAGCTCTCTCTGTCTGTCATCAGACAGCGTGTCATCATCACTGCCCACCGCCACAGCGCCGGACACCCTGTGATGTGCTGTCGTCTGCTGGGCCTGTCAGTGTCACAGCAACCTGATGTATGCCTAAGCCTCTGCCAGCGCGACGCGCGGCGCTGTCACGGACTCGTTTGTAGCTCTCATTTTTGCTTACAGCGTTTACTCCCCCCCCCACGCATCAGCTGCTCTCTCAAGCTCTGACTTTCTCCTCCTCCCCACATCTCTCTCATGCCCGCATCTCCCGTTAGTCAGCGCTGCGTTGATTGCTTGCATCGTTGCACATTTTAAGAGAAAGAAATATATTTTTTTAGCCTCTCACAACCTGGTGTAAAGGATCTTACGCTGGCATGTTGTTTACGCCGCTGCAAAGCAAACCCGCTCAGGTGCCTCATAAAAGCACCGCAGGTTGATTTGAGAGCTTGATAAGTTTGTCATTTCGTAATGCAGACGGAAACACAATAATAATGGTTACTGCGCTGTCACGCAAACTCTGATGGCATGTGGTCAATGAAGCTTTGCCAATGAGAAGCAGCTCATTCAGTCGGGGACATTTAAAGTACCACAGCCACTAATGTTTATGCTCCACGGGGAAGCCATTTTGTTTAAGTACCACGGCTCATCCGCACTGTCAGTCACTTCACTCGTCAGCGGTGAATATGGTATTCATAATTACACTGTAGCCCGCTTAAGTGTTTTTGGAGGTGTGGAGGTGAGCTGAACCGAAAAATTAACAGTTGTATCATCCGTTATTTGCATACATAAACGACGACTGCGGCGCGGAAATGTCACATGGACTCGGCTCTTCCTGCTTGAGCTGTGCTGGCGTTACGCAACAGGAATTTAAAGAATTTTACTGGCGAAAATGAGTCACTCATTTCAGGTTTTGACGATTATCTCTGACATTGTATTCATTTTCTAAAATTGTTATCCATTATCTTGTTTGACTTTGGTCCAGCGGCGCAGGAAGAACGCAGGACGAGCAACCATGCATTTGAAACATGCACAAGATCGCAGAGGTAACGTTAAATCACACAAACATCAAGAGCGCAGGTCGGGTGGAGGGAAGTCAGCCTGTATGTTGTGTAACTTCTAAAATGAAATGTTAATGCCAACATGCTCAAAATCTTCTAGCTCCGAGCTTCATCAGTCAAAGCTATTAGTGGGCTCCACCAAAGCAACAGACCTGCTTGCAGCCTACTGTATATGAAAGTCAAGTAGAGCTGTGATCATTTTACCCTGCCGGTTTAATGATACTCCCCCATAGTCTGAGCCAAGTCACTAATGATCAAACTGGAACTGTACATAAACACATAAAACCACTCAACACTGCACTTAATAACTAGCTGAGCAGCTACGGAGGGTTTATAAAACCGCGCTTAACAGATACTGTCTCCACTTCTCACGCAACAACAGGAAGCTAATTATTTCAGCATTGTGCTATGAAGACGGCTGCAGCATGGGTGTTCACAGCATGGGAGCTCCTTTGATGTCGCAAATATGTCCACTCTCCAGCCTCAGACTCCAGACTGCTAATGATTAATTGGCTCTGGGTAGCTTAGTCATTCGTCAGCGCGCTCATAAGATAAGGCAACCGCAGGACAAACAGGTTTGACACAGACACCTGCCGGCAGCAGCGCTTCATCACATATGCACCCTTTGATCCATTTTTCCAAAGTGTATGTTTGGATTTTGGGCAGCTATGCTCGTGTGAGTACTTGTTCTCATGTGGTGATGACACTATATAATGCGAAACCAGCGTCTGGGTTCAGATACATCTTGCGGCGCAAATAGCACAGGCGCAGTGTTCACATGGCAAACATGTTGCGAGTTTAATCTTACAAAGTGTGGGTTGTTTCCACCTGGAGAAGCAGCGGTAACACGAGGTCTCCACCGCGCCGTGCTCTGCAATGTGCTTTGTAAAGTGACACTTAAAGGATGTCTGTGAGCCTCTCTTCCTGTCATAGCCAGCAGTCCACTTGAGACTCAAGTACCAACACACATTTCACACAACCACCCAAAATAACCCCAGCAGGCTGGTGCTGTGGGCCCCTGCAGTGGCCGAGCGAGGGGCTGCCATTCACGGAGGATAACGAAGGCTCTTAAAGCACAAACATCCTTGCATGAGGCTTGTTTAAGTTATTTTTCCTGTAGCTGCTAAAGCTTAAAACTTCAATTAAACTTTCTGTTTTCTATCTGTCTGAGAGAAATTAATGTATATTATTCTAAACTGGCTGCTGAGAATTGGCTCACTGGTGGATGGAAGTGTTTTGAAGTGCTATTACAAATGCATAATCAGTGCCGTCAGCTTATAGAATGGCTTTGAATCACATTAGCCAGTGGCAGTCGTGGTGGGAGGAAATTCCCGCTTTTCTAGGGTTATTCTTGGGTTTTGTACTGTACTGGCTGCAGGCGAGCGGACTGCAGCCTTCTCAGTTAGCTGTCAGCCTCTCAGTTGAATTACTCTAATGTTTTATCCCTCACTGTTCGCCGCTTGTAATGAAATTAATGCCACTTTAATTTGCATCACCCTCTTGTTAAATCTCGGTATGCGGAATGAATGTGGCATTGTTTGACTGCAGGACACGCTGGAGAAAAACAACACTCAGGCTCGGAGCACCACACAGTGTGCGCGTTAACTGACTTGTAAATGAATCTTATAAATTGTCTCGCAGAGATTTTTTTTACTTCATCTTGGCATCCCTGGTTTCATCACACATCTGTTAATTTCCAAAATGTTGCTATAAAACCTAGCAACGGATTGGGAGTTTGGTGGTACATATCACACATATCACACACTAAAGGCGTGTAATATACCCCAATTCAGTATCAGGTGATCCACTGAATCATTCAGTGCGACAATCAATGCTACGTCCTGGGTGTATACAACCTCACAAAGGCAGCAGCTCATTGATCACTCTGCTCCCTCTCATCACTGCATCAGTCTCTCAAAGCAGAAGGGGGAAAAATATGTATTTTCAATGCAAAATGAGCAGAGCTATTACTCCACACGCTGACAACCAATCAATTTCACTACAGTGTTTTCTGTCTTCAGTTGGAGGAGAGGTTCGATAAAATGAGCAAGATAAACCGGGCATGAGAAGCTGGCTGTCAAAGCTCTCCTACAGATGGACACTTTATGAATAGGACTGAAAGAGTGTATCTGCAACAGCTGTGTATGTGCACCCTCCACAGCTCCTGAGGTAACGTAGAATAATTTTGGGTGCATATGAAAAGTGTGTGTGCGTGTGTGTGTGTGCATGCCTGAACTGTATAGCTGAACACCAGTCAATGCGCCCCAGTGAGCGGTAATCCTTGAAGCAATTGAAGAATTGTTGCGAGTAACAGGAAACAATCTTTAAAGTCTGCTTCCAGCATCGCATCAGAAATTAATTTCTTCCCTCAAAATCAATCACCCCCCCCCCCCCCCCATACTTTATCAGTCCGTAGCACACGCACAGGAAATAAACAGCAGTGTTAGAGAAGGCATTGAACTGTGCAGGAAAGGTAAATGGCCCAAGCAGTTGGGAATTTGGAGTCTTCCACCTGCTACTTGTCAAATAATTCAGCTGGTCAAAGTGGGTGTAGTCAGGCCCCACTGACTCACACACTGCACAGCCATCTGCTTCTGTTTGCCACTCTCTCCCACAATCCCCCTGTCCACCCCGCCGCTTTGGCTCTGATGACTAGTGTCTGTCAAAATCACGAACATATTTAAATCCGCAACTCTGATGCACATTCAGGTCAGATTTGCCTTCTTCAGTTCAATTGATTGCGATTCTGTCGAGTCAGTTTAAAAGTTTCAGTTTCAAATTACAAATTACGCCCCAACCAGGTACTTTTTATTTATCGTTGTTTGTTTTCCAGACCTGCATTTTTTCTTTCCCCTGGTGTGAAGCTGAACTAAACTACAAAGCGTTTCGGGGGAAACTCTCACATACACTATCCGTCCTCGCCAGAAAAAACATACGTAGGTTGACTTTGCAAGTAGGTTATCTTGACCCGTATTTGCGTTTAGTGTTTGGCGACAACATGTAGCGCGTAGTTATTATGACGAGAATAAAGGTGACGAAGCATAAAGAGCAATGAAGTCCACAAATGGAGGAAGACAGGATGGATGGATGGGTCAAACAAACACAGGACTTTGACGTACTAAGTTACATAAGTAACGTTTTTAAGCCAAATCATGATCCTTTCTTCAAGCTAACCGAGTAGTTTTGGTGCCTAAACCTTCGCAAACTTGGGCTGTTTCAGGGTATTAACCAGGAAGGTCCAGCACATCTGTTGCTGGTACTCTCAAACAGTCATATATGTCATTTTGGGAGTCATTGGCGATCGTAAAGTATACGGACGTGTTGCACATATTGTCTTTGGCAGTAAAAGCGTTGTGCTTCAGGCAAAAAAATTCTGTAAGCCAGCGAGACAAAAGGTATAATTTTTGTACAATAGGTCTACCGAGTCTTCTCTGATCATTTTCTAACCTACAGCACAAAAAAGACAGCGTAAAAAAGCTTTATAGTCACTCTACACCAGTCTCTTTGCTTCCAGCATCCTTTTAAAACATGTTACTATTCTCGATGAATGCTTCATCTATTTTAATGAATGGACACAGCCGAGGTTTGAGCCGTGTTCTCGAAGGGGGGCTTTCGGTGGCGTTTGTTTACTTAATTAAATCATGAGAGCCATCTCGAGTGTGACAGGTGAGCAAAACAGACGGTCGAGGGTTTCTTCCCCTAATCCCACGGAGACACTCGCATCCAGAAGCCTGGCACTAATGATTTCATTAACATGGCTAACAGGGCATCAGTACACCTGTTCACAGGCGTTCCAGCAGATACCTCGGTAACCTTGAGACAACGGTTCGAGGCCCCTGCCAACACTCTTTTTGTTTTATGACTGCTGTCTCAGCTCTTGTGCAGTTTTATTAAAAGCTACAGCGTGCGCCTTTGAATTTTTCCTCAAGCACGCAACGCTGCTCCCACATATGCGCTGTGACTCGAAATATCTCCCTTTTTTTTGTGCCACAGTGAACTCAGATGTATCAGAATAACTGTAAAATGCAAAATCTACAACGTATGACACGTGTCTCTCCCGCTGAGCCTGAAGAATTGCACATGACTCGACGTTTTTCCCTCAGCCTCCTCGGGACAGCAGCTGTGTGGCGTTTTCCACATGAAAGAGAGAAATGCGTACCAAGAAGTTTAGACAGCTACAGCAAAGCGCTGCATGTTGCACCAGGCTAGATTTGATCGTTTCAGAAGAAAACACACCCATCTGGCCCTCCAAGAGCATCTCAAACAAATCATTTGCATATGAAGTCTGACCCTTGTTTTTGTTGCCGTTTTTTTTAATCTTTTTCTTTTTTTAATAGTTCAAATTTAGCCAGCCGGAGATTGTCTGATCCGCTTGTTTTTTGCATTGATGTGTAAAATTGCTCTCTGTGACTCCGACTGTGTCTCTCTCTGGACCCCTTTTCTCACATTATCTGCATGCTTTAATGGTCTGTAACTTGTCAAGAGGGCCTATCTGTCTCCTCGCCCACTCATCTGACAGCCTCACCGGTGTCTCCCTCCTTTCCTGCCTCAGAATGTGATCGATAGCCCCCGAGCCCCCCACCGCCCCTCTGTCTTCACAGGTGGATGTCATTAACAGCTGAAAAATCCTCTGCCTTCTTTATAAACCGAGTAGCTCAAAACTGCTTCAGGAACATACACGTTCACGTGTGCGCAAACATAAATTGCACAGATGCAGCTATGCACGCACATACACAAAATACTGAGCAGGAATCTGGTTTTAAAAGAAGAAAGAAATGCACAAACATGCCTGGCGCTGTCCAGAGGTAACAAAAGCCACCTACCAACACCTCTAAAGCTCTTACATCAGGACATCATATCTTGCTCATTTCAAAAAGCAAAGTGTAAAAACAACACATTATCAAGGGTGATGTATCGGACTATTTCTTGGCCAAGCGCAGAAACTTCCTGGAGTCTTGTTTCCACTGTGAGATTTTAAGGAAGCCAAATGGTAGGTGTTGGATTTTGTTTCTTTCAGGCAGATCCAGGCTAGTTGTCCCTCCCTGCTCCCCCTCGCCCTGAGTCTTTATGCTAAGCTAAGATAACCTGCTGTTGGCTCTTGCTACATATTCACGGTACAGATACAAGTGTGGTGTCAATTTTCTCATCTAACTCTTGTCAAGAAATCAAACTGTACAAGCGAATTGCTGCTACTGAACATGTATATATGTAAGTTAACCAGCCACAGATTACGTCAGCAAAAAAAAGGGGGGGCGGGAAAGGTAGTATGTAGTTTATGTTCAGCCAGTAAGCCAGTAAAGACGTGTTTCTGTTTCCAGAGCAGCTCAAACTCATTTTTTTTTATGTAACTAAAACTCCAATCTGTATCCTTCCATGGCAGCGCCATGCCAGGAAGGATGCTCCTGTGAGCTTCAGACTGGGATCACATAACCCAGACATCGTGCCCTACTTTTGTCCAGGTGCTGTGCACAGACCCCACTGCTTGTCAGAAGAAGCTGCACTCCAGTATCCATAAGCTTGCTCTGATGAGGACTTACTGCATTATTCATTGGCTTTGTACAATTGATTGGGAAACGTGAGTGCCATTCTTCTGCAAAGTGTTAGATTATGTGTCATGTGTTGCTTATGCATGCAGGTTATGACCACTTATGACTAAATTGATAATGATTGGTGATACACTTTCAAGCAACATGCCATATACATTTACAAATTCTCTTCTTTTCAGGTCATGACCAGCATAACAATATGCTTGTAAAGTATCAGTTCCAGTTAAAAATAATCTGTAAAGTATGGTGAAATTTCCACTGAACATCCCGCGGGAACAATGGAACTTCCGAGGTGATATTATCAGCTCCAGGCATAAACCAGGACTTGGTACGACTATCGTGGTTTTCACAGCAGGCTCACAAAGAGACCAAACCCAGGCTGGAGAGTGGATCACGTCCAAGCTGCTGTGTTTTGTGAATCCAGCTGTGCCTAAAAAGAGAGGAAGGTCAAACCTCGTCGGAACAAGCACCATATTCAGGAGTGGCATGGGTCTTGTGCTAGATCCTTGCTGATATGCAGCGATAACAGGTTCTCTTTATCACACACACACACATGCACAGACATGCAGTCGCCCGTGTACACACATGTAGTCCCTCGCCGCCCGCGCACACACACACACACACACACACACACACACACACGCTATCTTTCTGTCTCTTGTGCAGACATTGCGCACACGCACGCGGTCAGCCGCGTGCGATCCCGTGACAGAACAAACATTGCCCGGCAGACTACCTGAGAGGACAGAGGAGATATTTGCCGCCCCGAGCGAAAGCCATATTATTTTAACGGCCTCTCGTGTTTGGCCAAACGCTAAGGTTGCAGTAGAAAAACGAAGGCTGCCGCACCAGAGATAAGACAGCAGGAGAAGATCACAAGGGGAGCTCAACGTGCGTTTGTATAACCTGTGTATGGACAACCGTCGCCGATGTCGGGGAGATTAAGGTGTATAAATATTGCGGTAAGTTTTTGGAGTGGCTGTGTTACGCCTTGCTACTTCATCACACTGCATGAGAAAACACAGCAGCTTCCAAAGAAATGCTGCATAATGCATAATTGAATTACTCTAGGGCTGTAGCAACTTTGTTCCTTTGCTCAGAGCCTAAAACTCCCATCTGTATCCGAGATACTTCCCTTTGATCCCGATTAATTGATCCCTGTTTAAACATGGAGTCAAACAGAGCACTGCGGCCGGTTCCTACTTGTTTAAGTTTAAACACAAATTTAGACCGCGGAATGAGATATGGCTGTGACTCCCTGACATGAGGGGAGGTGAGGATGTCAGCGTTGTCTGGAGTTATCTGGAGCTGCAGGACTCCTCCCCACGCTCTCTTGTGTCCAACTGCGAGAGCCATATATCAGACAGGGAGGGAAGGGAGGGACGGCGTAGGGAGGAGAGTCGGGGGGTGTCTGCCAAGGCCCAGGTTCACCGCCTCTTCTGTTTGACTTGGCCCACCGACGAGAACATCATCATCGTCAAAGAAAAAAAAAACAGCAGAATGTTTTTACTGGCCGTTATCACTATCTCTCCTGCTCCTCACAACAAAGCTGTCGGAAAATCATGTTGAAAATATGCTGTTTCGGGGGTCAGACATGTGCTGTTTCGCATCACGGACATAATGCTGTAAAAATGTCATATTCCGACTCAGGAATTTCCAAACGTAAGCTCATTCTGCAAAAATCACCCAACTCCCTCGCTTCCTACATCGTAGATCTAACAAAACACTTGTCATCACAATATCCATTAGTGTCCGAATCACTGCACCTCTTGTGATGTATCACTTGATCTTTTGCACTTTTAAATTTTGGCCACTCTACCTCTTTGTTCCAGCGTTCACTTCTAATCACACAACCCCGGTGGAAATCAGAAGAAAATAGGCTACTAAGCACAATACATTCGGATGTTTCAGCTAAATTAGGGGAAGTCCTCATTAGCCAACAGACCTTATTGATTGACAGTGAACCCTGAACCCGCCTACGAGACGCTCCATTCAAATCAAGCAATTATTTCCTGCCGAGGAGGCCGCCCCTGTGGTGTGTATGCTGCAGTTGGTGGGGTCCGCGTTTGAGGTTGCTCATTTAGAGAACAGTGACCCCTGTCGAGTTTTACTTTCCCAGTTGGAAAGTAAATCTAGGTGGTGTCTTTCAGGATGCTAATTTATGTGTCCCCGCTGGCAGCTTAAGCCCTGCTCCCTTTTGAATTGGCAACACCACCAGCTGGTGCGTCCTCACTCTTGCTGAAAGCAACATTGTCTGTGGAGCGCTGAAAAAGTGTTTTGCGTTTAAAAACCTGTCCCTGATCCTGACAGAAGTGTGGGCAGAATGGGTCCAGCTTAAGCGCCTTCCTAATGTGCCTTTAGAAATATAAAGACAGTATCTGTCACATGCAGTGTTACACTAGAGGGTTTGCTTAACAAGGCCTTCACGGCCACGGTCGCTTATCACCGGGTCATCCAGCTGTACTCCAGGAAGGAAAACTGAGTTCAGCTTGGTCATACAGTGCATACACTTCTTTCTTTGAGCTTACTTTGTGATTATGTTCCACTTTTCCTTCACTGGAAAACAGGTCGGTGTGTTACCGGTTGCGCAACCCACCTCTGCTTATCTGATTGTGGGGAAATACACCCTTAATGTGTCCGGTAAGAGATGCCTGTTAGAGAGACAGGCATCTCTTTTCGGTGCATTAAAGCACTGCTGGCCTGCTACCTGCAACCACAATCAACCAGTTTCAGACTGATCTGAGTCAGTGTGACATTGGGACAAATATCAGTGCACTCCAGTCATTAGCCAGAGCCATCTTATTATCAGATGTCTTTAATCACACAGTGTGACGATGCGGTCTCTTTGGCTGACACAGCACACTTCCGCTGACAGGCTCTAGTAAATACAGTATGTGCCTGCTGGTGTTTACATCCTGTTCTGTAACTGTCGAAATGCTGGTCACACATTTCAACAGCCACAGAATTCAGTGCCTTATTTACATTGTTTGCTAATGTTAGAGAAAGCGCTACTGGCTGCTTGTTAGCTGGAGACTACTATGTGTGTGTCTGCATTTCCTTTGCTTTCTGTTTGTTTGAAAAAAGAAAAGATCTTAAAATCAAATTATATAATATCTTGGCCCATGACCTTGGTTCAAGGAGGAGTCAAAGAGTATGTTTTCCTGTAGCATACAGCATAGAGAAATACATTGATGATATATTTCAAACCTATTTGCTGTTTATCTGCTTAAAATATACCAAACAACAATCTATAAATCAGCATTAGAAGCCACCCTGAACTACATCTGTGCATCAATCTCACTCCAAGTTTATTAACACTATTACCAGGTCAGGTGCTGCGTGATCCCTACTGCAGTCTTCACATAAACGTATGATGTGAGCATCTGTGGGAATAAAAAACGAGTGCCTGATGACAGGTGGTTGTAGAATGTGAGAGTGTCAGAGAGGATTATGCTGATGACTACATCGCCAGACAGCCTGCATGCGCTTTCCTGTAATTCCTTCCTTTCAATGAGCTGTAGGTGCAACCCAGACCGACCGCCTCCTTTCTTATGAGAAGCACAGATAGAGATCTTGCGCAGCGTCTCTTGGATTAAGTAACTTCTCCAAGGAACAATTCACTTGTTTTGCTTGGCGACAGTGATTTTGGAATGCCGCCACAGGGCCAATTTAAATACCGAGCAGATTCATTACTCATATAAGACCTAAATAATTACACGGTCAGGTAGAGGAATATGGTCCAAAGCTCCCTGGGGCCTTGTACACAAAGGGTTTAAAATAGAAACATAAACGAACTCAAAAAACCTGTTTAATCTGGCCACAACAGTTAGCTCACCACCTCAAATCTAAAGGCGTATATTAAAGTGAGTAAAGCACAAGAAACGGAGATTCAGATTTCTCAGGTATGTGCATGCTGAAGACTCGAGTGTATTTACACCGTGAACGCAGCTATTACTCTCAATTTTAAGAGTAATTATGCTCACTAACTCACTAAAGAAAATACCCCAGCATGTGAGGGCAGGATTTTTCCACCCTGAGTCATGGCTGCGAGAAGCACCAATTGGTTGCTGGGGGAATGAAAACAGGGTGGAAATACATTTAGGACACTCAAGTCAAAGCATTTTAACGTCCCGTACCTGAGCTGACCTGAGAGCCTTAAAGAAAAGCTTAAAAGAGAGGTAACAAAAGGCTATTCAGTTTTCTAATGACAGCCAAAAAAAGAAAAGAAAAAGAAAATCACTGCCGTACAACAAGGGCTCGATTGTACAGGAGGCCAGTCACTTTTTAACCTCTTCTATCTTTGGCTTGTTGATGGAGACAGAGATGTGCTGCAAAAGAAGACACTGAGTGAATGATGATAATCGGCTTCTATTCAATACCAGTGAAATGCATTCATATAGAAAAGCACGTCATATGGCTGCTCTTGAATGAGGGATTATCTGATGTGCCACGTGAGTGCAGGGGTTGGACAGAAAAGCCGAAATCTGTATGCCGGTGAGAGGAAACGAAATGTTGTAACTACAGCAACGGCGCTGAAGCGTCCGTTGACTTTCTGCAGATGGTGTCTCATGTTGTGTTTTGTAAATAGCGACAGTATCTAGCTAGCTGAAGGGAGATGTGATCAATCAGCCAGATAACATCTTTGATGTATTGTCATTTGCTGAAGGGATGTTATTACACACCAGATTATTGTGAGACTATGCAACTTTTTCAATCTGTAAGCACACCGAGGTAAGTCAGTCTATAGGTGATGGTTTCTGCAGACAGAGCTGCAGAACTGACAGAAAGATAAATCTTAGCATTTAGCAACGCTCAATAATGCAAATAAATACATATATTAACGAAAGGATTGTATGGATTTTAGCTTTAAGAACATGCAGAGCAAAACAGCCGATTTTGCTTATCTGCACAAGACATATCAAGCCCTCAGAATTTACTGCCCCCGAAATAAAACTGGGCTGAAAATACCATGGAAGTGAATACGGCAATGATCACAAGACACAGTTAAAGGGCAGATACAAAGGTTGATTCAGCGCAATGTGATCAAACCGACATTTGGAGATAACAACGCTGAGGGAGCAAGAGAGAGCATCAAACACTGAGGCATTGTTAAGATGCTTTTGCACAAGTGGGGAACGATTTAAGCACAGAGACATCTGCATGTCTAAGCAGGTTTGATTTTATCTATCGTTCGCTGTGCACCACAATGTGTCTTCACAGTCTGAAACACTCTGAGGACAATCGAGGCGGTGAGGAGAGTGGTCAGATTAAGCATTTTTCTCAGCGCTCTCATGTTTTTAGTCATTTTACAGACTTAATGTGCATAAACACATTGTTCTGAGGAAATTCATAGCTGTGATTAAAAGCACAACAGCACTTTTCACATCCTTCACAAACACAAATATGTCCAGTCATTTATACTCTATATGCAAACTACCCACATTTCGCTATGCGTTACAGCACAGGAGGTACCGGAGATGGACTTCACCCAGAATATCCTCACCTTGAACCTCAGAGCTCCTGATGTTCGTGGATATATGCCATGAGAGGACGGTAGAGTAAAGGCAGTAGGAAGTTCGGCCGCGGCAGTATCAGATGAAACAAGAACACAGCACTTTGTGCACATGCCAGGGGGCTGGAACAGCAAAGACAACACGCAGAGAGAAGGTAAACACAACAACAAAGGACACCTCACCACAAAAACTCACTGTGACTCAACTCATGGCCAAGGTACAGAAACTACAACGGGCCATTATCAGTTTTTGTGTGAGCACAGGACCTGGCAATGAGCAGCTGATGCAAATCTTTTATGAACAAAATGCAATGTGATTTCCCAAAGAACTTACCTGAGCTCAACTGCTGTCAAAATAATATCATAAATCCTAAAGTCAAATAATGTAAGAATAGAATATTGTTGAAGGACATGAGAGGACTCATTACGTCGGGTGCTTCAATATCAGTGTGTTCACCTCAGAGTGAAAAATCTCCCTTGTACCAGCAATGCTCTGTCCAGTTCCTCATTACTTTGTATCATTATGTTACGTCACTCTTTGGTATTAAAGTTATTTTCTTTCAAATATTCACCCTCTTCTATGACGCACATTTCTTTCAACAACAACAGAAATATAAATCAGCTTGTAGGTAATGCATGAAGGACATAAAAATACTCATATTAAGCCACAATTAGGAGATACTAAATCAGGTCAACACATTGTGTCGGTCTACTACTGTTGGTTCAGACAGCTATATTTCAATTCTTCCCCAAGGACGAATCCCCTTACTTTTCTTTTAACGCCACCAACAGATCAAACTCTTCTTTTATTTGTTAAATATCTCTTTATGAGTTGATGGATTGCCACGTAATTCTGTACATTCGAGGTTCCCAGACAGCAGAGCGTACTGACTGTCATGATCCCGGCTTGTCCTCTCGTGCCACCGTGAGGTCGACGTTCTTGGCTTGTAGTGACTTGCCGTAGCAGCTATTGGATGGATTGCCTTGACATTTGAGAGTGAATCCTACTGACTTCGGTGATCCTCTGACTTCCTCCAGTGCCACCAAACCTTCTATCTATCCAGTGAAATATGTTTACCTCTGGGTGGAACCTCTTTTTTTTTTCTTGCAGTATTTGTAATACTGTTCAGGACCTTCATTGACTTTGTATTTTCCCATGAGCCCAGAGAAAATCAATGTGTGCTCAGCAATGAATATGCTACATTCTTCATCAACAGTACCCAAACTAAATCGGCCATTATTTGACTGCTACCACACAGGTACTGAAACCCAAACAGTTTTTCCAAGTTTCCTATCCTATCCACAATCTAGCCTTAGTCTGCCTTGATTTACATTTTGAAACAGTTTGTCTTATCACAGCAGAAAAGCTACAGTGCATACCTGCACGTTTCCTGGTTCCAGATCCCTATCAACCGACAGTTTTATCATGCCTTGCCCTCCTCTTCTCTTCCCAGATGCATTTCTTCCCTGACCCGCATCAGTCTGTAAATCTCTCATCACCTTGCCGTACAGTAGCCACGTGAAAGAACAAGGGAGGGTGGGGGTGAGGGGCGGCGGAAGGATGGATGGAGCAAGAGCTCAGAGGTCTACCAGAGTGATGACGGCTGTCCACACCTATCTAGGACAACAGCCGTCATGTTTACAGGAAACCAGTTTGACTTGCTGTTCAGACTTGTGGTCCACAAACATTTCTGCCTAACAGTCTGAAAAGGCCTGATTTCTCACAGCAGCTCCTTTTCTCAGGTCGTCTCATCCTGGTAGTTCTGTCCATCCATCATCCACGAGGATCATGTAAACAAAACAAACAAATGTCAAACAAACTCAACCCCACCCCCCCGTCCTCACGTAAACTCGCTGCCCTACATGTTCCAACACAAGACCATCGCAGCGATTTGTTAGGCCAAAAAAGACTAGATTAATTTAGAAACATGCCTTAATTAAATACATGTGTTGGAAGAGTACACTAGCTAAACTGAAAAACAAGGCGAAAGGTACTTGGAAACCAGCAACAAAGAACAAAACAAAAAACTGAGGTCAACAACAGTGGAAAGCTTTTTTTTTTTTAGTCTGTGATCAATAGATGTTTAGTCGTGAGATGCTTTGAAATCAGCATATACGGATGACAAGAAAAATATTCTCTCAGCTGTATTTATCAGAGATGCACACTGCCGCATATTAATTATGTGCAGTTGTAGACTCTTACATCATTTTAAACAACATAAGATAAGTAGTCACACTCATTGAATGATGCTTGCTGCCATCAGTTCTTGTTTATTTGTAAACCGAAAAACTATGACACACTTTTTTCACATGCAATCATCACTCTTGCTAGCCAAAATCCTAATTTTATGAATGATTACACTCATAGATGTTAAGCATTACACTGTGCTATATCAGCTGTTGTAGAAGATGTGGGAAAACCTCCAGGGAAACTCTATGACAATATTGTCGGCAAACATTTACTTTTTTGCCTTTAGCTCTTCTTTTTACATATTCACATCTCATCACACTCTTAAATATATAGCAATGACATTTTAAAGGATCAGTCTGTCTGTTCTGGGCTAACATGGCGGTGAACATGGCAGACATGGTAGTGGACCCACTCACTCTGTAGCTACAAAGAGCTCAGTGTCAGGCCAAAAAACTTCTTTTCAGGTGATTACACACTAATGAACACATACTGAGTATTGTATTCCATTTCTGCCAGTAGATCCCACTCAATGCACACTGGACCTTCAACTGATGATTTATTCTCCTGCTGCTCTCACTCTTTGTTTGCACGAGAGCATCAGCCTAATTTCTAAAATGCAAGATGGAAATGTAAGATGAATGTCATTTTGTCGTCTAGTGCAGCTGAGAGCACTACGCTGAATGTTACGAGGTTAATTTTTGCCTGTGTCTGCAGGCACCGTTCACTGTTTTGCGTGGGATTTAAAGATGCTGGATGCTCTTTATTTGCTGTTGCATTCAAAGGCTCGACTGGAGCTCAGTGAACAGTGATTCAAGGGTTGCATTCCAACATGAACATGTCATGGTGAACATTGTGATTAACTCAGCAGGCCCACAAGCAGAGGGGCACTGAGTATACTCTGTAAAATAGTTCATCAGTTGTTCCCAATGTTAGTAAAAGAAATCTAACTCGCGATGTACCAAACCAAATGTCGTGATAAAGTTCTGTGTTTTTTGGCCATCACTCCTGTTCGTATTAACATTGCACTCACAAAGTTAATTACTGAGATCTGAGAACTCTGCAACTTTCCTTGAATTAAATATGGATGGGGACAGAAACACAAGCAGTCAGACATTGGAACAGATTAAAAAGAAAACACACAGGTTTGGCGAAGGTATTATTATTGGAAACGTCTGTCACAGCATAAAAATTGACTTCTTGGTTCAACTGAGCGCGCTCGCTGTGTTTTCCCTGTGCAGTGAGGAATTATTGGCAACATTTTGGGCGCAGCCGCTTCAAGTTTTACTTTCAAATGGAGTGATTTAGAATGATAATCTGGCTGAACTTCACCTCTCATTTCATGCCCCATCTGGCTCTGTTGTTGCAATGTCGCCATGTTCAAACGTCTTAGCTATTTAGTACAGTTTAACACAGTTACCGAAATAATGGTCAAAACTACAAATATAAAGCCTAGATTGTATACAGGTTATCCTATGAGGTCCGTCTGCCTGGTATCAACTGTTCACATCAAGTAAAAACGTGACAGCCACACACGAGGAGAAATAGTGGGAGGGAGAGTAAGAAAGAGATAGAGAGTATAATACATAGTCTCTTGTACCGCCTAAAGCAATACATCTCCCTGGAGAGGTTTCCACTGACAACAAGACATAAATGTAGAGAGAGACGGCGAGGAGACGAGGAGAGAGGGAGGAGTGAGAAAGGCAATCACCTGCTACAGGCGGGAGAGGTATGGAGATGAGAACTCGCAATATTACGACATTTCACATCACTCAAACAGTCATCGCCACGTAAGTGCAAAATCACTCACATCAGCTGCATATAGAATGACTGGGGCAACACCTTGTAGCAGGTGGTCACTCATGGTTATTCATAAACAGCCCTCAATGGGAAAATTAATGCAAACTTTTCTGAATTTCACATTGGAGAAAATGCTGCCTTCACATCTGCTAGAAGCAGCTGCTCTTAGATTTTAGGTTCCAGAGAAATAAGTTATGGGTACTGGTTGCATCTACATACGGGAGAGAAAAAGTTTACTTTTGTCGGGGTCGTCCGCTTCTCTCTGCTCGTATGGCATAATTTCATGTAAATCAAAGACAGTAAACATGCTCACACTGTCGAGGCTTTTGGGAACCTGTCATCACAAAAAAGCATCAATTTTCACCCACTGTAATTTTAGCTTAACATGACGAACGCGTTTGTTTTCTCTGCTCCCTTTTATCTCCTCTGCTGTTCAGTGAAGTAACCAAGTGACAATCTGTTACTAACGAGAACGATGGACCAGAAACACAAAAGTAACATCTGAGTTCCACGTTTATCCTTTAAGTCTCATTCACTAGATGCATCTCCTTAAGTAGATGCCCGTTGCTCAATAGTCCAGCTGCCTGAAATGTCAAACGAATCTGATGAGGCTTCACAGGAAGCCTTTACTCTTAAATGTGTCATTACGGGCTTTGAGAGAGCGGTGGGAGGGTGGAGGAATGCGAGCAGCTGACTTGGTTTTCTTTGCACGTTGTGAGTGGCACTTCCAGATTGACACTGACTGACTGACTGCGCCTCTGGGAGACGACCAAAGGGTGTGAACCGGTGAGTGTCGGCGTGTGTGTGTCTGAGCATGCGTCTCAGTGGTGACAAAAGCACAGATGTGTGTCAGATTGACAGAACATTCTTGTCCATCAAGGCGCTCGGTTATGTATCTCTAGAAGCCTGTCAGAGAAGTGGCATATGCGGTTTACATATTTGGTTTAAATGGCGCTGGTTCCTAACACACATGTGCACACGCACATACATATATATATATGTGTATGTGAGTGTGTGTACTGAATCAATCTATGCATCTACGTATTTGTCTATCAATAAATATAGATATAGATATACATAGAAATATAAATCTACATAAAAATTGTCCACCACTTTCTCTGAACCGACACTGTGTCAGCACGGAGACGGCAACGTTTCGACCCATGCTTTGAATTTCTATCAGAGCACTGCTCAGTGTTGTATTTCTAATACAAGTCTGTTTCTCTGAGCTGTGTCATCCAGGACTTAGCTTTGTTGCTTCAAGTGGCTCAACAGACAAGCACAAACATTTCAGATTGCTGAGAGACACCCGTGCCTTTAATGTGGCCTGAGCCATGATTAAAAATTTCTAGCACCTCGACATGTTTGTCCCCACAGGAGACCACAGCAAGGACGTTCAGCTTTGTTCCCCAGCCAGATCTTTCAGGTAAGTATGCGCTGGCTCACAGACATAAACAGATCTCGCATCCAAACACAGACACGAGACAATAGGACGGCGCAGACACGCATCAGAGACAGAGCCGCTCGAGCAAGCTCGTCGAGGACGAGAGAAGACGGGACTGTGCTAGGAATATGCTGAATTTATCCCCCACAGACACTTGCTGTATTTGGAGGAATTTAAAGCAAGTGGTTATGGAGTTAAGAGTTGCCGGGAAAGGCCCTCAGAGGAAGCAGCAGCGAGGATTCTGCAGGGACAATTACTCCTCCCTTAACAAACATTTGTGAGCATTAAATGTAAGTCAACAATACCGAAAGCTTAGTGCATAAGTGCGGCGTGGGGATGGCGATGGGAGATGCATCAGCAAACAGCACTGGCGAAGTGCGTCAGCAGAGTAAAGTGAGATCTGTCAGGTTATGGCTGCCATGTGCACGCGTGGAAGGGATCCTGTGAGGTTGTTGACCTGTGGTCGCGCTATGGAGCAGCAAAACAAGTGAAGCAAGTCAACATACATGTAAACAATGCAGGTTTGCACTCAACATGTTTGTTAAGGATACACAGAACTGGTCAGTAGCGCTGACTGTGAGGCTTTTGTTTGTTTCCAAGAAAACTCCCCAGGGCCTCTTTAATATGATGTTTGCTGTTTGCTAGTCAGCTGGTAGCCAAGCAGCAAGCGCAGTGCTGAGCAACTGATGAAAGTATGGCTTTATCTGTATGCAACACCTCACTAAAAACTCAGTTCTACAAACCAACTCAAGATTTTGCAATAAAATGGTCAGCATATTGTATTTTGTATGATTTCTATTCAGCAACCTGAATACATTAATTTACTTAACGAGCTAGCTTAAATAATAAGTGCATTTGTTGTATGCATCTATTCTATTAGGTGCAATATGAGCAAATTAAATGAACTAATAAAATTAATGATGGCTGAATTCCATTTATTTGCTTCAGTTTCAGGGTCCAGGTGCTATATGTGTTGATGCATGGTGTATGACATGAATTGTAATGTACAGCAAAAAAAAAAGGTGGCCAAAATTTAAAAAGTGAATATGAAATGGACTAATCCAAAACACTGAATATCAGAAATATTCAATGCAAAGTCTGGTTGAATGCAGGCTTTTAATGTTTCTTGCAGTGGCTTGTAACCTCGCAAGGTCGTCTTTGAATGTGTGGCTGCAGGCACACACACACAATCACACACGAAGAAACTTGGATACACGCGCAGACGCACACAAACACGCACACACACAAGCACGGTTATGCGTGGGCACACACACCTTGCCCACAGCCAGTGTGGTCCAATTATAGGAAGAGCCCAAAGTCCTGCTACATCAAAATGAGGAGGAGAGGATTAAGACCTGGGAATGAGGGAGGGCAGGAGTGAACTGGCAAGCAAGTGGCTGACAGGCCCTTCAAGCATCATCCTGGACTGCCTGCCTGGGCATGTACTGGTGCAACCTGTCTGTGTGTGTGTGTCTTTGTGTGTATGTGTGTGGTTGCGGGTGCCACTTGTCTTAATCTGCTTCCTGTACTCTCTGCTGCCAGACCTACATGTATTTGGACTTTCTGGGTCACAGAGGTTCAAGAAAGTGGCAGCTAGATGGAACCTGTCACTGTGAGCCACGGCAAATTAGAACGGCTGTCAAAAACGGAGCCCTGTCAGTGAATAATACGAGAACGGACCCTGAGCTCTGCTGTTTTGTTGCTATTAATGTGCGCTATTTATACAATACACATTTATTTGACAGGGTCTGTTTTGACAGAGTTTATTTATGTGGATTGATTTATGGCGTCTGAAGTTGTAGACATGAGGAATCTTGATTGAAAATGGGTCCACGCCCCGATGTCTGAGTTCAACCAAACCAATTTCTTAGAGAGCAAACCACATTATGTTTGCTGCATTTTAAGCATGTTCACATGCATGCGCGTGGTGCAAAAGCCATCACTTTTTTCCCCCCGCTCTCCTCAGACACATACTCACCAGCTCAAACAAGTCCACACACACACACACACACACACACACACGGTGCAGTTTATTTATTTATTTTTCTCAAGCTTTGCCTGGAACAGATGGCCAGTTTCATGGCCATGTTTGTGAACTCCTGGGTCGGGTCAATCAAACCGTTTTATGGGCGGAAAAAAGGAGGGAGAGATGGAGGGACAAAGTGAGAGGAAGGAAGCTCATAAAGGTAGAGGACAAAACGCGAGCAAATCAGACTGTGTTGTTCTGGCTCCAGGTCTCTAAATGAACTGTTTCTAATCGAAAGAAGTCTACTAAAGGCAGAGCTAGATTTATATTTTTACATCCAGTTTTACTGTGTGCGCAGTCTGACTTAAACAACGCTCTGCTTAACATTCATACAGATTAGTCAGCCAGCTCACATGGACTGATTATTTTAATGCAGAGTATTTACAGTGCACATATTTGGCCTAAAGGCTCATGACCTCGTCAGCCCACAAAAGAGAGCGCCGAGCGCAACACAGTGGCGAATGGGGAGCGACGATAATAACTTCCAACCTAAGGGAAGGTAGACTCAGAGCCTACAGACGGATGCTAGGGTGGAGCAGGGGCTTTTGAAATCCTGTTATGAACAGCCAATGCAGCGGCAGCAGCAGCATGGCAGCAAGAGAGTGGGCAGCACTCCCAGCTTTCTGCCATAATCAAAGGGGCGCGTTGGATATACGCTGCAGTGGGAAGAATACGCCTCGTCTGTGTGGTGGGAGAGTCGAGTTGACCCCCTGAACTACCTCACAGGCTTAATTTCCACACATTCATAATTGAAAGCAATTCAGCAACCGTCCCTCGACTGTTAGCTAAATAGCATCCCCGCTGAAGCAGTTAGAGGAAATTTGCTTTGCTCAAACACAGAGGTTAGTGAAAGAAAGAAAGAGGGGCTGTTGGTTTTACCGTGTGATCGAAGAAGTGAATCTGGAAACTTCAGGTGGCAACGACACTTGTCAAATCTAACACATTTTGAAAAATGTTAATGTGCAACTCTGGAAAGAAAAGAGAGGAGGCACATCATCAAAATATTGTTTTTTCTCTTTCTATTGCAGTGCACCTTGATTGTCACTTTTAGTTTCCTCTCTGACTGCCAAAGAGCAATCCCAGCTATGAATTTACACAAATTTCAAGAGCCCAAAGGTGCATGATCAGGAGGGAAAGACTTTGTGTGTGTCCAGGAGACAACTTAGATTAGAGAACCTCAGGCAAGGATCCAGCAGCGTAATCAGACATGAGGGTAGACTTGGTGTACGGCAGGTAATGTCAGCCCGGCCTACGTCTGCTTCTCTCTAATGAGAGTTCACCTTAAACGTGGCCTCTCTGATCTGAGAGACAATAGCTTGTTAAAGCAAACCCTGCACACTTCACCCTCCATGAGCCTATCGCTATACTTTGAAACTTTTGAAACTACCTGAAAACGGGAGGTGTAATTACTGTGCTTTGTTCTGAGTTGGACCTGGGTTTTGGTCTTGTTCTAGACTTCAGGTGGGATGAGGGGATGAGAGTTGAGTGGGAGGGGTCAAGGTTGCTCCCCCTTTCCTGTAGCTGGTATTAATGCACTGGCAGTGATGTCAGAGTATGTAAGAGTCACCATGAGCTCGTACTTAATCATTCAATGCCAGTTACTAATGGTGACCAAAAGTGCATTCTCCCTTCTCTGAACTTTAGGTCTGCACGAGGGTAATTTAATCCTGAATCATGAATCGATAGAAAAAATAAATAAATAAAGGAGGTTGTCTCAATGTGTCTCCACCAGATTTTACACTGTTTACCCTGTGAGAGATTCATTGTCTCAGGACAGCTGTTTGGTGAAAAATCGTTTCCAAAATTTTGTCATAAACCGGTTTTTAGTGTGTCAACACACTGTGTTTGGATGCAGACCCAAAATAAGACAGTCACCCGAGGAGAAACAATGTGTTAATTACCTCCAAGTCAGTTAGGGATAATTGCCTCTTACAGCATACATTTGTTGACCAATTAGTGGGACAATGATTTTGGCGGCTGGATTTTTCCACATGGGAAAATACAAAATTTCACTTCTGTGGGGTGTTTTTATGAGTTTTGAAGTTGTTGTGTTCTGCCACTAAATGTGCTGGCCAAAAGTCATTTAGAACAAACAAGAACGATTCGATAAAGTACTTACATAGACACCATTTAAAAAGCCTGACTGCAGACAAGATAAAAAGAGGTATAGCATATACATTTATTGCATGTCACCTGTTATCCACTGACCATTTTCACTGGAGCACGCTGAGGAACTGCTGGTTACAGAAATTATGCTCTGATGAAACCTTGCAACAGCCACTGTGACCATCTATCGACAGCTGCAAAACCAATTGAAACAAAACAGTGAGGAAAACCCTTGGGGTTGGGGTGTCATCAGTGAGCAGCATATGCCCATTTTATCGTCTTTCAGCCACAAGATCAGACTTCTCATCCACTTCTGACTTTACTTGATGAGGGATATTGTTAGCGTCCAGCAGGATTCTTCCCTCACCCACTAGGGTTTCTGTTGTTTTACCCTCCCTAGTCCATCCTGTTTGTCTCTCCCTGCTTCTGTTTATGGGTGTGTCTGTGTCAATCAGGGCGCGGTGACCTACTTTCCTCCTCCTGCCTGTTCACCTGCTGCCAATCCATTCATCAACTACACCTGCAGGCTGCAGTATATAAACTCCGGTCCTTCACTCTTTGCCAGATCACTCTGCGTGTTATAGTGATACTTTGTTCAACTGGCTCTCCTAGTCTCTCTCTCCTGAAATGTTCTCTTGCTGTCTTTGAACTGACTAATCCTGTTTCACCTGTGCTGTGCTCGGTTGAACATTTACATGGTCTCCTTCTGGGTCCTGAGAGATTATTTGAACCTTAACAGATAGGATGCATTTGGTTACCACCAAAAGAACATTTTAGTGTGTGTTTAAGAATGTTAACATCTGTACAAAGACCTGTTTTGACCCCTCAGGTTGTCAGTAAACCCACTGTGAGAAGAGCTGAACCAGCAACTTAAGTACCATAAGCACCACAAGCACTAGCAAGCTGCCACATGGCTTGGATTACATTATTTTCTCAACTTTGCTGCATTGTCTAGGCAGTGTTTGCTACACTGTAGTGTTTGGCTGTGGGCTGCCACTGTCAGAACCAGCTTGAATGTGTTTGTGTGTTGTTGTAGGCTTTCGAGCAGATTGTACCTCCCAAGGTTGTGCCTATGGGGAAAACACTAGGAGAAGACAGCCCCACTGAGACTGCCGTGCACACAAACACTTGGCAGTATTGCAACTGTCTCGCTCCGAGGAATGGACTCTGGTTGTGCACGTGCAGGAGGAGAGGGCTGCAGAAGGATCTGCAATCACAGTGATTCAGTATCTATAAGCTACTTTGTGAGACTTTGCAGCAAACAGAGAGAGAGAGAGAACTGACCTATCATAACAAGGACAGGCCGTGGTGATGAACACAGATTGAAATCTACGGGAAAACAAAGGCTGGGAAGGTAGTAAATGGCCCTGAGGTTTTATGATCCCGGAGGGCCAAATTTGCTAAATGGAAGTTCTTGCAGCAGAACACGTTGTCTGTGAAATTGCTTCCCTTGAGACGTGAGGCCTGTAAATGTCACTGTCCTCGCGGGGCTCACATCTTCACGCAGCAGGAAGGACCTGCCGTTGGCTCGGGGTCAGACCTCGGAGGAGATGACCTGTCTGCGTCCTGCCTCCGCTTGTTCACGCCGTCCTTCTTTGACGGTGCCTCTCCGTCTTCGTCCTTTTTTTTCCCCTCTTACGTTCCTCTCCATCTATAATGTCTATACGCCTCTTTCACTGCCTTTCCTTTCTGCTTCTCTCTTGCGCACTCTTCTCTTTTATACTTACTTCTCACTCTGCCCTTCTTTGTCCTTGTTACCATGGCTACTGCCTTCTTCGAATGAGATGGGAGGCAAGAGGGCTGATGGAAGATACAGGGGCCTATGATACTCTTGCCATTCGTCATTGTCCTTCTCTCTGTCTCCCTCTTAAATCTTCATCTCTTTCAAGTCTTCAATTAAGCGCTGGTGTTTGATAGTGTTGTTTTGTTTAATACAGACTTCTTCGATGTCAGGGGACATTCTGTAATTATTTCAAGTTTGGTTTCAAGTCTTTGTTTTCAGGATATAATGAGCAAGATAATACCAGGTGATCTTGGTTGGCTTAAGTATGTATCTGAGGATGTGTTAGTACGAGGAAACATGAGGAAGCAATGGAAGAAACCCAGAGGAACAAAGGCACTGTATAGGCTCGCATGATGCATGGGAGAGGAAGACAGGGAAACGGCAAAGGAGGAACAAGAAAGGGGAAAGGGATGTGCAACTCTGTGATGCAGATCAAAGTCTAGGTGATACCCAGGGAGGGAAGGAAAGAAAGGAAGGAGGGGAAAACATACACACACACACACACACGCACAGACAGTGTTTGTGTGTAGTCAGAGGAGGAGTGAGGCCCGTAAAAAGAAAGGGCAGTGATCAAAGAAGAGATGAGGCGATGGAGGAGGCAAGGGGGAGACACAGGGAAGAGTCGGAGGTACAGTCAGAGCCACGAGGCCTTTGTTCACATGGCAACTTTATTGTTTTGTGCACTATATTTATGAGAATGTTTTTTTCTTTCATGATCTCTTCCCCCCCTTTTTTCTTTTTTTTTGCCTGGCAGATGCACACACCCACCCACACACAAACAAACCGCGGCCACCTTTCATACCAGCTCTGCATCTGCCGGGCAGAGGGAGCATCACAGCCATAAAAGATGTGGTCACACTGCGCCTCACAGCTAAGGCTTGTTATCCTGACCATAGCAGAGCCACATTGGGAAAAAAAAAACGTCAACTGATGTTGCAGATACCGCCTTCCTGCATTACCTCATTTGCCGGCCTTGCCTAACTAATGAACGGGCACCAGTGGAGGCCGAAACGAGGGAACAGCAGGAAAGTTTAAATACACGTGGCTCCAGCACAGCAGCGGAGGAAGTTATTTGCATAATGCCTCCCTGATTACCCATCTCCTTGCTTGCTTGCACTTTTATGTGATGTCTTGTGGGTGAGGTGAGAAAGAAAGCAAAAAGTAACACGGCCAAAATTGTGGTTTCCTGTGTAGTGGCGCGATGGCTAATGAGATATTAATTTGCAACCCTGACTTTCATGGCCTTGGGATGCACAGATCAAAAGGAGAGGATTTGTTTTCTTGATGCAGAAGGCGTGGAATGAATCTTTTTTCCTTCCACTTTGGGTTCCACTCATATTTCTAAATTTGGTGTTTTCGGTGCTGGCAATCACATTAGTAAAGAGTACAGGCCATGCATTATTGTTGACAATAGTTACATTAAACAGTACATGCACATAGCAGTACTGTTAGGAATATAAAGTAATTATAGCCCTATTTGGGTTACGCTGTTGACTTTAGGCTTCATATCCCTGCTTTCACAAACACACTAGTTTACCTGTAATGTCCTGTCAGGAAATTAAAATAGTTGCTTATCCAAACATTAACACACTGCTTACACTTTTTCCCCCAACATCAAAATGTAAAACATGGCCCTGAGGAGGAATACAGCTGTCAAAGCTGTGCTTTCATTGAAAATCATGTATTCCTTGCATTCAATTTACAAGTGCACAGTCGATCCACATCCTTTCTGAATATACAATGCTAGCATCTCTACGGTGCTGGTGAGCGTGTGTCTCATATCCAGATGTATGCGTGACACTGTGTGGGTCAGAGGTTAAGTGGTGAATTATTTAATTATTTGTGTGTCTCTTTCTCTCTTTCTCTCTCTCTCTCTCTCTCTATATATATATATATATATATATATATATTTACACTGTAATGCATCACAATAAACATTAAAAATATATGCTGGTGCAAATGGCTCAGTAGCATTTAGTTTGTGCTACTCAACGCCGCAAAATGTGACTTCTGAAGAGCTCAGTACAAATGTTATGGCAGGGTCTCTCTGCAAGTCAAATTTATTTATATAACACATTTCATACAAAGTAAGCTCCATTAGCTTCACACACAGCAAACATGAAAACATACTTAAATACCTATAAAGAAAAAAAAATCTAAAAATTATTTATACCCCGGCCAACCACCAACATAAACATACCCTCCCACACATACCCAAAGAGAGACAGACATGCAGATGGAGATGGAGGAGCTGGTTACACAGGCCCGAGAGAGCACATTAGTCTAAAGCTTGCTCTTAAAGGACAGCAGTTGTGGAGCATCTTATATCATCAGTCATACGACAGCGACCTGAACGTAAAAACACAGCTTTGTGGAAACTTGTATATATAGTAGCTAAACAATACCGCTTAACTGTACACACTGCTTACAGCCACTT
The DNA here is from genome assembly GCF_017976325.1 of Chelmon rostratus. NCBI lineage: Eukaryota > Metazoa > Chordata > Actinopteri > Chaetodontiformes > Chaetodontidae > Chelmon > Chelmon rostratus. Next base: position 14,883,964 of record NC_055661.1, read on the forward strand.
CCCTGTTGACACGGCATGCGTGAGCACTGCTTCCTTCTGCGTTCACAAATTTAGCTGGCGTGTGTAGTTTTATTGTATTTTGTTTGAGCTGAACCTTTAACCGCATTTCTTAATGGTTACACCGTGGACTCAACCAGGTTGTAACCAAGTAATGACATTTACAGTACACACAACGCTCCAGGTTACTTGAGTAACTGAGTTAAGAAGGGGATTCTCAGTGGATATCATTAAAGCAAGCGTGAAAATAGACACAGTAATTCACATTATCTACGTCATATGAGACAGTCTGCTGCCTCGAGTCACTCCATACTTGGCTTTTGACTCAGATTCTGTTCACGCAGACGACACTTCTACCCGGCAACTGAACACCTTGTCATGTTTGCAGACAGGCAGGATAGAACATAACTAACAGGGGGCACCGGGGAGGGGGGACAGCCTTGGCCTAGAGGTTAGATGGCCCCAGAGTTGCTGAGCTTCTCTTTACACTTCTTATGAATGATGCATGGCTGGCTGGAGTTTGGTACGGTGTGGGGAGAGAGGGCGAGTGAGCGACAGCAGCCATAGAGGCAAATGAGCATTGATCAAGAGCACTACGATTACACTGACCTCAGCTAGTTCCTTCCAGTGGGTGCCCCCAGGAGTGGAGGAAATGGCCTTAGCCAGATGAAAAGGCCTTGATGTGCATGTGTGTGTGTGTGTGTGTGCTAAGCAGAGAATCCTGTGACTGCAACTTTGAAATTTTCTTTTCCCTGCCTGAATTAAAAGTTTTCAGTGTGCAGAGCGAGATTCAGTCTTGGACTCTTAAAACATGAAAACATTCCAACGCACAGACAGAAGCAAAAGGTAAGGAATTATTCTCTTTTTTTTTTTTTTCCATTCCTGGAAAAACACTGCCCAACGGCAGCCATGGCACGGCAATACCTAAAACGGGACTGTGAGTAGGTGACGGGGATGAAGTAGGATGTGTGTGTGTGAGAGAGAGAGAGAGCGAGGTGTGAGATAAAAGGGAAGGATGGGAGGAATGCAAGAGGGAAGAGGAAAGGTGATATGGTGCGCTGGGGAGTCGACAGATTGATGGATGGCTTCGCTGCAGATGGATACTGAGCAGAAACAGAGCTGCAAAGACATACTTAAGCACACACACACATATGCAGACAGATCTAAATGCATGCATTCAACACACACACACACACACTTTCAGGATACTGTTATGAAAAGACTCACAAATCGGTGCACACATGCACATGTGAAAACAAAAATACTGGCACATAAACAGTCAGACGCTCTAATCCAAAAGTGGCATCCAGGTGCAGACATTTAACCCGTACCACTTCATCTCTCTCCTCGTGTGACACGCACATACACATTATTAATGTGCATCATGCCGCACGGGGGTGTTGCGCTGACTAATAACTGTAAACAAGTATCACCATGGGGCCTATCACACAGCCCAGTAATGGTTATTACCATCATCGCTCTTCCTATGATTATCTAGGTGCGTCGTTAGAACATCATTCCGAGCCAAGTGTACCGCTGGTGCTGCCGAAACGCACGAGGCCCCCCTCTCCATTTCGCTCATTTACATCCCAAGCACATCTGCTCGCAAGGTGTCACCGCCGCACGTTAAAGGTTTCAGGCTGATCTGTCAAAGCCAAGAAAATAAATAAATAAATAACGGACGGCTCAATGCATCTGAAACAAGCAGCAACTTACTCGACGACGCCGGAATGCTCCCATCTGTTGATGTGTTGTCGAGCGCGGTGGTGGCAACCGTGCAAGCTGAGTGTACAATAACCGCATGGGGGGCAAGGGATTGTGGGTTGTAAATGCCAGAGAAGTGTGTATGCTAACAAAACAAAAAGCAACTGTGCAACTCTACATGCAGACGTGTCTTATTTTGAGGTTGAACAAGCGCTGGGATCTGTGACACCGTCCACGTTTGGTTGGCGTTTGGTCTGGGTGCACGTTTGGGATTAGAGCTCCTTTTAAGTGTTACATTTCTTTATCCACCAATGTGAAAACAATCTTTTTTAGGCCTTCAAAGAGTGTGTCAGTGCCTTTTCACTTTCTGCTCCTTCAAATCCGAAAGCTGTAGGTCAGAGGGAGGAGGAAAGCATGATTTATCTTTTTTCTTCTCTCATTTTCGTCTCTAAATACGCCATCCTGGCAATGAGAGACATTCTATCAGTGCTTCTTTGCAGTTTATTTTGTCCTTGGACTTGGAGGGTGCACTTTATTCCTTCTATTACTCCTGCACAACCTGGCCCGATCAATACTTACGCTGTTTGATGATGTGCTAAGCGGAAGGTGTTTGAATGCATATTGGTGAGGTGATCAGGCCATGTTTACCATTAGGCTTTCAAGCATGTTTATAATTTCTAATCCTGTTCCAGCATTAGTCCTGGTCATGGTGTTGATTGGCTTATCGTGTCCCCCCGCAGTGCTCACTGGATCAAGCGCTTTTTGAGGCGAGAACCTGCTGTTTCGTATCATGATAGCAGACGGATCAGTCCACTAGGTGGAGTGGTCAAATTCAAAGGTCTGAGCCCAGACAATTACACTGCTGCAGGTAAAGTGTCCACTTTAAATTTGCAATCATATTGTGAGCTTTGTTGGTTTACCACTGTGATTTTGCACAGAAGCCACAGTTTTATTCCTTTAAAAGTTGACACACTTCGCAGAGTCACACCTCTGTGGTGAAGTTTCCTCGCTGTTTATGACGGCACAGGTACTCAACACGTGCTCTCTGGATGGGTAAAAGCTTAAAGAGTTATGCTTTCAATACACTCCTGACGGTTAAAGACTTTAACTTTTAATATTGGCTCTTCAAGGAAAAATAGAGACAGATCGAGACAGAGCAGTCTGCTCTCTCTCTCTTTTTTCTATGAACAGTCAATACAATGCCCGAAGCTGTTTTCGTGGTCTGTCCTATTACAGATGTAACCATTATTGGCCCCTTTTCAAGCTTTGCTCAAACACCTTCTTTTTGTTGCAGCTTGAGACCCTGTTTTCCTGCTTCAATCAAGGAATTAATGGCCCTTTGGTCACGGAGGCCCAGATAATAAACTTGTTCACTCTAAATTAATTAACAAGCACAACAGCAGACAGTTAGAGGAAATTGCGGCATGCATACATAATAGGCCATATACGGTATGATAATGCTGCATATATCAGTGTGATATTTAATGTTATTCAATGAGACAAACAAGCCATCAGTGTAAAGCAGCAGCTTACTATTACTGATATGCCTTTGTGTTATTAGAATTTGTTGATTCTCCCTTTTTGTTGATTTGAGCAGAATGTTTTGCCTCGGCAGGGATGTCAGGATCTGCTACAGAAATATTATCGGCTGGGAGGGATTCTTGCTCACAGGCACTTCAGCAGAGGCCAATGCCTGGCAAACATTTCACCTTTGATCAGGTTCCTGCAGTTCTGTTTTCACCACAGAAGTTAGCGGAAAGTAGCAGAAGACATGGGAGAGCTCGTGGAAACACAACAGCGACTATAAGCTGGACTTGATCCTGCAACAATACAAACCCACGCTAATAACTCCTACTCACTGAACCACTCAGCCTTTCCCTGCCACGAAATTTTTACCATTAAAATGTCATCCATCCAAAAGTCATCCATATTTTGCTTCTGATGTCTCGTTCTCTTTGAGAAATAGTGGACAGACGACTGCGCACAGTTGAACGTGCTTCAGAAATTTCCTCCCACAGAGTGAACATGATGAAGGTGAGAGCAGATTTAAGATTAAATAATCATTGCTTTCAGCGCTGTGGCTAAAGACACAGTGTTTGTAGATGACACTCTCATGTGTCTATTTGTCCACATGTAAAACATATTGGAAAATCAGTGACTGTTACTTCCCCAAAGTTGTTGCTGCCTTGGGACTTTTACCTCCTTTTACTCAGTTGAATCATGCTCAACAAGTGAAATGCTGCCTGAAAGTTGGGCGTGGTGCTCTACTTGTACACAGGGTGCTCCCCCCACCAACTTACCCGTACTTTCCCCCATCAGAAGAGACACAGTTTAGTGGTATCTAAGCCTGAAACACCTGATGAAATTCCCAGGGGCGCTTTTTCCCTTTGTGCTTCTATGTACATAGGCATTACAGCCTTCCCTTCTCTTTGCTTTCAGCCTCTCTACAGTCATAGCAGGCTCTCTTTGTAATGGATTAAAACAGCAAGTGAACCAGAAGCTACACACTTACTCAGGACGATGAATAACAATACTTTAATTAATTGCTTCTATGAACGAGTCCCCAAGAGGTAGAAAAACAGCAAAAACCCATTACTGGACCAGAGTGACAAGTTATAACACGTGGTTGGTTTGTTTCTGCTGCATGTCTGTTGCAGATTCACATGTTCACATATACACAGATGCATGTAATGTACACACACACACATAATTATTGAACATACATACATACAACAGCTAATTCACTGCATAACTCACGCACGCACACACACACGAACAGGAAGATGTTGGTATCTGCAGAGTCATAAAAGCTGTGTGTTGCGAAAACCATGCTGCGCACCTGCATGAATGTGATCAAATGTCAGTACGAGCCACTGATGATGAAACAGCAGGTGGCTGATGCAACTCCACTGCGCTACCTGGACTTAGACAATGATCCATGTGTTTTCTATATTCCTACAAAAAGTAATAAACACTTAAACCTCTGATAAGAACCATCTGTAGGTTAACCAGCACTCTCCCTGGATGCTGAGAAAGGAGCCCCTTTTCATTAGAGAGGTCGACTTACAGTACATGTTCATGCTCCTCCTGCCAGCTCAGGTCGTAAAACCCAGACAGACACACTCAGACTCCTTTCTCACCAAACAATTTCAGGATGTATATTGTACAACAAAAATAGTACTAAAAACAAGATCTGTCCTTAACAATGATACTGGTCTCTGTCCTGGTTTCTGCGACTTCCAACTCAAATCCTCAACTGTTTTGACCTACTTACTGTTATTAAAACACAAGTCTGACAAGGCCAAAGAGTACCTTTTTGGCAACCTCTACCAACCATCTCCCACTGCACGGTGTTATGTCTATCCATCATATTATGCAAACGGGGCTTTGAAAGCTCCTGGGCCCAACTCTTTGGGCAGCAGAATCTATAAGCAGGCAGCATTCTGTCAGTCGCTGATCACACTGCATATACACAACAGTAAATAATAACATAAACTAGAATTTTTATGACAGAGGTTGTTCCTGAACAAGTAATCAGTTATTGCCAGGAAAGAGATTTCCATACCATGCTCGCTCCAGCTCTTTATCTTTGATCAAGCGTGTGATTAGTGACTCCTTGTTAGTAATGCTAGCACATCAAAACAAGTTGACAGGCAATACCTGCGCTGGCCAAAACGTGTCTGCAGACTTTTATATAGCAGCTGTTGGACTCAGTTGCCTTTCAAGCCATCTGCAACTATTCAGAGAAGAGAAACATGCTGAGCCTTTAGTCACGGCGCATAGAGGCTGCAGAGGAGCACTGGCTGCTTTTGTCAGTGTGTACGTGTGTTTGTGTATGTATGTACATTCCATTGTGTGATATTGCAGTGTGAATACATCTGTGTGTGCACACTTCTTTATCTGTTTGTTTGATTGATTATCCAGCAGCCTCTCAACACCTTTATACTTTCCTATCTATCACTCTCATTTCTCTACACACACACACACACACACACACACACATATGTACACAAGCCATATAGGGGATGAAGGAGGCCCAGCTAACAGCATATTAGCCACCTGTGGGCAAGCCAAGTGCTGTGTAAATACCCAGGGGAGAGGGGATGAGCCGTGGCGCCCTGTCAGCCCTAATCTAGGAAGACACCTAATCTCCGCAATCCCCCATGGAGCCTTCTCCATCACTCCCAGATGGATAGGAATAGTACCTGAAGGAAAGCCATGACAGTATGACTGTAGAGAATACCAGAAAATAGTATGGGCCACAACAGGCATCAAAGACCAGGGGCCTCATATTAAAGTGTTATTAGATTTATACTTGAACTTAGTCTTAAGATCATTTCCGACAGTGTGCTTATGTTTAATTCATAAAAGATTCTGAGCGTAGAAAAACTTTGTCTAAGCAGGTTTTAAGAATCCCACTTGTGACTTACTCACCTTTGATGTATAAATCTCAAATCAACATAAATTGATCTCACCTGCCATGTGATTTGCTCTCATGTACTGCCAGCACAAATGAGGATTTGGTGAGGAAAATCCATGGACCAAAAATGAAAAGCAAACTTTTTGGAAGACGAGATCACAGCGATGTTGGAGGAGACTGAAGTCGGGCAACACGTATTATTCAGGACTAAACAGTGGGCTGACAAGCAAAGCCAAACATGCAGCTTGAGAGTGTGCCGCAGAGAACAAGGAGGGTCGGAGAGACAGAGGTGATACGTAACAGAAATTGTTTGACCTTAAACTACAGTGGAAAAAGAGAATAGCTGTACTTAACTGTAGCATTAAGGCAACAGGAGGGGGGATGGCACACCTGAGCTCTCCCAAATGGACCAGCACATTGTGGTAGTCATGGGAGAAGGCGCATATTGTTCCTTAAGATCATGCAAAATTCACCACAGGCTTGGATGCATATGCTTACCAATCTGCAATACCCTGCATAACCAGCAGGGAAAATACTTTTGTCAAGTCTAGGCTGGGATAAGCAACTGTTTATACAAGGTTTTCAGCCTAAGTCATGCTGAAGATCAAACTGGACCATAAATCAGTTTTATAAATGAGGCCCCTGAACTGAGGATTAATTAAGAAGTGCTGTCAGTGTGTATTCTTTGGATCACATCATGATGAGTCTCATGTTTTGAAGAGTAACGTGAATCAGTTATGGTGAAGGTTTTCGTGTTCGGCTGCAGAAAAAGAGCTTTTCTTGTTTCGTGAAATGATGAAATAATCTTTTGCTGTTTAACCAAATCAGCCATGCCCGCAGTTTTATTTCTATCACATTCTGCCGACTGAGAGCAAGCGCTTCATGCATTTGAACAATTTCTCACTGACTGTACTGAGGTGAAAGAGGAAATTCTATCGCAATAAAAGAGTATTGCAGAGAGTATAAGAAGACAAAGAGGCATGTCCTCCCCATAAATTTCATCAAAATTAACCAGCTAACAACCTCATCTGCTGTATGAGTCGATCAATATTTAGTTTTTAACAGAAAAATTTCACCTGATTAGTTGAAAATGGAAAATAGAGTCTGGGTACTTGTGCATCAGAGTGGAAATACTTAAGGGATCAGGATACTTATCTCAGTGGCGTTATTTATTTATTTTCATTGATGAAGCATGGAAATTTACCAAGAACGGTGTTCAGAGAATCTTAATGCTCTCATCTGGCCTCTGTATCAGTGTGAGGGTTCCTGCAGCCAGGAATGCCCAAATAACTCATTAGCTAAGGTAAGAAGCAGGTTGTGGGGTCTTGCTTTGACATATGTTTTGGAATGTATTTCCATGCAACAGGAAAAAATTGTTACGCTCTCATGTGGCAAGCAGCTTCCACTGGAAATGTGCTCGGTCAAAATAATCAATGACGGAATTTACGGTTTTTATAACATATGCTGTTCAAATCGTAACTTGTGTGCGATTCTCTCAATGCACATTTGCAGTCAGGAGGTGATATTAAGTGCTTTGTGTAAGATGGATGAGTAGTATCCCATTAGGAACTCATCGTCGTTTGCGAAACACTTTCCAGCAGGCGTTGTCTGTGCAAGTAAGTTTTTATGACCCATATTTGCCTTTATTTTCAGGCGGCGGTCATAGTAATTATGATGGGAGCAAAGGAGGAAGTCATATAAGTCATATGGAGGAGGTTTGTGTCCTGTGTGATTTATTTTAAATTAGATAACCTACTGAACTTATGTCATGTATGTAACAGTAACATAATTATATGAGCTCAAACCATGATCTTCACCTAAAACTAACAAAGTAGTGGCTAAACCTGAGCAAACTGCGATTGCTTTGCAACATTCACCGCCTGACAAAGAACATCCTGTATACCTGTCGCTGGTGCTCTCCAACAACTGCACTGTATATTTCAGATTGAGAGCCACTGGCAATTGACTTATTCAGCCGCTTAGGTATGAAGAAGTGTGGGTTTCCAGTCAGTGCCTCCCCCTAAAGATTAGAATTTCGTCCTTGACTCATTTCCAAGTATTTCAGCGAGGGTCTGGATTGAACGAGTGGCAGGTAGTGCTAGAGATAATAAATAATAAATTCCTCTCAATATGATCCTTGTACAGTCACGCCTCCAACACTTAGAATCAGATATGGACTGCAAGGACGAACATTTAATAATTCAATTGGCTGCTACTGAAGGACATCTAAATACATTCATCTGGTTTGGAGCATTCTGTTGAAATGACTGGCCAGAAACAAGTTGTGGAGAGCTCTGGTTTGTA